>NW_027397066.1:3524030-3586788 GCF_003265705.2 Callorhinus ursinus
GTGCGTGCTGTTCCCCGGCCTCCAGCTCAGCGCCCGGGCCACTCTGGCAGATTTCCAGCTCCTCCACCAGTCAGCTCTGCACACGTGTGACGCTGTTGGGGCCTCTCACCTCCTGAGCCTCCGTTCCCTCCTTTGTAAAATCAATCAAAATGCCAACATCTCAGTGTTAATTTCTGAACAGGAGAAAAATCTCCATAAAGTATCCCAGAGTGGCATCTGCCACATGGCAGGCAAACAGTAAACGCTAGGCATCGTTGTTCTTTTGCTCAAATAGTCGTAATAACAATGATAATCATGTTTCTACCATATAATTATATAAACATAACAGTTATTATTATTATCAGTGGGAAAATATGTCTCTGTCCGGCTTCTCCTTAAATTGGCAAAGGCAAATACCAATGGGGTTTTCTTTCCGAAAAGATGGGAATTCAGTTACGGCCAATGCAATACACCTGTAGGTTGTGTTCCTACCCAGTTGTAGGTGCGGGCTTCTCTAGTGAGACGTGGACCCCTGGCAGGAGAAGCTTCCCTTAGGGCAGGTAAGAGTCCCTAAACCACAGAGTTACTTCCACTGACGGCCGAATCTGCAGAAGTGTTTCAGTGCATTTGACCTTGCCTAGTGACTGGCACTGTGCCATTCCCATCTTTTATGTCTAGGGCACAGCCAGGCCACCAGCAGTCCTTCCTCGGGAAGGATGGTTTCCCACGTTTCTTCTCCGGTCTCCTCAGAGGCTGTGGTGGTTGGAGTGTTTTGTGGGAGCCAGTGCAGGAAACAGGGGTGACAGGAGCAGTACAGCAGTCAGGCTCCATGCGCAGGCTCAGTGTCTTCTGGTGTTGAGGGGGAGTCGCCCCGTCCAGCGGGAGTGGTGCCACGCTGGTGTGCAGTGTCATCGGGAGAAGGGACACTGCAGCACCTGCCCTGGCCAATGGCGATCATGTCATTACCGTTTAACGAGGCCCCAACATCAGCTCTCGCTAAGGTCTCAAGACTGGTCAAGTTGGCATTGTGGCCTGCTGAGCTGCAACTTGATAAGAAGAGCAGAGCAAGAATCTCAGAGCTGGGATGGACATCAGAGGCGCCCTCATTCACGAGTGAGGACATCGGGGCCCAGAGTTACGGGGAGGTCACTCCGCCCAGGACGGCGCTGGCCCCGCACGCAGTGTGTGGGGGGAATCAAGCTTCACCTCTTCATGCTACACTCATGCTTCCTGCCTGTCCTCTGCTTTCTCTGGTTTTCCATGATCCCCTTTGGAAATCTGTCTTCCCTGCTTTGTACTTTTAAAAATCCCTGTTAATGGTGATTTCAGTGAATTCTTACCTATTGGAAAGGCTCTGAAAGAAGTTCCTCCCCTGGAAGAAATGGTACTAACAGTTCGGGGACCTTTTTTCAGCCTGCCCCCCACTTGCCTTTAATAAGCTGCAATTCCTCTGCTTAAGTGTCTAAAACCCAGAATTTCAAGGGTAGGTGGTATTTGGGAGTGGAGTGTGGGTCTCCTTTGGAGAGAGAAGGTGTTCCTCTATAAGAATTCATTTTTGAGGGATGCCTGGGTGGCTCAGTCGTAAAGCATCTGCCTTCGGCTCACGTCATGATCCCAGGGTCCTGGGATCGAGTCCTGCATCGCAGGGAGCCCGCTTCTCCCTCTGCCTGCCGTTCCCCCCTGCTTGTGCACATGCACTCTGTCTCTCTCTCTCTGTGGCAAATGAATAAAAATTAAAATCTATTTAAAAAAAAGAATTCATTTTTGAGGGATATTACTTCAAAGCAAAAATAGTTTAATTTTTTTCTGATATTAAAAATGACAAATTTTTAAATTTTAAAAATGACAAGTATTATGCAGGAGAGCCAAGCCATAGGGTTATGCAACCTCTTGTTAATGTTTTGCTGGATGACCTCCTGCCTTTGAGCCTAAACACACACATATCATAGGGCTCCTAGCGTACCCATTTCTCTCACTTAACGGTGTCTTGGTGGAGGGTCTTCCCGCAAACGACAACAGTGCGGAAGCACTGTCCTTTCCAACGTCTGCACGTGAAGGAATCCGCACACCTTCTTCTCTTGGTGAAGATGTAGATTGTTTTTAGATTTTGCTAAACCATCTTTTATTGAACATCTGTGTACGTTTTTGCTCACCTGACCAGTTGACCTCTTGGCATGTGTTTCTAGAAGTAGACTTATTGGATCTAAGGGCGTACCCGTTGAAAAGCTGCCCCAAACGCACGGCCACCAGCAGGGTCCCAAAGCCAATCCGCTAGGGAGCAGGCACCTCCCCCGGTGCACCTTTGCGTTTCCCGTAGCCCTAGGAAGGGGGTCTGTGCTATTTCACAGACATTTGTCTGGTTCAGCAATTCGTAGTGCTTTCCCAGGACAGGAATAATTGGACTGTTTTCGACATACCAGGAGGAAGTTGAAGCACTCTCTGTTTCATGAATAAAGACGCTCAGTGAATCGAGCTGCTCTTTTCCAAAAGCAACAAGCAGAGATTTTAACCCGGGCACGGCCTCCTGTTCAGACCTTGCCTGGGGCTGAGCACCGTGTATCAGGTTCCGTTTTAAGCACTGCCTCTTCGGGAGGATATGAAGGAGCTGGGTACCGTCCAGAGTTCGACCACAGAAGGACGATAGTTAGGAAGGCAGCCTGGTGGAAGGCGTGCGAGGGGCCGGGGTTATTTAGCCCGGGGCACAGGCTTGGCGGAGGGGAGATAACTGGGCTCCAGCATATGGAGGAAAATTGTGTAAATGACCCTTCATCTGGCGGGAGGAAGGAGTGGGTTGGATGCACAGAGGGTGGTTAGTCATTCACAAAGGGCTTCTTGGATTCGGAGCTGAGTTGTTTCACATCCTAGAGAGTTTATGTGGGTATAAATCCTTCTGATTTCTTTGGAACAGTGTTCTGCTTGGAAACTGAACTTGGTAGATCTTCAGTTTGGGGTTGCTGTTCTGTTCCCTTCTCAGTGACGTCCTTCCAATTTGTGCATAGAACATAGGTTGTGTGAGCTAGTTACAAAAGGAAGGAGGCAAATCTGAACAGAAAGACGGCTGTAGTGGACAGACCTGGTGCTGGAGAAGCCGGCTCTGTCATCTACTAGCCCCCGATTTCGAGGAGGCTGTTGCAGACCCCGAGCCTCACACTCGGTGTCTGTGACATATGAGGTAAGGTGATGTCTACCATGCAGGATTCCTGAGGGGGGTGCCTGACGCCACCTGGGGCCAGTGCAGAAGTGCTTAGTACAGTGCCAGGCAGGTAGCAGGTGTTTGGCAAATGCTGGCTTTCCTTGCCCTTCCCTTCTAACCCTGCTGTTAGCATGAGGGCCAGTGAGTGATAGGAGCAGCAGGCTCCTAGGTGTCCATGGGACGAGAGGTCAGTGTGCACTAGTGAGAGGAGAGGGGGCTTCACATTTGGACAGTCCTGCTGACTCTTGTGTGTTCTCAGTCATGGCTTCCAAACCCGAGTGTCTCAGTCCCAGAGTCCAACAGGAAACCGTGATGTGATTGGTTTTTGCCACAAGCAGATTCCTTCTCGACACAAGTTTCTTTTAGAGAGTAACTCAGAGGGGATTTTCTTTTTAAGTTTTGAAAAGTTTCCCTGGCTACTTTGGGAGTATAGTGAGATCGTGGACAAGACACATTCCTTTGTCCAGCCGCTGCTCATGTGGTGCGACAGCGGGGAATCTGGACGGTTCCCATACCCCGGAGCCCCCGTGCAGGGGTGTGGGTCCAGGGGATGAGAGAGGGTCAGCAGGATGGGGGACAGAGGAGGGAGACCACCATCTCACCTCTGGGCAGGACCCGAGAGAGGGCTGTGAGTTAGCCCCTGCCCCAGAAGCGGCCATGCCGGGGCGCTCATGGCTGCTGGCCAGCGATGAACCGGTGTGGACTGAGTGGCATGTGGCCGCGGCCGGGCTAGGGGTGGACGCGGGCAAGAAAGCAGAGGAGACCAGTCAGGAGCGGGACTCAGAACCCCTCCGTAGGTCAGTGCTCTCTTTTGCCGTGGACTTTACGAAGGAAAATGGAGAAAGCTGGTCAGCACCTGCTAGTTCAAACTACAAAATTTTCTCGTCATGGCTCTGATCTCTGTGGCGTTTCTTCCTTCTTCTCCTCCTCAGCCACCTGACAGTGGGCCGCCACCGCTACCGACGTCATCTCTCCCGGAAGGTTACTACGAGGAAGCTGTGCCGCTGAGCCCTGGGAAAGCTCCAGAATACATCACGTCAAGTAAGTGTCAGGTCTGCCTGGCCCCCACTGGCCTCTTGCAGTGCGGGACTGTGTGGAGGGGAATCGGGGTGGTACCAAACACCGGGGGTGTGTGGAGCTCGGGCAGTGCTGACCCCGAAGGGGTGAACAGAGAAAGGGCTCCGAAAGCCCGCAGTGCCTTTGGAAACTCAGATGGGTGTCTTTCTCTGACACACCGGGTGAGACCTTGTTGCTGTGGGTTGTGCTCCCTCCCGGGTTGTGGGCTGTGAAATGTGTCCCCTTTGGTCACAAGGCAGAGACTTGTGTGGCATGTGTTTGTGGTGCCCCTTGCCTAGGGTGTGGCCCCCCAACGCTGCTTTCCTTGTGCCAAGGAGGCTAAAGGAGGGTACAAAACCGGCCCGTCTGTCTCCTCTTGCTTTCATATGGGTTCTCCTAGAACCTTCCTGCCGAGCTAGAGTTGTTCTGGCCCAGCTTTGGTCTTCCCTCACAAGCACCTCTGCGGTTTGGTTTTGGATCACCGGCTTCATTCCTCCCTCAGTGCTCTGTCAGGCGGGGAGCTGTGTCTCCAAATGCAGTCGAGGGAGGGTGTCCGAGTCCCTGTGGACGAGGGAACCTTGCTCTTCTCATAAAAGATAAAATGGAAGGTCGGGGATTGGTCGTTTTAGGCACGAGGCTTCGGGCACATTAATATTCATGGCACGTGGTGGCCCATCGTGTGTCTTCTGATGGAAGTGCACGCCAGCTCCCAGGGCTGTCCTCCTGTTGCCCGCTGTCTCTGCCTCTGTCTTCCCCGGCAGCTGACAGGTGTGTCCCCGGAGGGCCTCCCTGCCAGTGCTTTCTGCATGCAAGCGGGACGGGCACCCCTCGACGACAGGGGCCTGTTTGCTCAGCCTCCGAAGCAGTCGCATTTGGAGAAGGAAAGGGACAGTTCTGGTACAGGGGTTAGGACGTGCTGGGTGTCGAGGTCTTGAAGTCAAGTGTTTTAGTTTCTCTGTTATTTAAAAACCATCCATGGAAAATGCACTCAGGCAATTTCTAAGTGGCCACCATTTCCAGAAGTCAGGGGATTAATAAGAAAACACAAAACCTGAAGTGGCTCGGTGTAATTCGGAACCTCACTGGCTTCCTTTCCTTCTCAGCAGCGAGTTTGGGAAAACAAGCTTTTCCACGAGGGTATTTCCCAGCACCGGGGCTGTCCGGCTCTAGCCTGCTCCCACTGTCTTTCCGCTCCCACCCACATACTCGCAAAGCTACAGACTGAGAGTAATTTCCTTTGACTTGGGGGCCAGAGGCCATTTTCAGTCTGAGAAGCCTCACCTCGGTGATGTGCTCTGTCCTGTTCCTCAGAGAAGCCACCCCATAGTTGCCTACAGGTGGGCAGCTTTTGTTGAACCAAGTCCAGAGGAAAGTGTAACGGAAGGATGCAGGCTCGGGGCAGCGAGTCAGTGGGGACAGCACGCCGAGGCTCCCTCAGTCAGACATCTGTGGGTGAGCAGTGGGCGGTGAGGGCCTCGCCGTCCTCCCGAGGAAGAATGCAGGGAACTGACTTCCAGATGGGTTACTCAGGGCCTCGGCAACAGCTCTGTTGAACCCTGTATCAGGTGTGATTCTAGCAGAGGAATGAAGGGTCCATGATAAGAAGACCTAACGCAGCCGTGGAAACCGGTAGAGAAGCCTATGGAGCAGGGCTGGCCGTTGTGGGGAGACGCAGAGCCTCGGTAGAGCTGCACGTGCCTGGCCGGGCCTCAGATGCCGGGGGCGGGGGGTGTGCGGGGGGTACCTGCAGGGGCTGCAGGCCCAGCAGAGGGCCGGCCACCAAGCGACGGCAGGTGTGAGCTGCAGGAGCGCCTGGCACCCGCGCCAACCTTCAGCACGTACTGGCAGCCACTTCCCTCCCGCCTTCAGATTGCTCACAGATCTCTCCTGTGGCCGGCCCTAACCCAGAACCATCCAAGGAAGGGAATTTGGGGAAATGTAATTCCAGCCGTGCCAAGTTGCTCCGGTGTAAAGCCTCCACCATTTCTCCTGTGTCCATTTGGCGGCCGAGTGCACCTCTCTTAACTGCACTGAATTTCCGAGTAAAGACGAGCAGAATCACAGCGCAGGTTAATGTGATTCTACTCTCGTCTGTATCATGGAAAACCCCCTAACTGCCTCAGGGGATACGAAGTCCCTTTATCGACTTTGGGGTGACACCCATTCTCTTCCAGCGGAGCCCTACTCTCCCCTTGGAGAGCCTGTAGCTTCAACGTGGAGATCCACGGCCAATTGCAGTTCGGTGGTAGGGAATGGGAGCGGGGAGGAGGGGAACTTGTTTATACCCACGCAGATAACGGAAGGTGCATAACGAGTCCCATCCTCATTTCTACAACCAGCCAATGGTCATATCGTGTATTTACAACTTCATGCTCCCATTGCCCTCGGCAAGCACCTTGGCCGATCACCAGGTTAGATGACTCATCTTTCCTTCCTGAAAGGTCTGGCTGCATTGGATGGTTCACTCATGGGGCATGGGAGTACTGAGAGCCACCCCAGGGACCTCCTCCTCCTCACTGGTGTGACCGTGACTGGTCACCGCAGCCGTTGCCGTTAACCCCTTCTTTGCCTGTTGACCCCACTCCCGAGTTAATAGAGTGATGACCATGTCCTTTGGAGGGAATGTTCTGCCCTCAGAAACTAAGACTTGGGGGGCGCCTGGGTGGCTCAGTTGGTTAAGCGACTGCCTTCGGCTCAGGTCATGATCCTGGAGTCCCGGGATCGAGTCCCATATCGGGCTCCTCTGCTCGGCAAGGAGTCTGCTTCTCCCTCTGACCCTCTTCCCTCTCGTGCTCTCTATCTCTCATTCTCTCTCTCTCAAATAAATAAATAAAATCTTAAAAAAAAAAAATAAGACTTGGGGGCCTGAGGTAGAAATTTTGCCAGTGGGTCCCTGGGGTAACAGTGAGAGGAGTCACTACCATTTTCAGCCCTGGGTTCCCAGACCTGTGAGCCCCGATCTAGGGGAAAGAGCCCCACTGGGGCAGAGCAGATACTGCTAGAAGGTATTCTGGAAGATAGACCCCAGTCTCCCAGGGGTGGCCAGTCAAGCTGGTCCTGGAACTGAATATTGAAAAGGCATTCCACTGGTCTGTTGGGTCAGCTGCTTCCGGTGATGGGGACGTGGCAAGACCTGTGACTCTCATGAGCACGACCCAGAGCGTGGACTTCATTTGCTGTAACGTGAGTTCTCTGATCAGAAGCCGTGCTGTGGGATCCCACGCTGGCAAATAGGCATTCTGCAAGACTGTGGATGGTGCTTTTGGCAGGAACATTATGACAGGGATGGTGAATGCCCTGCTGCCCCTCCCATGATGGAGGTGGTGCAGTTACTAGGTGGCGGGCTGACACCCCAGGGGACAATGTCGTGTGCAGGCAGGACCCTGAGAAGGGCCAGGAGTCAGACTAATTCTGCAGTCCCTGCTTGCTGCCAGTTCCCCCCAGTCTTGACCATCCAACCAAACCATCAGGCCATGTGGAGGAGTCTGTGCTGGGAGAAGGAGCCCATGTAGCAGGCACGGGGGCACATGCACTTGAACCACTAGCTCGCACCTGTTACTTACAGCGTATGGGCCCGACGGATGCAGACTGCTTAGATGCTCTGCGGTGGGCCAGGTGACTGAGAGTCCGCGTTGGGCAGCTGAGGCGCCCATGACCAAGCATTTAGACACTGCTGGGTGTCAGAGAGCCAAAAGCCGTTTCTAAGGGTAAAATAATTGTTTCCGGAGGTTTATGTAACCGTGCTCTGAAATCCTGAAGCTCTGTGCTGAGCTTCCCCCGAGGAGCCTGCTGCCCTGGGCTTCTGATACCGTCGAGAACAGGGTGTGATCAGAGATGCGGAGCCACTGTGATGTGGAACAGGAGATTTGTTCTAGGGGCTGGACCTCACGCAGTCATGGCAGCTGTTGGAGGCTGAGGGAGCTGCATCCGCGAGGACAAACTGCACCCCATCTGTCCGTGACCCCCTCAAACACACACACACACACCCGACGACACAGAAGATGCTGGTGCTCTCGGCTGTGGTCCAGGTGCCTGTAGGGATCTGCGCCGCCCAAGGAGGGGGCCCAGCGGCAGGGCGGCCGATGCACCACGACACATGCCTGAGCCCCAGCAGCGCCCGGCGCCCCCCAGAGACCTTCGGGCGTGGCAGCTGCCACTGTCCAGTCTCTCCCTCCACGGCGCTTCCTGCCGCTGACCTCAGCTGGCCACACCGGCCAGGGAATTCTGGGCAGCCACTTCCAGCCAGGCTGGGTCGGCGGCACCGTCACTGCAGATCTTGTTGGGGCTTTGGTTTCTGACCTACATTTCATGTTATTTTCAGTTTTCTGATTGCCCTCTCTCCTCAGCCTCTCCCTCCTCAAGGTCAATTGACTGAAATGCAAGTTGTGATTTCGTGGGGAAGGGTATATGTCTAAAGTACACATTGTAGCGTTTTATAGTTGAAAGTCATCATTTACTGGAATGTTCTTCAGTTCCACCAGCACTGCCCACAGAAAAGTGTCTGGCGTGAAGAACGTTTCCTCACCAGCGACATCCCATAAACACACAGATCCACACAGATCTCTTGCTGGCTCTTTGCTTTGCCTCCTTGTTCTGTAGGAAGTGTAGCCATCTACACGGGTTGCTAGGACATACCAGGGGCTCTGTCAGCCGTCCTTCTCCTCCTCGGGGGAGACGTTCCAGGACCCCCAGTGGATGCCAGAAGCTGTGCGCAGTGCCCAACCCCCGTGTGCCGTGTTTCTCCCTATTCACACGCCTTGTGATGAAGTAGAATTTCTAAGTGAGGCACAGGAGGATATGGGCCACAGTGGAACACGTGTAACAATGCACTGTCACAAAAGTAGCAGAGTCGAGGGACGCACTGGTGGCCTCGCTCGCTCAGAACGTCTTACTGTCCCGCACTCACCCTTCTTCCTGCAATGACGTAACATGGTAAAGGGCCCGCTTGAGGAGATGCCGGGGCTGAGTGGCGTGGGCGTGTGACGCAATGTCAGGGTACCGCTGACGTCCTGATGTTGCGTTAGCAGGAGGATCTCCTGTTTCTGGAGACCCATTGAGTGCAAGTAACTGAATCTGTGGAAAGTGGAACCGCGGATAAGGCAGGACCACCGTACTGACGTGCGCTCGTCTCTGGCTGAGAGGACCCTCGAGAGTGTGGGTATCAAAGGCCTTTGTGAAGGTGAAGCAGGCCTGGTCTTTTCACAACTTTATCGGTGGCCCCTGGCATCGAAGTATGGCTGGCCCTGGAGCACCACGGGGTCAGGGGCACTGACGCCCCGCACAGTCAGAAATCCGTGTGTCACTTGGACTCTGCAAAATCCTAGCTACTAATTGCCTCCTGCCGACTGGAAGCTTACTGATGACACAGACAGTCCGTTGACACATCCTTTATATGTCCTGTGTATCCTGCACTGTGTTCTTACAGTAAAACAAACTAGGGAAACGAAAATGTTATTAAGGCAGTTAAATACTGTCCTGTATTTATTGAAAAGAAATCTGCTTCTAAGTGGACCCATGCAGTTCAAACCTGTGTTCCAGGCCAGCTGTGTAAGCGTGAAAAAGATTGCCCAATGCATAATAAGCCCTCAATAAATACGTGCTGAATGAATGAGGTCAAAGGTATTTCTCCCATTTACAACTGTTTATTAATGCTTTTGCTCATCTGTTCGCTAAATGTTTACTGGATTCAATGTTCTAGAAAGTAAGCTAAGCACCGAGGGATTCACGGTCCTTCAAAACCTTCCTAAAATGAAAATCTGAGTTTGTGCATCGCCCATCTGAGACCTTAGATGGGTCTCCGAGCAGCATGCGCTCTTGAAGTCTGGCCGCCCACCTCTTCCCACCATGTGAGCTACATTCTAGCCATGCTAAACTTTTAAAACCCTTTTATTGTGAAACATAATGTATTTACCAAAAAGTACTCAAAATATGAACATAGACTTACTAACTTATAACATGGAGTATCTATGTAAGCACCATCTGGTCAGGAATAGAAAACGTCTGCCCTGGAAGCCCCCCGTGGGCTGCTTCCTTGTCACAGTCCCCTCCCCACAGATGTAACCACTAACTTAGCATCTGTGGCAAGCACCAAAATGCTACTGGAAAATGAAAAGATCCACTGTGTTCTCTAAATGTTTGATATTTTTCAGGGCTTTTGCTCATTGTGTTCCTTCTAGACTTTACTGTCTGGTTGGCAATGACTCACGAAAGATCTAGATCAGGTGTTATCTGGAGTGTTCCCTGTCCCACGTGTGCTGTCCCCTGCAGCCCATCTCCCATGGCCTACACCGCACTCCCTGGTACGTGTCGGCCCCTCCAGCACAGGCTGGGAGAGCTTCTCCAGCGGCTGAGAGGTTCCCTGTCTGTGCCCTCAGCATCACATCCACTTAGCCAACCAGTGAGCGCTGGGCGCTAAAGGTGTGGTTCCTGCCATCAGAGAACTGAACAGATCGTTTTATCTGACTTTAATTAGAACTGACTTTAAGTAGCCCGTAAAACGGGGTGGTGGTGGTGTGTGCATGTGCGGGTGGGGGGGATGTGGGCTCAAGGGGAAAGGCCTGACTGCGGGTGGTCGGCTGTGTATCGGCGCACATGCAGGAACGGACGGTTCTGTCTCGTGCACTGTCCATGGCAGTCCGGGCCGGGCCCTTCCCAGGCCTGGAGTTGGCCCCCCACACGGTCTTCTGGGCATGTCCTGGGCAGCACTCTGCAGGGACCTCCTGGCCACCAGCCCACCCTCCAGGGCTCCGCCCATTCGCAGTGCTGTCTGTCCACTTCGGCTCTTGCTGAAAACCCATCCCTGACTGCTTCGTCATGATTGAAAACTCAACCTGAACCCTAGTTCTCTGTCCCCCTCTTTAGTAATGATTCTTCCTGACGTCATTGAAATGCAGGCTGACTACTGAGTACAGATCATACTCCGGTTCCCGGGGTAAGAAAGGTGAATTCCGTTCTGCGTGAGGTCTGCCGTTGCTGCACGTCTACTCTGTTGTGTAGCCGGCAGCTTCAGCCGGGCTTTCTCCTTCTCGGTCACGCATCACGTAGGTCTTCATCGCTCAACCCTGTCTTGAGAAGTGAGTGTATTCCTGATGCGACTGGGGGTTGAGGAGGATGCAGAGATGAGTCAGACCCCATCTCAAGGGGCGTATCATCCAACAGGGATGAAATCAATATCATGGGCAGCCCCTGGTGTTGATGGAACGTCATGACTGTGCCAGCCATCAGCCAGAGCGCTTTGCAGGTAGAGCCGAGGTTCACCGAGCAGCCCGCCCTCCCGCAAGTCTTTGTTCTTGCCCCGCGCCGGGTATGTTGTTAGGGGCTGGGATGGTCCCCCTTCCTCGGGGGGCTTCCGGCCCGATGTGGGAGGCACACAGACACATGGCCATGACAGTACAGTGGGGCAGGCTGTGTTGGGTGGTGTGGAAGCAGAAATGAGTGGCATTTCATCCTGTGCCTTGGCACAGGCTGCCGTAGCAGACTAGACCCTTCCTTGCCGTTTTGGAGGCTGGACATCCATGAGCTGGGTGCCGCCCGGTCGGGTTGTGGCTAGGGCCTCTTTCTGGCTCACACACAGCCACCTTCTCCCCGTGTCCTCACGTGGTGGACAGAGAGCAACATCTCTCTCTCCCTCTTCCCATAAAGACACCGGTCCTATTGAATTAGGACCCCACTCATATAACCTCAGTTAACCATTGTTACCTGCCAGAAGTCCTGTCTCCAAATACAGTCTCACTGGGGTGAATTAGGGGGGACACACGTCCACAGCCACCAGCTTTGGTGATTCAAGGAGGGTGTTGTGGAGGCGGTGTCCGTAAATTGAACCCTGATAGGCAAGAGCACTTATTCAGGCAAAGGCAGGAAGTTAAGTGGGATGAGCAGGAAGCCTGTGTGGGAGGGCAGCATGTGCAGAGCCCCAGCAGCGAGAGAGAATGTGCTGCGTTCAGGAGACTGGAGACAGTCTGATGTGAACTGTGCTTGCCTTGTAGAAAGAGAAGGAGGGTGTAAATGTCTCTCTGGCACCCCTGAGGAGAGGGAGGCCTTGGGCTGGGTCTGGAACGTTAGTGAGGGCCTGCGTACGCCAACGCACGCAGGCAGGACCTTGCAGACCTGAGAGGACCTTGAGCTAGAGGTGTGGCATGGGAAAGCTGCGCCCTGCGGCAGCGGCCCATTGGCTGGGGTCCCCTCAGCCGGCCGTGGCACGGCCAGGTTCCGATGATGTGGGGTCTGCAGACAGCCCAGCGCTCACCGAACAGTCGAGGACTGGTTCTCACAGAGAAAATTCTAAGACGCTTCAGTTTAGAACTTGGTGTTACTTTGAACTGCCTATTGTGGTTATTTTTCCCCAGTTTTTACTAATTACTGTTTGCCCGGCACGCCGAACGCAGAGGCCCCCTCCTGGTACAACGGACGCACTCCTGAGCGCGCAGGTAGGCGTCCGGGTCGGGTGTGCGTAGGCGGGCCCGTTACCTTTACCGCTTTCCCTGCTTCTGACAGATTATGACTCGGATGCCATGAGCAGCTCTTACGAGTCGTACGATGAGGAAGAGGAGGACGGAAAGGGCAAGAAGACGCGGCACCAGTGGCCGTCCGAGGAGGCCTCCATGGACCTGGTGAAGGACGCCAAGATCTGTGCCTTCCTGCTGAGGAAGAAGCGCTTCGGGCAGTGGAGCAAGCTACTGTGTGTCGTCAAGGACACCAAACTGCTGGTAACGCACGGGGGGCGGGTTGTGCTCCTGCGGCCGGTGGGGCCTGCCGGCAGCCTCATGGCTGGGAGCGACCCTCAGGCAGGGCGGGCATCAGCTGGTGAGAAGGGGAGGCGCTCCGGCCTCTGCGCAGCCTGACACAGAGCTCCCCGCGGCCAGGCGCCCGGGCAGTGAGCGCGGGTGCTCGCTGAACCTTGAACGCCCTTGGTTTCCGTCCCTGCAGTGACCAGCAGGCAGAGTCCTCCCCATCCCGGGCCAGTGTCTGCGGCGGTGGTGGAAATGCACAGGCTTTAACTTGCCAGAAGTCGCAGGATGGATTTTCTCATTTGTAGTGAGTCAGTGAATTCCTCAAAGCCAGGTCATCAAGTGGGGCGGGCAGGCCAGCCGCGGTTGGGGAGAAGAGTGTCCAGGAAAGGAAATTCTTTTGGAAAGCTAGAGGCAGATTCTTTTTTTGTTTAATCCGAGGGGCTGAATAGGAAGATGGACAAAGTAGCAGAGCCACGGGGCGCAGGGACAGGCAGGCCTTCTGCTGTGCTGTCCTTCCCACAAGGGACCCCGTTAGGAAGCCAGAGCCCTTGAGCACGTGTGAGGCTCCCTCCTCCCTCCTCCTTCAGTCCTGCCTGCTTTAGAAACCCTGGTTGATTATTGGGGTGTTGAATTTCAGAGTGCATTTCTGCATGTTGTTTTTCCTTCGGGCTAACTTTGGGGGGAAATTCATGGAATAATATCATTAAAACAGACCCAGGAGTTTATGATTCTGTGTGTCCCTCTTGAGTGGAGCAGGTAACCCTATTCTTTCATCTGTGAATTATGGGAATGTTCTTTTACTAGAGTCTTAGGATGTTTTAAATTAATGGTTTTCAAAAAAAATTTTTAAACAGTGAGAATACATATTTTTTCCACATGTGTGGCCTGAAAATCTCCCAAATTTAGAATATTCCAAAAAGTGATGCCATGGGAGAATTTTAAAGTAAAGAATGAGAAAAAAAAAAAGATGAAAAGGACTAATGTGGTCCTTATTTACAGTCTGACATAATGGCTGCAAGATGTGGGTGTATCATGGAAATGCTGTAACAACCTACAGTGGGCTCTCAGGTACAAGAGGAGTTCTGGAACAGGGCAGGAAACCTGGGGGTTTGTGGTGGGATCAGCGCCCCTCCCCTCCCCCCCCCCCTCCCCCACAGTCCTCCCCCCTCTCCCCGCCCCACCCCCTCATTCCTTCCATCTCCTTCCAGATTTCTGGGATATCTGTCTTCAAAACCGAGGTGAGAACACCTACCATTTAGAGTAGTGGTAAACATTTCAGAAGAAATTAATGGAAAACCATGTGAAAATACTGTCTTCGATAAAATGCAGAATCAAAGTTAATTATTTTTATTATGAAGCTTTTTTTCTTTCAAAAATCCCCAATGATCCAGTTGCCCAGATAACCCGTTAACACGGAGAAAAAATTAACAGTGTTAAAAAAATAAATGCTTTCCAAGTTCGAACAGCACAGAAAACTGTAAACAGAAAACCAAAAGCCAGGCTCTTGCCTACATGTTCCCAGCCTGTCTTCCCGTGGGCACCACCATCCGAGGCTTTTTGGGTACGCGTCTGGCGTCTGTGCCCTTCCAGGCCCAGGCGGTCCTGCGGTGGACACAGTGATGGGCCAGAACCCCCATCAGGACAGTTTGCCCGGGTCACGCTCCCTCCCCGGGGGTCTGCATCAGCACAACCCTGCCAGGGCCTTCCAGCTCCAGAGATGCATGGGCTCCCCGAGGCCAGCAGCTCAGCTTCTTCATACCCCTCTCTCCCGCAGGCCTGGCTCTCAGGGCGCACGCTGCCCTCCCTGTCTGAGAGTCCACTCCCCTCGGAGTCTGAAGGCAAGGATGTTCAGCCAGCACTTTAATGTAGTAGGGCTAGTGACAGACCCATTTTGAGGCATTTCCTGTCTTACTCCATCTACTGTACTGTTAGTTTCCTTTTTTTCCTATTCTGTTTTTTTCATGCACTTACTGAGAATCCAAAAAACTGCCAAACAGTGAATGTTCATAGCAATCTGGGGTTAGTTGGTTTTGGTGTGTATTTTTTCCTTCCATTTCAGACAGGGCAATCATCACTTGCATTTTTGTAAAACGTGGATATGTTCATGTGGCACTCAGGAGCCAAGGTTTTGGGACTTTAAAATAGAGGACTCTGGAAGTCACCTCTGAAAACAGGTGTCTCTTCCTTCCCTCCCTCCTCAGTAGATGGCGCCCAGTGGAGAGAGCCGGCTGTGTGCTCAAACCATCTGGGGCTGGGGGGGACTGCTTTTCACACGTCTGACTTTGGGCAAGCCACATAACCGAGTTAGCCTCAGTTTCCTCATCTGCAAAATGGACAACTGTGGCCATCAAGTGAGTGTGTGAAACACCTACGGATGTTGACACTCCGTACTTGGTAGTGGGTGTAACTAATCATTTAGTGTGACTCAATAAAGTCGTGATGATCACAGCAATAGTTCATTTTACAAATGAGGAAACAGGCTCAGCAAGCTGGAGAGACTTCCCAGGAGCCAGATTAAATTCGTAGCAGAGCCAGCACCCAGATGTCTGTACCCTCAGACTGTCTATTCCCATGAAGATGTGTGCTTTTGGTCCCAAGTCATAGGATTAGACCCAAGGAGAGAGGCGAGACCTTTGGACAAAATTTGTTCTAGGTTTCACAGATGCAGATGAAGCACCGATGATATGAACTAAATCTGAGTGTTTGCCATGGCACGGAACTCTTGAGAGGGGACGTCTGCTGTGTAAATGGAGTAGCGTTGAGTTTTGGATCCCGTACTCAACTGGAAAGCAAACCTTTGCAGACATGTTGCCCAGGACGTGTTTCTCTGTATTCTCTTGAGGAAGCCCTTCATCTGTCTCTCGGAAAGGGGACAGAGATGAGACCAGCAGATACCAAATGACGTAGGTTGTAGAAGAAGGCATCCAAATGTTTTCCCACGTGAGGGCTGTGCTTTTCGGCAAATCTAATATATCACATTCATGTGACTTAGTGAGGAAGCTCCGCTGGTCCATGATCCCCATCGGAGGAGGGAGTTTCTGTTTCCTCCTGAGTCGTGTCATCGATGCTCAGTAAACTTTGCCGAACTAAAGAGTAGATGTATTTTCACATACGTGGGGGTGACATGTCGTGTGGAGCGTGCCCCACGTGGGTGACGCGTGTGCGTCTGCAGACGCACCCTCCGGGGTCTTCGAGAGACCTCAGATGCCTCGCAGGTGCTGGCCTTTCCATCCTGCCAGGGCTGTATCCGGTCTCTCCTCAAACTCTCTTCAACCTGACTCTGCTTTCTCGTGTTAAATGCAGTGTTACAAAAGCTCCAAGGACCAGCAGCCCCAGATGGAGCTGCCCCTCCAAGGCTGCAACATCACATACACCCCGAAGGACAGCAAGAAGAAGAAGCACGAGCTGAAAATCACCCAGCAAGGCACAGACCCGCTGGTTCTTGCAGTCCAGAGCAAGGAGCAGGCCGAGCAGTGGCTGAAGGTGAGGCGCTCGCCTGGCCTCTGAGCCCTTTACGTGGCCAGGCCTCTCTCCCAGACCTTGTGTTTAGTTCAGTTTGTCTGTTTCTCAGGCGTAGGCGAAACTGGATGAACCCCAGCAGTTTTGTCTTTGAGAGCAGAGTGTTCTGATTGCTTTGCAGCTAATCACTCCCGCCCTGGTCTTCAGAAGGCAGTGGGCCTCAAGATTGCAGACTGTTTCACTACTTTCTCTTTTCCTTTGATTCCTTTGATTTTTTTTTTTTTTTTTCCCATGTGTCTGGCGGTGGATTCTTTTCTATTTATTCTGCTTGGAGTTCGCTGGGATTCTAAATCTGTGGATTGTCATCTTTCTAAGTTTTAGAAAACTAATTTTCAGCCATTTCTCTTAGAAATATAACTTTGTCTCATCCCCCCCAACTATGTTTAAATATATGTTAGACGTTTTCACTGTATTTTATTTATCTTCTCCTTATATCTTAGTGTCTTTTTTTCCTCCCTGATCTGGTCAGTGTGTTCTTGTTAATTTTGGCCCACTCTTTCTCTTTCCGGCTGTGCCGGATCTGCTGTTAAACTTGTCCCCATTCCCTGGGTTCTGAACGTTGGTTGTGGACTTCTAGTATTTCTAGTCATTTCTTTTTCGACCCGGGAATGCCAGTTTTTACAAATGTTAGATTTCCTGCAGAAGCGTTTGTCGCTTATCTCCACAACAAGCAGGTAGCAGGCTTGGTTGTTGGACTGCGGTTTGGTGGCGCGAGGACCTGGCCCCCTCATCTGTTGATGTTCTTGTTCCTGTCATTTTGTCCTTCCCGCGTGCCGGGGTCTCTGATGATCACGCTGCTCCTTCTACGTGGGGAAAAAAAAATTAACTCGGTAATTTTTATATAACAGCTTTTATTGAAGTAGCAGTCATATACCGTACAGTTCAGCCTTTTGAAGTATGATTCAGTGGCGGTGAGTCTGTCCACCATGACCTACTTCCAGAGCATCTTCCTCTCCCCGAGGAGAAACACCCGTGCTCACCATGTGAGCAGCCCCGCCCCCACCCCCAGCCTCACCCCCGGCCCCAGGCACGCACTACTTTGTTTTCTGTTCCTATAGCGTTGCCTGTGTTCAACATTTCGTATAAACACTCTGTGTCCTTCTGTGACAAGCCGCTTTGATTTGGCATGTTTCCCAGGTTCATCCGTGTTGTAAAATGCATCTGTACTTCCTTACTTTTTATCACTTTCAGGCCATATCTAAGAAACTATTGCTTATTCCGAGGTCCTGAAGAGGTACACCTGTGTTTTCTTCTGATCATTTTATAAAGTCAGACCTTAAGTTTCGTCTGTGGTCCACTTTGATTTCATCATTGCATGTAGCATGAGACAGGGGTCCAATTTCGTTCTTTTTTCTTGCAGGGATCCAGTTGTCCCTGTAGAAATAATTTGATTCCTGGCCCTATGCTTTCCTCTATGGGAGAGCATTTCCATTTGCCTCTGCCGTGCGTAGGGAGGGCATTAGCTCTCCAAAATCTGTTGATAATTTCAGGGCTTGAGATTTTTTTCAGAGCCACCCAGGTAACTTGAATTCAGCCTGTGATTCATTCAAGGGCAGGTTTATATTCATTGCACTGTTACTCCGAGATCTATTCCTTGGGATTCCCCAGCTGAACTGTGGGGGTTTTGCCAGAGACCTCGTCTTTGGCATGCCATGCACTCCAGCCTCTGACTCCCAGCCCCCCCCCGCCCGGAGCCACAGAGGAGCCGTCTGGTCTCCGGGGGGCCGAAGCCACCCCCGCTGCCGGCCTACCTCTCCACATTCCCGTCTTCCTCTGCATTGTGGCCCGGTCATTCCTCACGGCGATCATAGCTCCTTCCTGCTGTAGGAAGAAGCTGTGTCTGTTTTCTCTGGCCTTCCTGACGGTCTTCCTCAGGAAGGTGAGCCCGGACCATCTAGTCCCTCTGCCTGCCGGTACCTGCTTTGGAAAACGGGGTGAGAGGGGTGGGAAGACCCCCGGAGGCCTTCCCTAACAGTGGCTCTGCGACGTGCCGGTGTCCGTTCCACCTTGAGCCACACTGCCCTCTGCCCCCCGGGAGAGCAGACCACCCTCACGTCCGTCCGCCTGTCGGAGGCGCACGTGGCTTTGCCTGTGGCTGCCCCAGGAGGGACTGAACAGGGCGTTTGTCTTCTTCGGGGGAGTCCTGTGCCCAGGACCTCCTGCTGCTCCGTGAGCTTGGCTCCCACACACAACTTGAGTATGCTGCACACCCACCACCTCTGTTAGCGATCTCTTTGAAGCCTCTTCACGTTTCCAAAATGCTTTTCCACCGTCGTTAGGTCCTAGAGCACAGAACGGCCGCCTGAGGAAGGTGTTGACGTGAACGGCATCACCGTACAGGCGAGAGGCCGAGTGCCAGGGCGGTGGGTGACACAGTGGCCGGCGGGTGCCAGAGCCAGGAGTCGACCTCGCGTTTTTCCCCTTCGCATTCCGCCTTCCTGTGCCAGGCTGCCTGGCCCTTGGCCGTTTTCCCTTCACTGCTACCTGCTTGGTCCCAGCGCCGTCCCTTCAGGAAGGAGGGACAGAGGATGAAAGAAGTAAGGAGCCCCCACTGTGATTCTGTTCCCTGGGCCTGGCCCCACGCGGGCTGAGCCGTGCCGTCCTTCTGCGCCCTTGGGTTTCCCTGCTGCCTAGCAGAGGAGCAGGAAGGGCCGCCCTGAGCCCTGGGCTTCCTCTGTCCCTGCCCCTTCTTCGTGACTTGCTCCGCATGAGCTGCTGGAAGCATCGCTGGCTTCTCCAGGCTCCCTGGGACGTGGCGCTGAGCTGACCATGCAGCTCGCAAGTACACGCTTAGAGAGAAAACGCTTCCAAGATGTCAGGCCCTGATGGAACGGAATTCCGTTTTACGTCCTGTTTCTCGAGATGTGAGATGCACATCAGAGGTGCTCAGCTAATTATGCAGTGATGACTCTATGGTCAGTGGAAGCTAATTGCAAGGATTTTTCTTTAAGCATGTGCTGATATTTCTTAAAACGGAAGTAAAGAATACATGGTAAGTTACCTTCTTCTCAAGAGTTTGAATTGATTAATTTCTCGGTTTGATGTTTGTGCTTTGCTCCTGTTATGTGTGTCAGTGTGAGAAGCTGAGAAGTCTTGATTAGAAATGACAGAGACAAAACTAGTTTCAGTCAGTCAGAGAATTTTCTTTCTTTAAAACCAGCAGAGACCGGAGAGGGTCCGGTGTCTTACCGGTATGACTCAGAAACTTAAGAAACATAGATTCCCAGTGACTCAAACTCATGAAGATTCTAAGAATCTTTTCCTTTTCCTTTTTACCCTGTATCTCCTTGTTCAAGACCTCAAATGCTGCAGCTAGAACTGGAACAGGCCTCCCCTACTAACTCTCTGTCCCTCCTCAAAGGTAACTTTTATCCTGAATATTATCATCGAGGTATGCTTTAAAGATACTTTTTTTCACTTATGTATGTATTTATAAATCAGAAGTGATTTTTTTTTTTTTTTTATGTTCAAAAACGCCCATGTACATGGCTTCAAACTGCACGTATCCCGCCCCTCGCGTTTTCCACTCACTGTTTTATGCCTGCTCTGGGGTTGATGCCCATCCCCCTTTGCTGTCCTGGAACGCTTCAGTGAGCGTTCTCGTGCATGTCCCTTGGGCTCGTGTGTCATGGCTTCTCTGGCATGGCTGACTTTAGTACATGCGCATTTTCAACACGACTAGATCTTTACAAATGGCTTCCCAGGTTTGCTTGTGCCATTATACGTCCTCCAGCATCATACAAGAGCAAGCATTTTGTCTGTGTCCTTTCTGAGATTATATATATATATGCAGGCAAAGAGAAATGCAGATTTTAATTACCACCCCTATAGACAAGATGTGGTGTTCTGCCTCTTGCTTTTTACACCTAAACAAAGTGTCTTGCAGATTTTTCCAAGGTAGAGAATGGAGCCTTTCCTTTTGCTTTTTTTTTACAGGACATACCATTTCATTGTTTAAATAGATCGTAATTTTTAAAATATTCTCTGATTTGTGGATATTGGGTTGTTTGCAGACAACTCTGTAACAGTCAACCCTGTGCATACATCATCTCACACTTGCTAGTGTGTGGCCTGACTTCCCAGAGAAGCTGTTTGCTTGCATGAAGGTTGTAGGCGCTTGTGATTTTGATACACAGCCACGTCACTCCGCACTGGAGGTCCGCCAGCTCAGCCTCCCACCAGCGACGTGTCCGAGTGCCCTTCCCCCACAGCCTCGCCTGCCATAGGTCAGCAAGCTGTGGGGAGCTCGCCAGTGTGATGGGGAAGGGCGGATCTCCCTCGAGTTGAATTTGCATTTCACTTCCTATGGTCTTGAATGAGCTACTTAGCTCCTCTGCGCCTCTGTTTTCTCCTCTGTGCAATGGGAGGGAGGGTCATAATGGTGCCTGCCTCTCTGACTTGTTGTGAGGATAAAATAGTAAGATAGAAACATTTAGAAGAGCACCTAGCATGCAGTGAACACATATGTAAGCAGAAGCTCCTTCACTATTGTTTGGTTCTTGTGATCACTATGCTACCGCGTCTAGGTCTAAGTAAACTCCCAAGCTCTGGCTGAAAACAGTTTGAAAATCAAGATGATAGTGGGGTGTGTTAGGGGCCGGAGCTAGGGGTGTCCACATCACGGCCTCCCACCCTCCTGGACCAGGACCGCAAGGGCGCCTGCTGTGTGCCCCCCGGAGGACATCCCCGAACTTGGCTTGCTTGCCCGAAGCCTTTGTATTGTTCCCACACGCCCAGGGCGCCGGGGAAAGGGTTGGCGGGTGGGCGTAGGCTCGGGGTGTCACTGAGGCGCCTCGAAGTTTCAACCATTACACCAGGCTGCGTACGCCCCTAGGATGTGGCTGGTTTGTTCCCCACCCTCTGCGGTGGGTACCCCTGCCTCCCGCCACCTTCCCAGCCAGGAGGCAGCCTGGTCACTTCTTTCCTGCAAAGGGCTCTTCCCTTGTGAGGACATAGCGTGTCCAGGTTTCTTTGCATTCTCATCCTCTGATGAGTGAAAAACTGCTCTGGTTTTTTAATTACACCTGCCTCGTTCTATCTGTCAAGGGTACACAGTCACCAGAATGGAGACATCTGTCCGTCTTTACTTCATCAGCATTCCTGCCAGACGTACACCCACTGTACTAGTTCTCTCAAAAAGCCGGATTTGGGCTCTTGGTTTTTGTCTGTAGTACTATCACGTTCTATCTTCAAGTTCTCCTCTTCACTCTTACTTTCTTTTGGCTTAATTTGTTGTAATTATGCCAACTTCTTGGAGTTTATGCTTAGACAATTGATTCTTAGTCCTTTTCTTATAAACACACATTCATTTAAAGCTATCCATTGCCCCTGAGCACAGTCTTAGCTGTGTCCTGTAAGTTCTGATGTTTGTGTTTTTATTGTCATTCAGTTCAAAATATCTCCTAGAATCTGTTGTGATTCTTTTCTTGACTAATGGTTCATTTGGGGATATATTGCTCACTTTCCAAATATACAGGTTTTTAAAAATAATCTATTTGCCTTTAGTTTCTAGTTTAAATTCACCATAGTCAGAGCTTGATATGATTTCACATTATAGGGATTTGTAGACTTGACTTGTTGCTCAACATGTAGTCAGGGTGGGTAAATGCTCCTGTCTATACCAAGGGACATGCACGTTGCAGTTGCTGGGTGCACACGTCTACGTGGGTTTATCAGATCACAGTTATTAACTGTCATCTTCAGATCTTCTACTAATTCATTTTGTCAGCTAATCAAAGGGAGAGATGTGGTCATATCTACCTCTTTGATTATGGAATTTTCTGTCTTTCTATTTCTGTCAGTTCTCGTTCAGCTTGTTTTGAGGCTATGTTATTGGTTGCGTACAGAGTTTAAATGGCGATACCTTACTGGTAGTTGAAACCTTTTCAAGAATATGAAATGTCCCTGTTTATGTCAGAGTTTCTTGCCTCCGAGAATGACTCTGGTTAATCCACAGATGAATTATCTTCCTTCAGAGTGCCTTTTGGTGAGACAAAATTGTTAATTCTGAGATCCATTACATCAGTTTTTGCTTTTATAGTCAGTGCTTTTTGCCTTCTGTCCATAAAACCTTAGCATATTCTATTCACCAAGATAGTACCTGTGTCTTCTTCCAGATCTTTATGGCTCTGTCCTTATGGACAGGTCTCTGATTCATACAATTGATTTTGTGTATAGGATGGAATGTAGGGGTCAAAATTGATTTTCTTCCATATGGGTAGTCAATCGTTTCAGTCCCATTGATGACCCGAATTGCCTTGATTGGAAATCTATCAGTCAAACACATGTGAGTCCATATCTCTGGGCCCCTGTCTGCTTCATGAGTCTGCGTCTACGTGGTCATGCCAATGCCACATTGTCTTGGTGGCTGCAACTTTACAGAGAGTCTTGAAATCAGCCAGCCTGTGCCTTCTAACTTTGTTCTGTTTCTTTTTTCCAAATGATTTAAAACTTTGAAATGACAGTTTTCTGTCAAATAAGTCCATGCTGTCATCATGGCCTGTTATGTCATCTTGTCAAGCCCACATCTTTATGACTGAAGTAGATTTTTTTTTTCCCCCAAAATTAAAGAACTACTGTCATCAGAGGCACAGCCCTTATTTATCCTGATGATAGCTGCGGTCACGGAGAGTGAATGAAGGGTCTGGAAATCTGGAAGAGAGTCCTGGAAGGCCTCTAACTCATCAGGGTGTTTGGGGTCAGCAAACTCTTTCCCATTTATCGGATGGAAATAACACTGAACAGAATTATCAGAAAGGCAGAATGAAAAAGTTACACAAATGTGCTGTTAGAACTACAATAAACTGTTGGAATATTAGTGGTTTATTGGTATCACCCCATAGTATTCCTTTTGTAAAAACCCTAGAACAACTATCTTAACATGAACTGTTTTATAAAACAGGGGCCAACTCTTTGTTAATATAAACTGCTGGTATCCCATTATAAGGGTGGCTTTAATGTAAGAGCTAACAGTCTCCAAAGTGAGTCACAAACGGCCTTTGTCCGGTGTGGAGAGCAAGAGGGCTGTGTGTGGCCAGCACCTGACCGGACCCACGCTTCTTCAAGAATCACGGCCAGATTTGTTGCTCTTCCTTCGGTCCGCAACTTCCATTACCAGCCGCTCTTGCCAAAATTAACTGACTCCATGTGTGCGCATGCACGTGTGTGTGTGTGTGTGTGTGTGTGTGTAGAGATGCTGAAATCATGAGCCATTTTGTAGGAGTTAGTCAGAAGACAACAGCCAATATTCCCAGAAACTGAGTGGTCAGGTTTCCTTAAAAAATGTGCAGAGATTGTGTTTCTGGCAATGAGGGCTCAAGTTAAAAGCAAACAAAAATACCACAGAACATATAACAATTTGTTTTTTGAAGGATTTGTGATTCTGAATTTGGATCCAGTTCTCTCAAATACATGTTGAGCTTCTTGTGGAACATGGCTCTTTAATATACATACATATACACACACATTATATATAAATACAGAATCTTCATTTGCAGCTATTCAAAGAATTCGGGTGATAAACCCTTTATTGATTACTTCCGAATTAACTCAGTGGGGGCAATTTGGCAATGAGTAGAGATCAGAGGAGAAAGACGGTTTCATGAAAGTCACCTGAAATAATCCACCCAGCTGGTGGATGAAACGCATGGAAGTAAAGACAGGCTTACACTCCTCGATGTTTTCAACCATGCCTTTTTCTGTGCCTGGGATGTCACTATGGCTCAGTCTGGGGCAAGAGAAATTGTCCCCCGTTGTGGGAATGGCAGGGATAAGCCCCAGCCTGGCCCTAGGTGTGTCTGGGTCTCTGTGGGCTGCCGAATGCCCGTCTCTTTCCTGAGCACCGTGGGAGACACTGCACTCTGCGTAAGGAGTTGAAGGTCAGGCGGGGGGACATCCGTAGAGAACAAATGTATCCTTTATCTGTGTACAGAATTCTAAGCGTACAGATACGTGGGCTGGGTTTATTAGGGAGGGCTTCTCAGTGAAGTTGAGGACGTGATTTTGCCTCGATGGCCAGGTCACCTCATCTGGCCACTCCAGGGAGTCCGCCATTCCTTGAACCTCTGTTTGCGGGCACATCGGGCCCTGATGTGCAACAGGGGAGAGAGAAGGAGACAGTCCAGTGACCGGGAGAGGGCGAGGAGGTTATTGTACGCAACCAATAACATAGCCTCAAAACAAGCTGAACGAGAACTGACAGAAATAGAAAGACAGAAAATTCCATAATCAAAGAGGTAGATATGACCACATCTCTCCCTCTGATTAGCTGACAAAATGAATTAGTAGAAGATCTGAAGATGACAGTTAATAACTGTGATCTGATAAACCCACGTTTGCCCAGGTGCCGCGGGCATGGCTCTTAGCTGCATGCTCTTTTTTCCTTTTTTCACTTTTTTTCCTTCAAGGATTTCAGAAATTGATGCAGAGGACCGGGGGAAGGTTGTGCTGAGACGTATCTGACGTGATGGCCTGCTTTCTTTCCCCCTGGATTTCGTTCCTTCATTCATCTTTCTTTCCTGGAGAAAATGTCAAGTCCAGTTTGGTTCCTTGTTCCCTCCTTCTCCTCTTCAATCACGCTGTTTAGGTTGCTGTTACGTGCTAGGCTTTGGGAATGCCCACGTAAGCAAGGCATAGCCCCGTCTCTGAAAGCAAGCCCCGCTGAGGAGAAGAGACCCGTGGGTGTATGGGGCACGTGAGGGACGTGTGTCTGGCTGCGGCCGAGGGCAGGGGAGCCGAGCCGTGCCCCGCCTGGGGGACAGAGCCCGCTTCCAGGGCGCACGAGACAGAGGCTGAGGCTTGCAGGACAAGCCCGATCCAGCAAGCCCCATCCATCCCTGAAGCCACAGTTCACATGCCTTTTTGAAGAAAAGCCTTTTCCAGAGAGAGGTTTCTGCAGGTTATGTTTTGGGAGGTTCAGCCTTCTGGTGCGGGATGAGGGGCTTACACGTTCCCGGTTCGTTTGCGTGACTGTCGCGTGAGCGTTCTCTGTGTAGGGCTGTCGTCCCGGGAAGGGGCGCACACGTGCTTCCTGCCTGCTCTGGGAGAAGCTGCCTGGACCCCTCACGGTCCGCGATCCTGCTTTGCACGGTAGCCCAGAGGCCTTGTTCTGTGCATGTTCTGGACGAGGACGTCAGGCCCAAGTCCGCACCGCTCAGGCTCACCTGGGGAGGGGGCCGTAGAATGAGGGTTGAAACCCCATTTCTGTCCGACACACGAGGCCAGGACATTGCCCGTGTCGTCCTCTTTTCCTAGAGAAGAGACAGACTCCTGTCCTTAGACCAAATAAGAACTTGCCTCGTCCCCTGAAGATCTGGTAACGCCACGGGGGAGGCGTGGGAACAAAGGCCGACACAGAGCCGCAGGAGTGGAGTCGGCGTGGACAGAGACTCGCATCCAGAAGGCCCAGGCCACTGGGTGGATGTCTCTCTGATGACACTTTCCCTCCTCAAAATCGACAGGGAGAACAACGTGGCAGCAAGCTCTCTGGGCTTTTCTTTCTTTTCCCTTTGTCCTGTTTTCGTCTCAAATGTGGACTGTGCTCTGTAGCTTTCTTGTAAAACAGCTGAGCAGCAAAGTGGCTGCAGACGCCGTCCTGGGCTCCCGTCGGTTCCTGGCGCTAATCCCAACAGTGGCACCAGCCAGTGACTTTGGGCACGTCTGCTGAGATCGTATTGCAAAGCTGCTACCCAGGTATCTGGGACTTGGGCATTTCAGTTCTGCCCCGAAGACGCATGGGTGGGACGCAGCTTCGTTCCAAAAAGAATAGAAGACATTTTGAGGGAACTGCCTAACTTCTCCCTTGCTAGCACGCACATTCCGCCGACCCGGGTCCCGCTCTGTCCCGTTCACTGCATATCCCCAGTGATCAGAACCACTCCTGCTCAGGACAGGAGCTCAGTGGGGGACAGTGGGGACAGTGGGTGACCTTGGGGGTGCTGTGAGCACCGGCAGGGCCAGGGATCACTACCTACATGCCGTGGACCCCCCACGCCTGTCAGTCTCGGGCGGGATCGTTTCTGAGCCCTCGGCATCACTGGTGAGGACTCTCCGTGGTGACGGTGTTGGGGACCAGAGCAGCTACACATGCCAGGTGTTGGCTTAGGCACTTTGCATAGAGGGTCTCATTTTCTCTGGATGTCACCATCCTGACATAGCAGGACAGGTCATCCGGACACTCCTTCCCTTGCTGGTGAGGAAACAGAGGCTCAGCAAGGTTGGGCCTTTGAACCAGCCGCTGATGTTCTGGGCTCGCCTTTCACTGAGGAGGCAGAACAGGCCGGACAGGAGCGTCCTCAGACTCCCGCCACCAAACACCCTGGCCTTCTCCAGATCCCACCCCCTGCCGCCTCTGGAAATCCCTCCTCTGCTCATCTCTTCCCCGGGAGCCCCTCTAGTCACCCCCACCCCCCCGTCCCTCCCCTGCAGCAGAGGGGCTTCTCAGAGGTGCCCCTGCACCGACGGGCTGCTTCTCCCTCCTCCTCCCTGCTCCTGGGAGGGAGCAGCTGCACCCTCCTGGTTTGCCCCCGCTTCCCTGGCCATTCAGGCTCATTCCTGCACCGGCCTCTCCCCCTTGGCTCTGCTCCACGTACCGACCGGCTCTGGTCCGTCCTTGTCTTGGACCTGCGTTCTGCTCTGTCTGCCCTCCCTCTGGAGACTCAGCCCCTCCCGGCTGGGCTGTGAGCGAGCCTCTTCTCCCCTGACTGCCTAGCTTAGTTCCAGCTCTGCCTGGAAGCTTGCTTTGCTCCGCACTCACCTGCCTTGCTTCTCCCCCTCCTGCTGCTTCTGTCTGCCTCCTCCTTCTGAATGGCAGCACCCAGCTGCCTTGGAGGTGGTGCTTCTCTCCTGCTCCGCCTATTCTTCTCTGGAATCCTCTGCACGCCACTGGTTCGCTCCCTCCTGCCATCGCCCCAGCCCACACTGCCCCCCTCTGTCCCCCGGGCCACTACAGGACGGCCTGACTCCTTTCCTTCTAGTTCTTGTCTGCTGTCCTCCCTCAACAGCACCAGTGCTGTCTGCGGCTTCTGACAGTGGCGTGCCCTCCACGTCTCAGGCACTGTCTCAGGCCACGTACGTCCCACAGGTAGGACCACTGCGTCTGCTCTGCAGGCGGGAGGACTGGAGCACTGAGCAGTTAATTAAATTTGCCCAAGGTGAAGGCCGGGGTGAAAGCCCAGGCGGTGGAGCTCTACAGCCCGTGCTCCTGGCTTCTGTACTGTACTGCCTCCCAGAAAGTCACTCCTGTCGCTCCAGGGCTCGAGCTGCTCACCGGGCCTGTGTGACCCTCCTGGTGGCCTGCCCCTATCTCCTGCCCCACGACGCCAGGTGGTATCCTTAAGCACTTCACGTCCACCACAGGGCCTTTGCCCCAGCTGGCCCCTCTGCCTGGAAGCCTTTTGCACCGGTTCCTCATGTGGCTGCGTCGTCCTGGGCTTTTGGCTCCCAGCCTACCTGTCATCCCAGGGAGGCCTCTTGATCTTGTCAACTAGCCGTTCCCTTTTCCTTAAACACGACCTTCCAGCCTTTGTAGCACTGACTGCTGTCTTACTTCACCTTCGTGCTTGGGCGGTAGTGTCCACTGTGATATCTAGCTTACGCTGGGACGCACGCCCCATGAAGGCAAGGCGTTGCGTTCTCCCCGTATCCTAAAGCCTGTTAGTATCGGGATCGGAGAGACATTCGGTGCGTGAACGAGTGAACTAGTGAAGGAAGGAGCGCCTGGCATCTTGGGACTTAAACCAGGTGCTTTTGGGCCCACAGATTTTCCCACCGCACCATACGCCGGCCGGTTCCTGCCGGCTTCGGCCTCCAAGAGCCCTCAGGCATGTCTGTGCTTCTTGTAGGTGATCCGAGATGTCTACAGCGGCTGCAGTGGGCCGGCGGATTTAGAAGGTCCTCCCCCGTCGATCTCTCCAGTGCACAAGACAGAGCTCGAGAAGGTAAGGGCGTCTTTCTTCCCAGGAATAGTGCCCTTGCAGCTGATTTAGGCCTCCCTCAATGTTCTGATAACATTCTCTGAGAGAACTTTTTTGTCTGTTCTTGTTTTAGTCCGAGGTCTCCAGGAAGCAGAACGGATAGGGCGTGCACGCGTGTGTGTGTCTGTGTTATCAAGTATATAGAATTAAGTGTAAAATGTTAAATACATTGCAAAGTTATGTAAGTATGTATACAGATACACACAAGTACACATATATGCACACATACAAAGAGATTTATTTTTTTAAAGATTTTATTTATTTATGAGAGCAGGAGCAGGGCGAGGGGCAGAGGGAGAAGCATACTCTCCACTGAGCAGGGAGCCTGACGTGGGCTCGCTCTTAGGACCCTGGGATCATGACCTGAGCCGAAGGCAGACGCTTCACCAACTGAGCCACCCAGGCGCCCCTGAAGAGATTTATTATAAGGAATTGGCTTATGTGATGATGGGGGCTGACAAGTCTGAAATCTACCCTGTAGGTCTGCGGGCTGGAGACCCAGGGGAGCCAGTGGTGCAGATGAAGTCTGCAGGCAGGCTTCTGGAGAATCTCCTCTTGTGGGGGAAGGCGGGTCTTTTTGTTCTAGCCTCCGGCTTCGCCTGATTGGGTGAGGCCCACCCGCATTGTAGCAGGCAGCCTGCTTACTCGCAGTCCGCTGATTTCAGGCCCATCTTCCTTCTTCAGACAGTTTAAAGCAGCACAGTCCTTGGCATCTCGCACACGAGTCTTCGCTGTGTCTCTGTTACCTGAGAAGAGACTCCCAGGAGTTGGTTTACTAGACCAAACGGTAGAAATATTTCTTAGGATTTTGACTCATGCTGCTGAGCACACCGCTTGCCAGGCAGGCTGCCCCCATAGCCCTTTGCTGAGCGCGTCAGGGCTCCCGTTCCCCCACGGGCACTGGCCGTTTTGATCTCTGGTCCCTAAGGCTGTCCTGTTAGCGCCTGGCCAGGCTCCCCCCGTGGCGCTGGACTATGATGTGCAGGACTGGGAGGGGTGAGTTCAAGTCCACCTCCTCCACCCTGATGCCACAGTTTTCCCGCCAGAACGAAGGATTCCAGCTCTAAGCAGCATCTCTTCTTCAGATGCCGGCTCAGGGTCCCAATCATGCTCCTTATATCCAGATATCAGGGCTAAAATAATCCCAAGCACTCGGGCGTGCCCTTGGACGGTTTCAGCCGTAGCTTTTCTCTGCATATATATTTGGAGGGTGTCTGTTACGGCAGATGTATGACCTCACCCAATTACTGGTTGGCAACAGGAGGGAATTGAGCGGACGATGGGCTCTCTACTTCTGGAAGGATAACATGGCTTGGTGAGGGGCATATTTTTTGCAATCTTAATATTTTTTTCAAAATTACTTGCAAGTAAAAGTGATTTGGATGCGATGGGGTATCAGAGTGTGTGTGGGTAGCACCTCCGAGAGTTTGTTCTCCGTTCCTCTGCTATTTCTGAAGCTTTAGCAGCAAGCCGGCCGGCAGCTGGTCTGTACCTGAGCTCTGGCCTCCCAGCACTGCCGTGGACTTGGCCACACTTCCTTCCACCCTGGGGATCACTGTGAACTGATCCCTGAAACATCACGCGGCCGTTAACGAACCATGGTGGGAATAACTTAATCCTTTTTACCCTCATAGAAGCTGTCTTCTGAGAGACCCAGCTCAGACGGGGAGGGCGTTATGGAGAATGGAGTCGCTGTGTGTGAAGGAAAAGAACAAGGTGAGTTCTGCTCGTGGCCCAAACCACAAACACCGAAACACAAAAACAAGAGTAAACAACAAAAGTCAGCCGTGGCCAGCTCCGTGGGCACTGATTGTGTGACAAGTCTCCTTGGAAGTTCAGTGACGTAGACGGCCCGGCCCAGGTTGCACATGGGAAGTGCAGAGAGACCCTTTTGGTTGATGGGAGCCCCACATGTCTTCACCCGCCGTCCTACTGAACCCTGGCCCCGGGCGTGGGCGCCCTGCATATATCCTGACTCCTGGGCTGCCGGCAGCTCATTTCCTTACGTGATCTATCGCTGACAGGAATTCGCAGTGGGGAGAGCTGGTTGTCACGTGGTAGCAGGTGTCAGAATGTCCTTCCTTTTAAGGCTGAATAAGATTCTGTCCTCTGGATGAACCACATTGTGTTTATCTGTCCATCCATCAGTGGGCCCTTGGGTTCTCCCACGTTCTGGCCATTGTGGATGCTGCTGCTATGAACATGGGCTTTCGGATTGTCAATTATTTTTTTCTAAGTCAGCTTTCCAAGCATAAATTATGACCATTTTAATGGGTATATAGTGCTCTGTAATTGTGGCTTTAATTTGCATTTCCCTAAAGACTAACGACGTTGAACCTTTTTTAATGTGCTTTTTTGCCAACCATGTATCTGATGAAATGTCTGTCCAAATCTTTGCCCATATTTTTATTGGATTTTGTTCATATTTACTGAGTTCTGAGAGCCCTTGATATATTTTGAATACAAGTCCTTTATCAGTGTGTCTTGCTTCTCCCAGTCCATGGCTTGACTTCCACTTTCCTTCCCAGGGTGTGGGCCAAGAGGAAGGTAGGAGTTGCGGGTCGTGGGGGAGTTTTCTTTGTGCAAAGTCAACAGTCTATATGCTCGTGGCCCTGGGACCTTGGCTTCCCAGGGGAGCAGTCTGCCCACCCAGCTCATCTGTGCTCTCTTGCTAGAATGGAACAGATACCCCCCCAGCTCTGAAATGAGGTCCCCTTCAACCAGACAGCAAGCCAGGCCACTAAGAATCTTGAAATCCAAGTAAGCTGGACTCTTGTGACATGACAAGGTTCACCCTGAAAGGTCATGGTCTCTGCCTTTGCCCGTGTGATTCCCTAATGCGGTCGTGTCCGAGTGCAATTTCTGCTGTCTCCATCGGAAGTTAGGGGAAGGCGTCATCTGTGTCTTCCGTGGGCACATAGTGTATAATCAAAGCCAGGAAAGCCGTCTTTAAGTTTTGCCCTGAAACAGAATAACCTACAGTCTCAGGTCCCTGCTCAGACGTGGGGCACGGCAGACACGGCTTCAGCCAGTCTCCTTCCTTACCTGCCATTTCTGCCCCGGCGCCCTGCTGGCAGTCAGGTTCACAGAAGAATACAGATGTCTGGAGGTCTGTGTCAGGGAATGCGCCTCTACCTAGAATTCCCCTGCTTCCTTTTCACAAGGAAGGTGACCCCGGGCTCACAAGTGTTCTGCTTTGCGTCTCGCAGACACTAAATCATCGCTCAAGGAAGTGGATAGTTTAAGTACATCCTTACTTCGACCTTAGCTTCTATCCCCGCTGCTCACTCTCGAGCTCTTTGCCGTGAGAGATTTCAGCATGGCTCCCCTCCTCCCAGCCATGTTGTGACTCCGATTCTCTGCGGGCTACGCGGTAGTGTCCGCACTGATGATGGTTGCGGCCCTACAGATGCTGGGAGTGAGCTTTGCCTCGGTGGCCCGCCCTCCCTGCCCGCCATGCGCTCGTGGGGTATGATGTTTGGACCCCTGTGGCTTTCCTGCGCTCTCACTTCAGTTGAGAGTTTTGAGTTTTGGGGGTTTCTTCATAATTTTATTGCATGTTCCGATTTCTGCCTTTGTGTAGTAAAATAGCATGACGTATTCTCAAGTTCCTCCATACTTTGGCTTTTTCTTCCAAGGAGTCCCTTGCTTCTGCTTTTGCAAAAAATTAATCGGGGCTCCTTCTAGGAATTAAAAGTATGATCTCTTTTCTTTGTAGTCAGGGTCCCGCAGGTGCTTTCCCAACAGGAGCACATGCGAGTAGAATTGGAAGTAAACGTAACCTCTTTGCTTTGAGCCAGGGGGAAGAGCTCTGCGTGCCCCGCGAGCTCTGTGAAAGGGGGCCTTCAGGGCACTCTGGGAGTGCCACCCTTGCAAAGCTTAGCTCGAATGGGACTGTGGTCCCAGATTGGTCTCACCGCTCTCTCGAAACAGCTAAGAGGGGCCATGCACGGCTGCTTTCACTTTGGTGTGGCCATGCTGCAGACCGCCATGCCTGGTGGTAACTGGGGGAAAGCGGCCTTCCCGCTAAGATTACAATGGGTTCTTGGGGCTTTCTCTGAAAAGAGGGGGTGGTGGGTGTTGGGAGAGTGTAAGGAGAGGTGGGAGTGGCTTTCCTGCGTTCCCGCTTCTGTATCACACAAGGCCTTCACAAGACACCCCAGTCTGGGCCCTTAAACAACAGACGTTTATTTGTCATGGTTCGGCCGGCCAGGAGCCCCGGAGGGTGCTGCCGTCAGAGCTGGTTGCCTGGGAGGCCTCTTCCTGGGCTGCGGACGGCCGCCTCCCCCCGTGTCCTCATGTCGATGGCCTTTCTTCTGTGTTCGGTCTCTTAAAAAGGACACTCATTCTGCCAGATCAGTGCCCTACCCTTAATGACCTCCTGGGACCCCATCACCAAATACAGCCACGCTGGGGTTAGGGCTTCAAAGCAGAGACGGTCGGGGGCACCTCATTCAGTCTGGAAAAAACACTGTGTTTACCCAGAAATTTGGCATGGCTTCTTTTCTTTCAACTGTTGTTTCTAGAGAGGCAATAAGGGTCAAAACCAAGTGACTGAGCTCGGGGTGTGGGTCTGTGGGGCCAGGGAACACACTGGGGTGGGATAGGGGTGTGGGCCTGCACCTGGGACCCTGCCGGTGGTGGCAGAGTGGGACAGGAAGGGGGAGGACTTCCCCACCCGCCAAGAGAGAATGAGTCATCGGTATCACAGGGGGCTTTAGGAATGAGGCCCCGGGCTTGTAATCCCACGTCCCGAGTCCCCTCTCTCTGAAATTATCCTGTGGCTATTTATGGTGTGTGCTTGCGCTGGGCTGAGCAGGAGGGGAAGGAATTCCTGCCTCATGACATTTTCAAAAGGGGTTATGACCCCCTGTGGGTTATAGACTGGGTGGTGGGAGTCACCCTGGAGATGGGGACACCAGGAGGGTTATTGGAGGCTGTGGAGCCCCTCTCTCATCCCACCCCACTCCGTTGTGAAGCTGCACTTGACCCTCCCAGCGCCCCAGTGTCCTGTGCAGTCTGGAAAGTTGCCTTTTCCCCTTTGGCTCCAAGACCAGGCACATCATGGCCCTCAGGTGATGGAATGAGTGACATGTCCCTTTGCAGAGTTGCTGTGGGAGGAAGGATCTTGTCTCCGAGTCCTGGGTGCGCTCTCTCACACACCTCTGATCCCACGAAATCCCAGAAGGGGGTCCAGAGTTGCCAGATCTTCCAGTTTCCCAGAGGAAGCCAGAAATTGTTTTGAGGCACGGTATTTGTGAATTTGATATATTGGGCATGACTTCATAGTTTAATACCCTGCAGGCAAAAGCAGACCGTAATGGGCCGAGAGTTCTGGAGAGTGCAGAGCTACGTTCACATCTCAGGGATGGGTGAGGGGCTGCTTAAGGGCTTCCTGGGACTGGGGAAGACCCGCCTCCCCCCCTTCCCCTCCCCCGTCCCCTCCCCAAGCTGGCCAAGGTCTGGCCACACTGACTCTGTTCCTCACACCCGTCCAGCTCCCCCCAGCCTCATGGCCTTTGTGTTGGCTGAAGCTCTTCTTGCCCAGAAGGTTCTTCTTTGGGTTCTTCACAGCCGCTTCCTCATCACCCAGCTCCTGGCTCAAAGTCGCCCTCCCCGGAAGGCTTCCCCCGCCACCCAGTACCTCTGCCATGTCACCCCACTGTAGCTCCCTGCCCGGGCCTGGTGCCATCGGGCCACCTCCGTGTGTGCACGTGTATACATGTGTGTGTGCATGTTCTCAGCCTACTTTAGAACAGGAGATCCCTCAGGACACCTGTGTTTTGCCGTCTTCTGTCAACACCAATAGCTGGCACAGAGAAGGTGCTCAATGTGTAAAAAATGAGGAAAATAAAATTGACTATGATTTATGCTTTATTTTTATTTTTTCTCAGCTAAAGTCTATCATTGAAACACACTTTCTTGTTTTCATTGTTCTTGACAGTTAAGAGGAAGAAGAGTTCCAAATCAGAGGCCAAGGGAACCGTGTCCAAAGTCACTGGGAAGAAGATCACCAAGATCATCGGCTTGGGGAAGAAAAAGCCCTCGACAGATGAGCAGACCTCATCCGCGGAGGAGGACGTCCCCACCTGCGGTAAGACAGAGGGTGCCTGGCCGTGAGCAGTGCCCACCTGGCACGTGGCCTCTTCTAGAGGGGCCTCTGCTTCGCGTGGGCTCGCACAAGTCAGGCTGGTGATCCTCAGAATGGCGGGAGAGGTACTCCATCTTGACTGCTTATTAATAAAAGATCTCGCAGGGGTTTGACATGATCTCTGAGGTTCTTTCAAGATGAAAAACAAATTCTTTCTTTGATCCTATGACGTGCTCCCACCTTCCTTTTAACCATTTCGAAGCTGGGGCACACGCACGTACCTTGGCGAGCGAAGGAAGGAGCGCGGAGCGTGTGGGGTTACAGTTGGCGCTCTCCCCTGGGCTGACACGGTAAACCAGCCATCCTGCCAGCACTGCGTGTCTCAGACCTCAGTTTCAAGGGCAGCCTGCTGGACCACTCCATCGTCAGTCTGCCACCTGGAGTCCTTTCCGAGCAGCTGCCCCCAGCAGCACGGGGTAGGCGCCCACGACGCGGCTCCAGCCCTCCCAGGGCTTCCGCTTACGTGGCAGGGACGGGTCTGAAGGAGCAGTCTCAGGGAGAGACGTGCAGTGGGACCCGGTGACTAAGAGGGGGGAAACCAGGGCATCGGGAGCATCTCCAGGGACCCGAGTGAGGTGGCGGTGCGGGCGGGGTGGCTGCTGTGGAGGCGTGGAGGGTGAGGCCGCAGAGCCGTACCGCTTCCTCGGCCGCCGTGCAGCCCTTCGCGGGAGAACAGCCCCGGAAGCCGGGCGATGGGGCTTCGGCCTCCGTTAGGAATTGAGGACGGGCTATAGGTGCCCAATGTCCTGTCAGCAGGTCCCCAGTCGCTTCCCTCTGCGGACTCGCTCTGCTCACCCCTATGTGGCCGTGAGCATCCATCTGCCCAGGGGATGGGCCTTATCCGGGGGTACGCGGCCCCAAGTGTCCAAAGTTGGTCATACAGACAATGATGAAGTAATTCACCAGCCCTCATGTCCCAGGATGTGAGCTGTGCCCGGACGACAGGAAGAGTCCCAGCCCTCATGTCCCAGGATGTGAGCTGTGCCCGGACCACAGGAAGAGTCGGCACTGCGGCGGGCAGTTGGGGCGGGTCGCAGAGGGGATGGGTGCCTGGGCATGCAGGAGCCAGGCTCGTGCTGCGTCCTGAGGGCAGGTCCGGGGGAGGTCCCAGCTCACTCTGGCCTTGACGGTTGTGCTTCTAGGAAGCCCCACGTGAGACTTCAGTGGGCCCGGTAGAGTCACGTCCTTCGTCAAGCCTTGGCCACCCTGGGTCGGGGTGCACCGAGGGGCAGAACGACAGCAGACCACACAAAGCTCTAGCACCGAGGGGCAGAAGGAAAAACATGAATCTGTTGATGCCAAGGTGCTATTTCCTGTCCGCCTCTGCCTTCCTTGGTGCAGCAAGAAGCACTGGGTGGTGTGGGGTTGTTTCTCCTTTTGGGTTGGCCCTGCAGAAGAGTTAGGGATTAAAAATGGAAAGAGGGAATTATCCAACAAAGGGAACACCTTTTTTAGCTTCTTTTTTGGCTTTTTTTTTTTTTTTAGGTTTATTTATTTGAGAGAATGCGTGCATGAGCGGGAGAGGGGCAGAGGGAGAGGGAGAGAGGCTCTCTGGCAGACTCCCTGCTGAGTGTGGAGCCTGGCGTGGAGCTCGATATTAGGACCCTGAGATCATGACCTGAGCTGAAAACCAAGAGTCAGACACTTAACTGACTGAGCCACCCAGGAGCCCCTCGTTTTTGGCATTTAAACTGCTCTAGGTCAGCAGAAGAAGTAGAAATTCTTTCATGAAAAGCAACATTCATGTGGAAGGCAAGGTAGACACTGGGGTCCAGACCCTCGTTACAAACCAGAACACTGAGCCCCACAAGCTGACCCAGCTCTGCCCCTGCCTTCTGCATCTGCCCGCTCGTAACCCCTCGTAAACAGCCTCCCTGTGTTGGTGCTCAGGCCCTGCAGGAAATCCTGTTGCTGGCACTTTTTCAGAAACACAGTTGGCTGCTCCGAGGGCAGGAAGGGGGGAATCTGGAGCCTATAATTACACATGTGTGGATTTCTACCAAACAGCTCAGGGGACATCTTTTGCCTCTATTAAGAGAACTTCCTCTGTCCACAAGATTTTAAGACTGTCACCTAGGTCTTCGCTGGGTGCAGGGGCCAGAGAAGGGGCCCACAGAGGAAGGACGGGGGCGGGGGGATGACTGTTCTCAGTGATTTTGGTACAGCTGCAAAGTTGTAGGCAGAAAAGGTCAGCTGGGTAAAGGCCCGAGACACCCACCGTGCCAAGCTGGGGCCACGCAGCCCCAGTCCCTCTGCTGTGAGCATAGCCACGCGGGCTGGGCCGGCGGGGCCATGCTGCTGGGCAGGCAGAAGAGAGCTTCCGGGAGCAACCAAGACCTGGGTTCAAATCCACTCTTCCCTGAAGTGTGGCAGCTGCGCCTCCAGATGCATGATAAAAACCCTGTTGGGGGTAGGAGATGGTTTCTGCAGACACCCCCAAGGGGAGCAGGGAGGGGCGGTGAGCCCCCCAGCCAGCCCTGTAGCACCACTCCTTCCTGCCCCGACGCCCAGCGGTGATGGGGGCGTCAGCGGGGTGAGCGCTGCGCACACCGTGGTCTGAGATGTACACCAGACCCCAGAAGGATCTTCTGTTTGCCCTTCTCTGGTGCTTACGAGAGTCTCTATAAACCCAGCGGTCGTTGTCAGGAGACGTGTGTCCTCTCGCTCTCTGCCGGCCTGTCCCCTGCTGGGCCAGCGCACCAGTGTCCTGACTGGCCGCCTTCTCTGCACCCTCCAGGCCACCGGGGGGAGCTGCGAAAACAGAGTCCTAGGCTGAAACACGAATCTCTGTGCGGCTCAGCTCAGAGCCTTTGACAGTCTCGTCTCAGCCCAGTTCTGCAGCTGTCTCCCGCCTTCCGGGATGAGACTCAGAACTACCTTGCGCCCCAGCCATGCCCCAGCCGCGCCCCAGCACCCAGCAGCACAGTGCCTGGCACACGAGCAGCTCCGCCAGTGAGCTGGCGGAACGACTTACCTTAAGCAAATTGCATTACCTCCCTGAGCCTCAGGTTCTTCCTCTGTGAAACGGGCTCATACTTACCTTGTTTTCCTAAGGAAACTGAAAGATAAAATCATGAACACTAAGCTCAGTGCTTAATAATTAAGTCATAATTTATGCTCAGTAAGAGGTTGCTCTTGTTACTCATTGGTTCACCTAATGTGCTTATTTTTAAGAAACCTGAGCACACAGACATAGTCCAGGCAATGTAAGGGCAGTGCCGGCGCGTGGCATGGGTCATGAGCACAGGAGCTGGGCGGAAGGAGCGGACCCAGGTCTCAGGTGGAGGTCTCCTTGAGGCAGCATAAGCTGAGCTAGCTTGAGGGCCTTGCTGGGTGATTCCAGGGCCCCTCCTAGCTCGACTGTTCTGTGACTTTGTGACATTTTCAGCAGGAGTGCGTTTCAGTGGCCATACAGGGAAGTTCTATACCTCTTACCTTCTATCACAATCTACCCAACAAAAAGTCAGGCGACTTCAATCAAGGGGGCGGAGAGCGTTCTGGGTATGAGTCACCGCCCTGGGGCATCCGCATCCTCGTTCCTGGGCACGTGCGCCTGTTGGAGGACAGGCCCCTAAGATGGTCAGATGGGGTTTGGGCACCGGGAGGGCTGGTTTCGGCCGGTGGCAGCATCGTGACCTTTGGTAACCCCGGCCCCTCTCTCCCCGGGATGTCTCCTCCCAGCTGATTATAAACGAAGGCCGCGGGTGGAACCAGCCGCCGCGCTGGGACGAGAGGCCTCTCAAGAGCGGCACCAGGGCCGGCGGGCGCCACGTTTCCCGCCCTGCAGAGGGGAGCTTGGTGGGCACTTGGCCCCGCTTCCGCCGGCTCCTCTGCAGCCGCTTGAACTTGGGAGCCCTGGTGCGGAGGCTGTAATGGGTCTCCAATGTTACTTTTACAGCTCTCATGAAACCTTGAGCCTCTTGCCATGGTTTTGCGAGAAATCGTAGAATTCAGAGCAGGAACCATCTCAAAACATCTAACTGACGTGCCCAAACTGCAAAGATACGGCAACATCTCACTTAACATGATGGGTGGAATCTAAAAAGAAATCAAATTGCATTGAAATCGTCTCATGCAGTTGGTGGAACTGCCCTGGGCGGGCGGGTGAGCCTGGGGTGGGGGGTGCGGTTCTCAGCAGAGGACCCCTGGAGGACCCGGCTGTCCCTGCAGTACGTTGGCCGGGCCGCACTCGGGCACCACCTGGTGGCAGCTGTGTGCTGCGGCCGAGCTATGCGCGGGGCCCATCGGCGTGAGTCTCCACCCACCCCATCAGAGAGTCAGGGGGCATGGGAACCTACCCTGTGACTGCAGATGCCTTCGATGGGCTGTCCGTCATTTCCCTGTGCTCCCCACCCCGAAGATGGGAATGTAAGGCCACCCCTCTCAGAGAGGAGCAGAGGGGAGTGAGCCTGGCGCTGGAGGCTGGTACCGTGGGCTTTCCTGTTTATAGAAACGGGCCGCTCATCCCCTGTGATTTTCTCTTTGCCTTTCCTTTTTGGGAACTGAAAATTAATCTGAGAAAGGCATTAAAACATGGTAATTTCCTATGATGTCATGCTCTAAATAAAACGAGGGTTTGTCCGATATAATCATTCCTTTTGTGACTCAGATGTCAAGAAATTCATAGCATTGGTGACTTTAGGCTGGGTTCAGTCAGAGAAGAAGATATCCCGAGAGTGCCTTGACCTGCTCCAGAGATGAGCATCCCCCTGGTTAGTGGAGCGTGCTCGGTAGCTGCCCCCTCTATACTGCGAAGGGCAGTGAGTGGCACTGAGCCAGAGTGGCCCCAAGTGCTGAGTTCTCTAGTAGAAAGTCCCGTGCAAGCTTACAAGGAACCTGGTCACTGTTATCAAGAAGTCAGCTATGCTCTTAGGTCTTATTGCTTAAATTCCTCAACAGAGGGGCGCCTGGGTGGCTCAGTCGGTGAAGCGTCTGCCTTTAGCTCAGGTCATGATCCCAGCGTCCTGGGATGGAGCCCCCCTTTGGGCTCCCTGCTCAGTGAGGAGCCTGTTTCTCCCTCTGCCTCCCACTCCCCCTGCTTGTGTGCTGTCTCTCTGACAAATAAATAAATAAAATCTTTTAAAAATAAAATAAAACAGCTTCAGGTCAGGCTTTGCTAGGTAGCCTGTACCCCGTCACACATCAGGAGTAACCTCCTTCCCCCGATTGGACCCCAGCCTCTCTTTTCCTCTGTGCACTCCCTCCTAAACTTACAAAATATAAGGAACTTGGGTCCCAGGCACTTGAGCCAATGGGCTGGCTTCTCCCCTTTTTCTCTTATTTTATAAATACAGCAACATAGGCCCCAAATGAAAGCTTTTGTTCCAGGAGAAGCAGCGCACTTGCATTTAGGGGTTATCGGTAGAACGGATGTCACGCCGAGCCAAGTGAAAACTTCCACTTTATGTGTTCACCTCGGGAATTCATTGAGCAAGTATTTATCTGTCATGTAGAAAGCATCCTTAAGCCCTGTAACTTACCTGCGTGTTCAGGGTTTTATTTTATGGGATTCCATAGCATTTACCCATTGCTAATGACATGTGTAAGATGCAGAAGCTAAGTGTGTTAGAGACACGGAGAGAAGCAAAACGCACCCTCCCAAACCTTTCGGAAAGGCATTATAAAAATCTGAACTGGAGAGGATCCCTTGTGCGTGGGCGTGTGTGTCACATGCGCACGCATGCGTGAATTGAAAAAGTGGCTGATGACTTAAGACACCCTCATTTTATTCCTTCCTTTTTGACCTGAGTTTTCTGTGCCACGGAGTGGGTACGAGGGGCAGCCGCCCTGTGAGATCTGGTTCCCGTGCCTCGTTACCTCACATTGTGTATGTTCGTCTGCTCATCGGTTTGTGGCAGACGAGAGCGATCAGTTTCTCTCATATTTGAGGAAATTTCCTTTTTTAGAAATGACGATCACTGTTCTTACGATTCGATCCCACGTGCAGGGGTACACAGATCTCCCCAGAGCGGTAAAGGCGTCGTGCGGGGTCAGAGACATGGGCTTTCCATCCCATCTGGGTGGGCTTCCCTCGTCCGACAGAATCCTCAAACTGCAGGAGCTCAGGGGCGTGTGGGGTGGGCTGTCTGCCTAACGAGGAGCCTGCAGAGCTGGCTGAAGGCCTGTGGGGGTCTGGCTTCCGCACGCTGACCGTCTGCCCTCGGCCCCCTTGCAGGCTACCTCAACGTGCTCTCCAACAGCCGTTGGCGGGAGCGCTGGTGCCGAGTCAAGGATAACAAGCTCATCTTCCACAAGGATAGGACCGATCTCAAGACCCACATCGTTTCTATTCCTCTGCGCGGCTGTGACGTGATCCCGGGCTTGGACTCCAAACACCCCCTGACCTTCCGACTGCTTCGCAACGGACAGGAGGTGGCCGTGCTGGAGGTAAGGTGCCGGCCACGGCCACGTTCCAGGATCCTTCCCTGGGGCACCGTGGCTTCTGGCCGTGTCCCTCACGCCCACGGTGGTGGCCTCTGCCGGCCTTTTCTGTCGCCTCCTCCCAAGGCCGGTTTCCGTTCTTACTTGGCGGTACAGGCCGCCCTGCACCCGCCCACCACCCGTCTTCCTTTCCTCCGCATGCCTTTGCGTGGAGATGAGCTACGCGACTCCATACAGCGCACTGCTTTCTAAAGGTGGCAGAAAAATAACTCATTTTGCCCCTATGGCCCACCTGCGAATCAATGGTGTTTGTTTAATTTGCCTTTTGGAATGTTCTTTACAGACGAAATAGGTGTTTTTAGATAACCCTATAGACCGTGGCTCATGTGCCAATCCCATGGAAACCAAAAGAACACCTTTAATTCTGAAGCGCCCTCAGCTTTGTGTGCATCTGTTACGTGTCTGCCTGCTTTTCTGGAACAAATTCTTCACTGAAGCAGAAAAGCAATTGAACCTGGTTTCTTAGCTATCTGCTGAAAACTGCCAATTTTACTTTCCACCTATTACACAATTTATTTTCTGCTCACTATGAATTCAGACCTCCTTTTCTTTATCTTTTTGTTCATTTACATTATCATGACTAAGACGCAGACTCGCGTGCACACGCAGCTGTGCACAAGCACCAGGGCTGTGAACTTCCAGAGTTCGCAGACGTGGGCTGTGTCGGTGGCAGAAACAAGGCTGCGTTAGATTTGCTGCACAGGCTCGGGTGCACTCCATTACTCAGGGATAGACCCAGAGTCCAAACGACCGTAGTGCTAGATGGATGGAGAGCGAGCCCGGGGCTTGGGGCCAAGGTCGAGGTGGCCCGTGAGGCCGTCTAGAAGGTCTTGATAGGAGATAGGAGTTTGTTTCGGAGACTCTTTTGACAGAAACGACTATTTCTCGCGGGGGCGGGAAAAGACTAACACTGTTCTTCGTCCCACGGGCTGGTAACCTGTGAGGCTGGCCAGGATGGAAGGTGGCTGGCTGTGGACTCGCGGTCCTGGGACCGCCTGGGGTCCACACCCCTGGGCCCCCGTCCTCATTCTGCCCCCACTGGGATCACACCACGTCTTTTTCTCTCCCTGGGCTTTTTGATTCACCTATAAAATGTGAGTGTTGGGCCAGAGTCTGTACTTAGTAAGATTTATGCAGGCTGAAAACTAGGGTGGGTGCAGGGGGGACAGCTAAAAACACAAAGGAGGAAACTGTGGCCTTGATGTGAAACAGGGCAGGTCTCCTGGGCCAGCTTCGGCAGCAGCCCTGGGATGGGGCGCAGTGGGGGAGGTCTGAGTTGGCGCATGCCTGCTCCCGGAAGGGAGAGAGGCAGACCTGGGGGCGGCCTGGTGAGGAAGGCACCCTTGTGCACCTGCAGCCCGCAGGTGGGAAGGGCCCCCAGTCCTTGTGAGGGAGGGCAGCCCCTTCCTCCACGTCCCGGTCATCAATCACACACACGCACGCGCGCGCGCGCAGGGCCACACGGCACCCAACACACACAGGCAGCCTGCATCGCTCAGTCATGAAATGCAGTGCACCAGCCAGGAAATGTAATCTGTATGTTTTCTAAGGTCATTTTAACTTTTACTTTGAGATAATTTCAGGAAAGTCATGATAATATCAGAAATAATTTCCATGCACTCTCCATCCATAACCCCCGATAATGATATTTTCCTGTGTGTGGGGTCTCCTGCGCTCCCCCCTCCCCCATTCCTCTCCTTCTGTGTGAAGTTTCTCAGAACCTTTTACAGCTGTGTTGCCCCTTTATTCCCTCAGTACTTTATTGCGAATTTGCTAAAAGCAAAAGCATTCCCTTACCAAAACCAGAATATAATTATCAAAATCAGGAAATTAACGTTTACACACCCCTGTAATCTGATCCATAGATCTTAATCGGCTTTTCCGAGCTGGACAGTGTCCCTTGCAGGCAGGAGGAAACCCCAGACTGTGTGTCGCCTCAGCCACTGTCTCTTTCTCTGGCTGGCTGGCCTCATGGTGTGGAGACATGTGGAGGGTACAGACCAGTTACTGCATAGAGGCCGCTCAGTCTGGGCGCATCTGCTGTTTCCCTGCTGTTGGGCTCCAGGTGGGCTCCCCAGCCGGAGCCCGTGGTGGGTGTCACAGCGCGTCCCGCCGGGAGTCGCACCTGTCACCCCCCCCAACAGCCAATAGTGTCCACTTTTCTCCCTTGGGCAGGGTGTCTGCGCGGTTTCCCCACCGCACACTTACTGGGCTTTCCCTTTGTCTTTAAAAGCATCATATGGGAAGGTATGTTGAGGCCATCTATGTAAATACCCCGTCGTCACTCACTTCTGCGCCTGCTAACGTTAGCGTGCATTGATGACGCTTACCTGAAACAGTCGTTATAATGACAGGTGCTAAATAGGGACTTTGAAACTCCATCATTCCTTCTATACACATTAGTTCACACCTACTGTAAGGAAGGTTTCCCGCTCCTCCCATTTAATTATTAATCCCTTTATGTATGTGTATCAGGGGGGATTCAGAGAATATTGTTTTAATCAGTGATTATATGCTTTATTGTCATGATTTACTTTGGTGGAATCATCCCAGATTTGGTCAGCAGAAGGCCCTTCGAACTCACCCCTGCGGCCTTTGCTATGTCCTGGGATAAGACACCACGGGCCCCGCCATTCTTTGATAAGATGTTCTGGGCTCATCTTGTACCTTTCCTTGCCCCTCAGCCATTTCTCCAGAGAGCTCTTAGTGGGTTCCTCCAGGTGGGACTCAGAAATAGGTGTGTGTGTGTGTGTGTGTGTGTGTGTGTATTTGTGCACATGTGTGTTATGTACATGTATGTATTTGTAAACATACATATACACATGTATGTGCATTCACACATCCACATCCATATCTATTTCTGTATTAAGAACCATGAGATCATAACCAATAACCTCTAATTTCAGTTCAACATCATAGGGTTTTTTTTCCACAAGGCTATGAGAAAATTCTATAAACTATGAAGAAAATAATTAATGAGCTCTAGTGTAATTGTATCAATCCCGTGTTATATAGTGTGTTAAAATACTTTTAAAAATGCTTAAGTAGGGTAGTAACAGACACATCAGTATAGATTGAGTCACAGATACATCGTGGCTACAGAGTTTGTTTTGGGGAAGGACAGAAAGACCAGTGAAGATAACACATTTTTGATTTTTATTTACCCAAGTATTCAAATGAATTCATTTTCATTCCATGAACATTGGCTACATTCTCCCTCTGCAAGGCTCATGACTGGAGTCCCTGCAGCTTGTCCTGGGGCCTCACTCAGTACTGGCTAGGAGGGATTTGTTACGAGCCCATTGTATGAGCCACATGAAAAATAGTTTCATGTTAACGGCCCTGGGAATATTTACAATTACATGTATTCTGATCTCTGTTCAGCCTGTCAAGCCTGTAAATATAAAACCTCATTTTCTTTACGTCTTTGAGCTAAACTTAATAGATCTTTCTGGGACACCTGGGCAGCTCAGTCGATTAAGCATCTGCCTTCAGCTCAGGTCATGATCCCAGGGTCCTGGGATCGAGTGAGTCCCTTGTCGGGCTCCCTGCTCAGTGGGGAGCCTGCTTCTCCCTCTCCCTCTACTGCTCCCCCTGCTTGTGCTCTCTCTCTCTCTCTCTCTGACAAATAAATAAATAAAATCTTAAAAAATAGATCTTTCTTTATATTGAAAATTAGTAATTTTAATGAAAATATTTATTTTTTCTTTCACATTCCATTAACTCATGCACTTAATAGCTCAACGTCCCCTAAACTTTAAACATCATATTCTGATGAATCAAATGTTTTGAATACCATTATAAATGTAAAACTTCTGATTTTCTAAATCATGTCACAAGGGTGACTTAGAAATTTAATGAACAGGATCTTAAAGCTATATTTCAGACTGGCACATTCAGCAGATCAAATTTGGGGTGGGGACCATTTCAAAGATCTTAAAAATGTCATGCATAAAGCAGCTAGGGGCTATAAAGCATGATTGCGCTTACGTAAACACAGAAGATAGGAAAGAAAGTCGTTGTACCATCTAATCAGGGGAATTAAGATTGCCATTTCAGGCCAGGTTAGGAGGCCCCAACAAGGGCTACAGGGTGGGGGACAGAGCTTGGAGCCCACAGAGGTGTGGGTCCCATGGGGTTTCCAGGTCAGGCCAGGCCCAGGTTGGAGGGGCTCCTCCTTCTGGTCAGATTTTGTTGCCAAGTTAATGACGCTTTCTAGGCAACTTCCTCCAACTGAGATTTAACTCAACTCCCTGCAGCAATTCCTGCACCTCACACCTGCTGCCTTTCCCCAAAGTAATCGGACGGCACTGTAGGACTCAGATTTTGTTTCCTTGGGTGGAAATCATGCTGTAACTTCCTGCATCGAGACTTGGTGTGCACGCAGTATGAGTGCATCGCTCAGGCTGGGACGGCGTCTCCACGCCTCTTTATGCCCCTCATGTGCTTTTGGTCGCATTGGCTTTGTGCTACACAGTGTCTGTGCAGACGTGCGGGAATATGAGACCCCTTACCATCACTTAAGTGCACGCACGCTTCTCCCTTCTCCTCCCCAGGCCTCCTCTTCTGAGGACATGGGCAGATGGATTGGGATTTTGCTGGCCGAGACGGGGTCCTCCACAGACCCCGGGGCCCTGCACTACGACTACATTGACGTGGAGACGTCTGCGAACGTCATCCAGACGGCCAAACAAACCTTCTGGTAAGATCCGTGTGAAGTGGCCCTGAAGCCAAACAATGCTCTTCTTTCACTAATTCTTTTAACTTTTTGTGTGCATAGACTCGGGGGGAAAAACAACTAAAGACTCTCCCTTTTGTATTATGTTGATGCAAACTCTGCTGAAATATTTGTCATTTCCTCCCTCTGTGTTTTCTATTGGAGCAGGGGTGGCGAACTTTTTCTGTAAAGTGCAAGACAGTAAGTATTTTTGGCTTTGGGGGCCAAATGTTTCCTGTTGAAGCTGCTCACTCTGCCATCACAGCCACAGACCGTGGGTAAGGGAACCCGTGTGCTGTGTTCCGATAAAACTATTTGCAAAAACACGCAGCAGACTGGATGGGTCCCATGGCCTTAGATCGCTGACCCCTGTATTAAGGGGACAATTCTATGCAACAAATGATTTACATCTGCTGTAAGGAGGGCTGAATTTTCAAGGTCATCGGTCATGTACTTTTAAAACTTAAGTTGTGGTTTTATTTTCTTTAAAAGGCTTATTTGTATGAAAACATTGTTTTGAACCATATTTCTGTAACATAATGACAACGAAGATAATGATAGTAGCAATTCTCAAGGTTAGGTCCACAGACCCTGAGGGCATTTGAGATTCACGCAGCCCCAAAGGCCAGAACTGGTTTCATAATAGTACTGGTCTGTAAGGCCTTTGCCCTGGGGCTGTGAGGGGAGGGGCGCTGGATGAGGAGGCGGGAACTCGGGCTCTGGTCCTGCGTGGTATTCACTAAGTGGAAAGTCTGGACAAGGGATCTATAACCTCTCAGTGCCTGAGCTCCCTTTGTAGAGACCAGGCTAGCGGAGGCAGTATCTGGGGCAACATCTGGAGCTTCCTCTGGTCTCCTGTCTACAATCCCTGGACCCCTGCTTCTATTACCCTCTCTACCCTCATCGGTAGAGAGTCTGCATTTGAAGCCAAGGACAGGCGCCTGGGAACAAAGCAGGTGATTGAGTTGTATCGTCTGCCTGTGATGATGAACATACCAGCAGCTCTGTGATGGGGAGACCCAGTATCCACAGCGACACTGACCTGTTTACCATGAGCTCCACCATCTAGTTTGAACACGAGCGTGGTGTGGCGGGGGGAGTTCGAGCAGTCTCCGTGTGTCTCTCGAGTGGTGCTATAGAAGGAACATTTAGTGCTTGGCTGGGATGCTCTGGGGCGAGTAGAGGCAACATGAGCTCCTAGGAGGGATCGAGCCCCATGTTATGCGTAGCTCAGGTGAATAGCCTTGACAACATGGATTAATTTCTGTATGACTCTTTCAGAAAATCTCCAGTGACAGTAGAGGTTTCCTAAAGTCTAGACTCCCTGTACTTCTTACAGACTGTCCTTTGTGTCAAATCAGGGTGACATAGTCAAGTACTGACTCTTCTGTTCCTATTCATTATTTTTCCATAAACACCCTCTATCCCGTCGGCCATGTGCACGTGGATTACAGTGAACCCCCTAATCTTTTAGCACACACAGTAAACGAGCACATTTAATCAAGTGGCTTTTTAAGAAATGTAATATCCATAAACCGGGTTTTGCAAAATCTCCACATCTAGAGCAACATGAAAAGAAAGGAGTTTGTGGTTTTTAACTGCTCCTTTGGAACTTTATTAGATCATGGAGCCCCTCCTCATGCATGTGTGCCTTCAGCTGTAATCAGCCAACTAATAACCACACATTAGAGCAGCCCGAATAACAGGATTTCCCCTAGAACAAAACTCAGCCTCCGCTTTCCAGATGAGTATTAATCTAAACCAAATGTGGGAAGGTCCTGGTTTTGAGAAAGGAGCGTAGATTGCAGTATTGAAAAATTATTTATTAAAAATACGTGCGTAAGGAGTTTTCGGCCACGGGAATTTTTGCTACTAATTAAAATCTTTATAAATGTTAGTTAGCAATAAAGGTTATTTTTGTTTTCCAGTTCTCTAGCTAAACGTATATAAAACAAGAGAAGAGATTTAACAAGCAAATGATGTTCAAAATATAAAATATGGCAGCTTGCCAGTGTAATAAATGTCCTGAGATTAAATTAATTTTTGCTTTTATGCAGATTGGCAGCTGGTTAATGAATCCTTTCAAGGTCGTCAGGGGGAAGTGTCTGTGTGCTGGATATGTCTGAGGGGGGAGACGACAGTGGTGTATTTTGGGAAGAAGGCAGTAAAAGAAGAAATAGTCATTTAAATTCTCCTGGGAGAAGTGTATTTAGGAATATCAGTAACGGTAAACACTGGAATCTATTTTCCCAAGACCTAGCCTATTTTTAAATGAGATGCATAGATTATCTGACACAAGGAAACATTCTGAATTTTTTTTCCTAAAACTGATCTCAAGTGGCCCGTGAGCAGGCTATAGTCATAGTGGTGGAGCTAAAAGGCCATGGATCAGTGTGGGCAGAGAGAGGGCAGCGGACAGACCAGAAGGGACCCGTCAACCTGAGTTGCCTTCTCACAGGAACCCCTTAAAATGGGCATGAACCTGAAGGGTGTTGTGCTGGGTGAATGAGGCAGGAACAAGGGCACGCGTTCTGTCTGATGCACTCCTGTGGCCAATCCACAGAGGCAGGAGGCAGGTGTGGGCAGGTGCCCGGGGCGGGACGGGAGGTGGGGAAGCGCTGGGGGTGGAGGGCCGTGCCAGCCACCCAGCCGCATGGATGCACTTACTGCCCCAGAACCGCACACTTGGCCGTGGTAAGTTGGTAGAACTTACATTGTATTTTCACACAGTACGAGTACTTCCTCTGAGGGGCTTACGTTTTTAACGAGTGGCGTGGGCTCTCTCACTGCATTTCCACTTTTATATGTGTTTAAAGACTCTGTTGCACCCAGGCAGAGGACGGGGGCCTGGTCCGCAGCCAGGGCTCCACGGGTGACCCCTGTGTTGGGGTGTGGGGCCCTCCCTGGAAGGGCCAGGCCTCTTCCAGCTGGGGCACCCGTTCGTCTGTGGCTTTGCTCATTCCCACGCCCCGTGACACGCAGCACCCTGCTGGTGTCCGCTCTGAGCTCTGTCCTGCCCCCGGTGGACCCAGCTCCGTCCTGGCATCCCTGCCCAGTGTGCATGGTGCCACACGGCAAGCATGTGATGGTCTCTGCTGCTGGGCTCCAGACGCCCGGTCACTGACCGCTGGGCGGGGTGTGCAGCAGCCATGTGCACATGGTGCCTCACCCCCAAAACCCCTCAAACGAGACGTTTACATTAGAAAAAAATATATATTTTAAGACAAAAAATCCTCTGTTGTGGCAGAAGACTTATGTGATTAAATTTTTCTCTTTCCTTCTTGCATGTTCCTTTTCTACACATTCCCTTTTCCTATACATAATTATCTATATTGTGAGTACGGAATAATCCTCTAAGTTTTTGTCCGTTGTGAACACATGAAAGAAGGCGGGACTGCCGTGCCCGCCTTCGCCCAGCAGAGGGCGCGCCTGCACTCGGAACCGCGGGGAGAGGCCCCCTGGACGGCAGTTTCCTCTGCTTCTCCGGGGAACCAGGGGCTGGCCTCGCTGGGAGACCTCCGCATTCCCTGTCCTGCCCTCACCAGTTTTATTTCCTCCCATTTTTATGCAGCTAGTTATCACAGAAATGTAAGATCCTGCAAAGAAACAATTTTTTTAAAAATACCATTTTGGGGGGAAGGCACCTGGGTGGCTCAGTTGGTTAAGCATCCAACTCTTGACTGAAGCTCAGGTCTTGATCTCAGGGTGGTGTCTGAGCCCTGCATTGGGCTCCACACTGGGTGTGGAGCCTACATTAAAAAAAAAAAAAGTTTATATAATTCCAGACTATTTTAGTTTAGCTATTTACTTCTTTATTTTAGTGTAGAAGAAGTGCTCTCTGAGTTCTCTCTTCCCTGGGCGCTTACATCTCCCACTTCTAACAAACGTAACTTCACGAGTCAGCCGTTGGCACGTCCTTGCATCCAGCCCACATTGGCCAAGAGCCTCTTGGCCCGACACTTAAGGTCCAGAATGAGCAAGAGTGGCCACGGCCGTGCTGTCCTGAGGCTGACGTTTTGGGGGACGAGCTAGTCAGACGCCGCGTCAGGTGGCGATGAGCAGTACACGCACAAGGAACAGGACAGCCAGGTGGCGCTTCGTGTCCAGCACGCATCACCACCGTCCTTGCCACAGTCCTGCAGGGCGGCTGCTCTCGGCACCGTCCTCGGCACTGTCACCGGACACCCCGCTTCTGCCGGGGTGCCGGCTGCTACTTTGTCCCCCGTCACCTCCGGCCGGGCCCTGAGCGTCCAGCTGGACTCCCGGAAGGCTCTGGATTGCTTGGGGGCGTCTAACCCACTTCTTCTCCCGCAGTTTCATGAACAGGCGTGGCATCTCTGCCAACCCGTACCTGGGGAGCACCACCAATGGCTACGCGCACCCCAGCGGCACGGCGCTGCATTATGATGACGTCCCGTGCATTAACGGCTCGGTGAGTGCGCCCTTCTTACGCCGGTCCGGGCTTGGGTGCGTTAGACGCGGGGCGGTGGGAGCCTGCCCGTAACCTGGGACCCCTGACTTCAGGCCGGGAGCCCGAGGGCTTTCTGCCATGCTCTGGGGCAGGATGAAACCTGCACGCCCTCCCTCCTGCACTTGGTTTTGACCAGTTGTTCATCTGCATCTGCAGAAGTAGGGAACCGGATGCCAGGACCCTGACTGTCATTCAGCGTCCTGGTCATCACCTAGGTATCTCTGCATGGCCCAAAATACGAGTGAAGGATAGCACATTAGGGTCTGTAACTTGGACACATCCAAAGAGAGCACATAGAGGTTATCGCCCAGCAGTTAGTGCTTGGAGAAGAGCTCAGAGAACTCACATCACAAAGGGAGTGTTGCCACGGCCAAGGCCATACTGCACGCTCCCCGGGCCAGGCCCCATGCCAGCCCTGGGCCACCAGGCATAAAGCCCACCAAGTCCGCAGGCTCGTGGAGAGGCTCTTGAGAAACCAGCCTACCATTGGTCCCCTGGTATTGGGTGGCTTTAAAGTGGGCATCTGTCAAGATCTATTTCAAAGGTTGGCATAGGATATGTTGATTGTTGGTTTTTTCCAAACTTGAAAAGTGTGTTAGATCTTTTTCTTGCTGTTTTGCTCACCCATTCTTTTCTCAGTACTTTGAGGGATGTCCCCAATCAGCTCTCTGTTTCCCATGGTCATAAAATCCACACCTGCCTGAGGCAGGAACCGGGAGACCACAGACTTGTCGAAGGAAGTGTGGGGGTCAAGCAAGGACTCCCCGGGCTCAGAAATAGAAGCAGGCTGAAGAGAAGGTTTCTGTGATCTGGGTCAGAGGTAGCCAGCCAGTTGCCCCGCGCCGAGTGTCATGTGTCCTCGGGGTTCTGGACATCTTGTCATGGGCGCTCTTCCTTCCACCCCCCGGGGCCTGCCCTGGGGTTCCCGCAGGGTTTGGTCTGCAGGCTCCTTACTGGATTGCAGAAGGGGGTTTCTCCTCATCACACAGCCCCTCTTCCCTGCCTGCCTCATCCCTGCCTGCTCATCCTCTCCCTCCTTCCCGGCTCTCTGCACGTCCCCGGGCACCTGGGCTCTCGACTGGGGATAATGGCCTTCCAGTCCAGCGGGGCGGGGGGGGGGGGGGGGAGGGGCGGAGGGGAGGAAGGGCAGAGCGGGGACCAGGCCTGGCAGGCTCACATGGACATTAGGGCCCGTGCTAGGACGTGGGTGAGGGGTCGGAGCAGAGCCGCTGCGCAACCCCACCCTGGCCACAAGTCCCTCAGATGGTTTCCTGTCTGAGGCTGGGGTGAGCGGGGCTGGGGTGGGCGATGAGTCGTGCCGCAGTGAGGAAACGTGAGCTCCTGGCCCCTGTCCTCACCACCACCGGGGTCTCCAGAGTTGGAAGGGCTCCTGGTGCCCACTGTAGCCCCAGCCCTCCTCCCCTGAGCCCCCCCACTTAGGGAAGGCCGCATGGTGACCTCCGTGAGAGCAGGATCTCGAGCGGTCTCTGTGCATCTTCCTGGGCATGAGCCGCGTCCAGGGTGGTCCCTGGCTTCCGTTGGGTCCGGGCAACCACAGCTCCTCTTGGGCAGCCGTTGCCCTCGCTGTAGGCCCAGCCAGCAAACTCATTCTCACGGAGCGCTCTGCCGCTCTGGGCCCTCGGCCTCTGCCACCAGCCGTGCTGGACAGACAACACACAAGCCTCTCTCTGGCCCTTCCTGCCCGAAGGCCCCTTCGTGCCCCTTTTCCTGAGAGAATTTTCTCCCTTCTTCCTTAGCCTTCGACACGGAAGCCACAGGGCGGGCTGAGCACCTGGGCAAGCCCCAGGCCCACACGAGCACTACTCCACCCACCCACCCATGCCCTAGGTTTGGGTCACGCAGGTTGAGGCCATCCCCAGGAATGAGCTTTCTTTAGCGCACCCACAGTGTCCTCTGTCTCAGAGACAAACCCCCCCCCATCCTGGAAGGACTTTGCACTTAGCAGTTGTTAGCGATTGTTTCTGCGCATGGATGGTGGGGTCGAAAACGCCAGGTCCTGGGCACAGTGTCTGTGGCTCGCTGGCTTAGTGAGGGCTTCCCTGAAGCCCAGGCCTGTCTTCCTGCTGTGCCCCAGCACACCGGGCTCCATTACCAGGCAGTCCCTCCTTTGCAAGTCCTCCTTTTCTCGGTGTTACGAAGTTCCTACTTTCTGAGCCCAAACCTGACATTCCAGCAGTGTATCGACTTCAGTCACCCTTGCCCCCAGCCTCCTCCTGATGCCAGCACCAGATCGAAGTGAGTCTCCAAAAGGATCTCCTGCCATGCTTTTAATCGAGAAACCTCTGTGGAGTCTCTGTTTTCTGAGTGTTCCATGTGACTTGATCCTCTGGTTTTGGGGAGGGGATTGTCCATCTCGAGCCTTGAAATCACCCTGGACAGCCATGTGAGGGTCATCCTCATGGGGCTGTCCCGTCCGGGCTTGTGCGTGTGGGCCGCTGTGTTTAGATGGTAGGAGGGTCCCCATGTCACAAAAATAGACACCTCTAAGGGGATGCAAAGGGACAGAAGTGCCCCTCCCATGAGATTTCAGACTGTTCCTATTTTTGTAACAAAAGGCTGTAATTACAGTCTGGCAGAAGGAGACGCGGCCGGAAGGATATAAAAATAGGATAAAATAAGCATAACATAGGAATTAATATTTCTCTCTTTTTTTGTAAATGCAAAGCAATTTATAAAGACCTTTCAAATAGAAAGGGCTCTGGCTGTGGTTGTGACTTTAGGTTTTCATTTACGCTTTAAAGTCCATGCTCCAAAGTGGCCTGTAGCTATTCTAGTCCTTTGTAAAAAGGTTTCCTGCTAAGACAACGCCATTGTATCAGTTATATGCCGAAACATCCTCTTTTCTCTGATGATTGCATTTCTTTCTTTCAACCGACTGTGTTTGGGTCGCTGTGTTTTCTTCAGGCATCAGAGCGTGGCCCCTGGGTGCAGGCTGATAGTCACCCCATGCCACCCAAGTCCCCTATGCCTGCATGACGGACGGGGAGGCTCAGGAGGTGCTTTCTCCCCTGGGGGAGCCTGCAGCTGGGAGGCAACGCCCTGTGGGGTTAGGAGCCCCGCTCTGCTTCAGTTTCCCCATGCCTCTTGAGATTCCCAGGGGAATTATATGGGTCAACAACTGTGAAGCGCCTCAAACAATGTCCAGAGTGTAGTCACAACTATAAACGAAGTGCTTTGCTGGGATGGGATGGCAAGGTGCTTTCTGGGGACAGCCAGAGCTCTGGGTTTTGGGGGCCCCCGGGCTGGCAGGCCTCTTCTTATGTCATGTGGCTTCTGCTCTCTGGATTAGGACTTCCAAACTCTGGTACCTTAAGGAAAGAAATGTCAAATCAGTTCTTTTTTTTTTTTTTTTTTTTCTGCCTTAAAAATAAAGTGGAACAAAACAAAAATTTCCTAAGCCGGTTACCCTGGGAATGATTTCAGGAAAAAAGAAAGCTTTGCTGAAGTCTCTCCAAGTGGAACCGTTGTCCACCTACTTGTTGTGTGTGTGTATTTGTGTGTGTTTTATCAGTACCAGTGTGGGGTACATGCACGTGTTTTGGGGGTACTAATAATGTCTCAATATGCTAAAATCTCTGCTCTGCTTTCTGTGGCCATGAGCACTAACGACGAAGCTGTGTGTTGCAGTGGGACCCCGAAGACCGCCCTCCTGCTTCCTGTGCCAGGGGCCTGGGAGAAGAGGTGCTTTATGAGCACGCGGTCCTGTACGATAACTTGCCGTCTCCGAAAATCTTTGCGCGCTACCCGCCTGCTGACAGAAAGGCTTCTAGGCTGTCTCCGGACAAACTGTCCTGTAACCATTACAAATACCCTCCCTCCTGCGGTCTGCCTCCCACTAACCCCTCTTCTCTGGGGAGGGCGCCTCTCGGGCTCAGCTCTCAGGTACAGCATCTCCTTCCGTCCTGTTCTAGAATTGTCGGAATCACGGTCCTCCCACGGGGGGGTAGTCACCAGCCCGTAGCAGACGAGACTCATCAAGGGTGCGGTGGGATTTTTGCCTCAACCAGAAGAGCATTTGCAAATGCAGTCAGCGTTGGGCTACCCAGGAGCTTATGAAGCTCCCCTAACTAGTTCGTGGCTGAAGCACTGTCTTTCTTGGCCTAAATCTGGCTCTCTTTCTATTCTTGGAAAATTCCCCAGTGAATTTGGTGCGTTACGTTGACTAAAGCCAAAGATTAAAAAAAAAAAAAAAAAAAAAAAGGAACAATAAAACTTTACGGAAGATTCTTGCACCGCAAGCTTTTTTAATGTTTCTGTCACAGGTGTGCGAGGAACGCTGGACTCCAGGTAGTAATGGCTTTCGGTCTTCACACGTTAAGCAGGATTTTCAGGGTAGTACAGGGTTTTTCTGTAACGAGTCTGAAAGTGGAATGCCTAAAACCGAGTACACGGGAATGAGGATTTTGGATTATGATTGAATGATAAACAACCTTGGGGTTGAACTGCCATCTGCTCTGCACCCCACAGTTATGGCGAACAATGACGTTTCAGTGTAAATGTTGATCTTGTGTGTTCACGCACTTTCCACTGAAGAACGTTGTGTGCTTGGCGCACAAATCCAAGCGCCACAGCATGAGAATACTCTGCGAACATAAAGCAGATGGGTACACTTTAAATTATACTCTTTTCCCTCCATTTCTTGGGTAATTTTAGGAAACACTGAGCGCCTGGTAGGGTCTTAGCGTTTCGCATAGTGGTGGCTTACGGCAGCTCCCCCCAATGCATGGACTCCCCCCAACCCATGGACTCCATCAGACCACAGCACAGGATTTGTTTCTCATTTTTAACCACAGCTGCTCAGATCTCTGAAGATTCACTAAGTGAACACTTAATCTGTCTACGTACTTACTTTTTTGTTGGCATTAAGGTTCTCTTAGGTAGAAATCATGGAACGAAATACGCCACCTCATGCTTGGATTGTCCCCAGATTAGTTTGGAATGATCCAATATGTTGTTTCTATGTGCTTGTTTTTATTCATTTTTACTATTTTAAGTAGGAACACGTTTGTAAGGTGAGTCATTGTACCTTTAGTTTTCCTGTGCTCTATTTGGTCATTCTGATAGGGCACCTGTTGTTTAATGGAGACACCTTTCAAATATTGAGCACCTACAGTATGCCACACCTGTCTGGCGTGTCACCTGACCTTTTTAGGAATGCTCTGGGGAGGATTCAGTATCTTTATTTATTTGTTTGTTTTTTTAATGAGCAAATGGAAGCTCAGAGAGTTTTAAGGACTTGCTCAGCATGTCCCAACTCACAGAGCCAGAATCTGAATGCAGGTCTGGCTCCCCAGAGCGAGGCCCACAGCAACAGCAGCCATCAGCATTTGCCACCAAGCCCGATTGATGGCATAGGGCTATAGGGTACACACGTATCACTTAAGCAAAACACAGCATTTGTCGGCTTGCCGCAAAGGGGCAGACGTGCTATTGCATGTGTTTTAAGAACCTGTGGGTACTTCAAACCCCATTCATACTGGTCCTCTGTTCTCCCCTTGCTTCCATCCTCTGACCCGTCAGGGAATCAGAAGGTAGTCGTCTGTCCCGTGAGGACATCAGTCAGCTGCAGAGCTGCTCAGCCATGCCGCTCCCCTAAAGAGCATCCCCTGGAAAGAAAAGCTGTTCATTTTTAGAAACACAGACTTTTACTAATCTCAACCAAATGCTCTTGGATACCCAACTGTCTGTGCCAATTTCTTGGTGAGCATTTATGATCTCCCAGTGGAAATCTATATCACTTTTATTGCATCCCAACTGGAGACGTCCAAGTTCCGCCCACCTTGGACCTCAGTGCTAGACCGGCCTAGCCCGTACCGGAAAAGCACGGCAGCTCAGTGTTTGGAAACCAGCCTGGTTTCCTCCTCCCTTCATTTTTTCTGTGTGTGCTAGGTTATGTGAAAGACTTAGGGACTGAGACAATTTACTGAAAAAAAGAAAGGTTTTTTTTTATTATTATTATTGTTTGGTTTTTAATTTTCTTACGTGTTTATTTCAACAGTTGAAGGGTAAAAAGCCCCCAGTAGCCTCCAATGGGGTTCCGGGAAAAGGAAAGACTCTGAGCAGCCAGCAAAAAAAGGTGGATTCGGCAGCCGGCGTGAAGCGAACATCTTCAAGTAAGTTTATCGTTCAGCTTCTTGGCTCTAGTTTCAGGCGTGGTTTGCAGAGGTGAGGCCGTCAGAGGGGACTCTTCATCGTCACCCTCCCTCCTTGCCGGATTGAAGAAGGGTGACGTTTTTTAACCCAGCTTTTATGACCATTGTATAAAGCTGCCTGTTAGTGTAGAAGTGGCTACAAGTGCTTCAGGAGGAGGCGGTCGTGGGTGCAGGGGGCCAGGGGCTTCGGGTCAGGAGACCTCGGCTCGTGTCCCTGATCTGTTGGTGACTTAGTGACTTCTGTTGAGCCGTGTAAACGCTCTAAGCTCAGCTCCCCGTGTGGGAGGTATAGACAAGTGGCCGCTGTGGTTTCTGGGACTGGAGGAATTGAGGCGCCACATGGGCCTCCCAAGCACAAGAGCAGCATAAGGATCGATGAGGGGCGCGCGTTTCTGCCGCAGCTTGTGGTCTGCGAGCTGATATGGACAGGCTCCCGTTCCTTTCTCCAGCCGCGTGAGCAGGCAGGTATTCGTGCAAGGGCAGAAATCCTCTCTGAGAGACCCAGGTACACCACCACCACCCCCCCCCCCGTGCCTCACAGCTGGCCGGTGACAGAACCGGAGGGACGACCCGGCTTCATGCCCCGAATCTGGCAGGGGGCTGAGCAGAGAAGCAGCAAGACGCAAGTGAGGGGCTCAGCATTAATTGCAGACTGTGTCTTTGCTGAATTCAGCCAGTTGCATTGTAGCCTGGATGGGCTTGACCGCATGGGGACCAAAAGATGTGGCTATGTATAGGTTATTACAGGTTTATTGGGAAAGCATCTCCGATCAGAAAGAAGTGAACAGGTTTTGGACTTCACCTATGGAACATATCCTTACCCTGGCCGCTAATAGCAGTGCTTTGGTTTCAAATTGTTCCTTTTGTTATCCCCACGCTGGGATCCTTTTAACATCATGCTCTGCGTGTGCATTTTCTGTTTGTTTTTAGTGAGGGGAGGTGCACTGGGGACAGAAGATTTTGCACCTGCCTTCATAAACACACGGTTGCATCGCCATCGTGATGGTTTGCGCTGCAGGATTCGGTGACTTCAGCATCTAGGACGGATGCTGGAAGTGGCTGGCCATGGACAGGGCTCTGGGGACTCGGCTGTCCCCGACAGTGATTAGAGCTGTCAGGGACGGTCCACCCTGCCCCAGGCATCACATGGTTTCGTGAGATGGGTTTTAGGTACAAATAGCACGTTTCTTTAAACCTCAAGGTAGGCCTTCCCACTTCTGCTTTATAGAGGGTGAAGCTGAGGCTCAGGGAGATTAGCTGCCGGCCCAGAGCCACAGCTGCCCCCCCGGCCCACGCCTCCACTGGGAACCCTCACCCCACGCTCCTGCCCAGAAGTCTCTGCACGTCCAGTGGGGCAGCACAGGTGCAGGCCAGCGAGAGTGGTGTTGTGCGGTGTGCCGTGGGGCGTGAAGCCGTGGGGGGCGGTGCGTGACGCGCAAGAGGCCCCCGAGGGGTAATCAGGTGCAGGAGGCAGTGGAAGCTCCGAAATCGGTGGGCCTCCATCACGCCTGTGACGTCTTCATCTCTTCAAGGTCTTTTTCCAGAGACGGTCCTTCTTAGTATTATCAAGAGGCCAACATAATTAGAGGAGAGGAGCTTGGGGGGGGGATTTTAAGGTGACATCAGTTAGTGGTGTGACACTGGCCAAATCTCGGGGGGGTTTCCTGGGGAATGGTTTCCTCTTCACTCATTCCTTTTATTTAATGAGCAGCGGAGGCGTCCCCATCTTGTGCTTGTTCCGAGTGCTTTGTAAACACTAAGTTGACCCTGGTTACAGCCCTGAGAATGACCACGTCACAGATGAGGGAACCAAGGCACAGAGAGGCGAGGGGCCTTGCTGCGGGTCACGCGGCCGACGCGGCGAGCTGGGGCTCTGACCCAGCCGGTCGGGCCCGGACTCCGCGAGCTCTCCGTTCTTCACCCGCTCACTCAGTGCATGCCTGCGCGCTTGCTGCAGGCGGGCACCGACCGCGGCGCAGGGGACAGAGCAGAGCTGCCGTCGGGTTGGCCAGAGCCAGACTGCGTGGGTGCCGGGCTCCGGGGTGGCCGTGTTACCGAAGCGTTCTGAAAAATAACAGAGAAAGAGGCGACCCTCGATGTTGGTGAGAGGGTACTCATCCCAGCCCCACTGCCTCAAAGGACAGGGAGTTAAAGGGACGTCCTCATATTCTGTTCTCATTTTCTGAACTGCACTAGGAAATTTGAACTACTCCCCTTTCGACTCTGTTCCAACTGGTCCCATTCTTTTTCTTACTGAGCTAGCGAAATAACCAGATTAGAGTTTCTTTCTCTGCATTGGCTGATTTTAAACAGGCTTTATGAATTACACTGTTATGTGGTTAAACCTAATTTTCTTTTGCTGCTTTTCTCCCCCCTAAGATGCTGACCAGTACAAATATGGCAAGAACCGGGTCGAAGCCGATGCCAAGCGGTTGCAGAGTAAAGAAGAGGAGCTGCTAAAGCGGAAGGAGACGCTGAGGAACAGGCTGGCCCAGCTCCGGAAAGAGAGGAGAGACCTGCGAGCCGCCATCGAAGTGAACGCTGGTACGGGGGGTGAGGGTGGGGGTGCGCTTCCAGCCGCCATGGGCACCTCCTTGGGTTAGCGCCTCGGTTTCCTCCCGGTCTGCCCACGGGCTCTCACCTTAGTAAGACCGCATCTCCCCATGTGGTGCTGCTTATCATTTGGAAGCACTGCGGGTAAGCCGGGGGCAGGTGCTGCAGTCGGGGGACCGTGGAACAGACGAGGAGGCCAGGACCACCGCTCAGCCTGCTCGCTGCTCGTGGAGGCTGGCAGTGCTGGGAGTCGTCCCAGCCTCTGGTGTCAGCGCAGAGACGCTCAGGAGTTTCAGGTCATGTGTCTGATGAAGCAGCTGGGGGGCTGGTTGGCAGGAGGACAGTCCACAGGGACAGTAAGATTCAGGAGCCCGGGTAAGAGGTCTCTGCAGGGCAGAAGGAGCCCTCCGAGCCCCGAGAAGGGACAGTGTCTGAATTCTTGGAAGGGAGCGGGGAAATAGGCCAGGTTAGCAGAGACACTCTCAAAGGGGAAGTCAGACCGAAGGCAGCTGTCAGACAACCGAGTCGGGACCAGAGGGGTGTCTCTGGCTCAGGCTTGTTCTTGCCGGCAGGAGCTGGGGATGTGGTTCCTGGTTCTGGGGATGGACCTGTTTAACATAGTCACCTCAGCTCCACACTGGCTCTTACCCTGGGCAAGACCCACTCTTCAGGCTTGGATTAGGCGGGACTCAGAGGGGCGCAGAGGACCAGGAAGGAGGAGTTCGTGCACCCGCCCCCGAAACGGTCCGTCAGCGCTTTGGTCCTTCCAGACTTTGCGCCTCAGTGACTTTTATGACAAGAAGTGCTTTTGGAGTTTAAAGTCTGGGAGGTTAGGGATAGGCTGAGTGGGTGGGAGATAACCTGTGGGAGGGACGGGACGTGGCGTCCAGCCACCTGCAGGGGGACCAAAGGCTGAGTTAGAGACCCTGGGAGGAGCTTCCAGGCCAACAAGACAGAAGGAGGGTTTCTTCCTTCTTCTGTTTCAAGTTTGCAAGATAGTGAAGATGCAGAGAGGTTAGAGCAGCTCCCGTGCCGTGAGCATTAGAGGCCAGGGCCACACACAGAAGTCGGGCGACCCCTTGGAATCCGTCTTCCTGCATGCGCAGTGGGTACGTGACCTGCCTCCTTGCGTCACTGAAACACATTTCAAATAAAAGGAATACAGTGAGTGTGCTGTGGAGCCCTGGAGGTGCAAGCTTTGTTGTAATCGACTCCACGGGCAGGAGAGAGAGAGGACTCAGGAATAGCGGGTGGGAACATCAGAACAGGAGAAGAGCCAGACTTTTCCGGTCCCCAGCGCCCCTGCAGGCCATCTGGTTAGAGTCCATGTGTTCAGGTGAGTGTACGGAGGTCCGGGCCTAGAATCCTGGGATTTGTGAGAATCGAGGGCTCTGGCTTCCAGGTCAAGTCTTCCAGCTGTGGGAGAGCGGAGTGCTCGGGAAGGGCCTCGGCTCTTGTAAAGAACAGCTGAGCTTGAGTTTTGTAGAAAGGGCCCAGGTCAGGGCCGCTCAAGCCAGAGAGTTCCGCAGCGGTCCTGTGAGGGGGCCCAGCGCGTGTCCTCCATCCCGAGACCCTCACCCACGGCTGCAGCGACAGTGTGTCTGTGGGGTTTCAGGCAGGAAGACCCAGGTGGTTCTGGAAGACAAGCTGAAGAGGCTGGAGGAGGAGTGTAAGCAGAAGGAGGCAGAGCGCGTCAACCTAGAGCTCGAGCTGACGGAGGTCACGGAGAGCCTGAAGAAGGCCCTGGCCGGCGGGGTCACCCTGGGGCTGGCCATCGAGCCCAGGTCGGGGACGTCGAGCCCGCAGGTAGGGTCTGCTCCCTCCCAGCAAACACCCAGCCACATGTCGGCCTCGGATGTGCTCTCGGCTCTGTTCCGAGCGGCCGACACCGTGTTTGCTTCTCTCCGTGCAACGATGGTGGGCACATGAGCCCGTTTCCCTTCCCTCCTCCGATCCACTGATCAGAGGCACAGCTCCTCTTATCCCTTTTGAAACATGTCCTGATTCAATTCCAATTCATTAGCTGGAGACCTTAATCCAATGTAGCCGATTTTATTGAGACGTGCAGCATGTCCTGGGAACCCTGCCAGGGGCCGGGAAACACAGGCAGGAAACACGGCCTCCCCCTCGGATCTCACGGAACAAGGGGGAATCACTTTCCAGCACAAATTACCACCTGCAGGGACTTACCCTTCACTCTCGTTGGACTAACGGTCACTGAGAAGTCACTGCTGTCCCTTGCTCGTGACAATGCCGTCATGGTCCCTGGGGCCTGGGGAGTCACATGTCACCGCTTCCATCTTGCAAACCCGGAGGCAGAGGCCCAGAGAAGTGATGGGAAGCTGCCTAAGCGCAGTAGCCAGCCAGGCAGCCCTGGACGCAGGCTCGGTCTCAGGGGGACCCCGCGGCCCTCCCCCCCACCTCCCTGAAATCCCGCCACCCGCCTTACACCTGTCCCTCTCGGGAACTCCAACCCCCGTCCCTCTCCACCGGCCACCCCTCGACGTTGAGGAGTCGGCCGTCGCCTGGCAGAGCTGGATCTAGCAGCGAGAACCAGACCCTGGAACACAAGCCACAGCCTGTAGGAAAGCAGGCTCGGGGGTCGGATAGGCAGGGTTTGGGGTCACCTCCCTTCCCGAGGCCTCTGCAAAATGGGGATAATGACATTACTGCGTCTGTAACAGCTCCTGGCACGGTGTCTGGCCGAAGACAGTGTGGGTTCATCATACATGTATTTGTTAGCTCGTGTATTCATTCGTTCATTCAACAACTTATGCATACATACCCAGGCCGTGCACCCGCGGGGTGCCGGGCGCTCTCCCGGGCTCAGGACACCCCTATGGAGCCTGTGTTCTGGCAAGGGAGGAGGCTGCAGGTTACGTGTGTGTCCACGTGGATTCCCGCTCTGAGACCAAGGTGCAGGGGGGGTGGGTGTGTCGGGAGCCGGCATGCAAGGGCTGCCCCGCTCTCCCGGCCCCCGGCGTCTCAGCATCCTGCTTGAACAGGACTGGGCACAGTGAGGTCCGCTGTAACTGGAGGTGGGGGTTGTGCTGGAGGTACATGGGCTTGTGGACCCCACGGACCCTGGCCTCCTGCAGGGGTGGCCACACCACCCCCTGGGGTTCTCTCCTGCCATCCCAGGCTCTTGGCCCCATCTTTGCCTTCTGAGCCCTCACCCATTCTTTGGACTCTGGCCCCGCCCCCAGCCCCTGGCAGCCACCCTCCTACCTCCCACCCCTGCCCTTCCAAATTAATCTTTTGGAAACGGTTGTCAGTTCCCACGGTGTCCTGTTCACCTGCTCTGTCCTCCACTGGCTGAGGGACAGGTCACCTCCAAACTACAAATCCCCTACCTCACCCCTGTCTCCGATTTCAGGCATCTCTCCAAGCTAGCTACTTTCTTCACCTGGTGACCCCGCATCACCCGCCAGGGGTCCCCTCTCTCTAGTGGTGACCCTGCATCCCCCCGGGGGTCCCCTCTTTCCAGTGATGACCCCACATCCCCCCGGGGGTCCCCTCTTTCCAGTGATGACCCCGCATCCCCCCGGGGGTCCCCTCTCTCTAGTGGTGACCCCACATCACCCACCAGGGGTCCCCTCTCTCTAGTGGTGACCCCGCATCCCCCCGGGGGTCCCCTCTCTCTAGTGGTGACCCCACATCCCCCCGGGGGTCCCCTCTCTAGGGTGACCCCACATCCCCCCGGGGGTCCCCTCTTTCCAGTGATGACCCCGCATCCCCCCGGGGGTCCCCTCTCTAGGGTGACCCCACATCCCCCCGGGGGTCCCCTCTCTCTAGTGGTGACCC
>NW_027397066.1:3586888-3669764 GCF_003265705.2 Callorhinus ursinus
TCTCTAGTGGTGACCCCGCATCCCCCCGGGGGTCCCCCTTTCTAGTGATGACCCCGCATCCCCCCGGGGGTCCCCTCTCTCTAGTGATGACCCCGCATCCCCCTGGGGGTCCCCTCTCTCTAGTGGTGACCCCACATCCCCCCGGGGGTCCCCTCTTTCCAGTGATGACCCCGCATCCCCCCGGGGGTCCCCTCTTTCCAGTGGTGACTGTATCCCCCGAGGTCCCCATCTTGGCTCCCACTTGTCAGGTCTTCTCTCTTTCGGCCCAAATAGCCAAGCTTGTCCTTCTGAAGGCTTAGGACGGGTCTATTTGAGCCTCCCCAGCCAGACCGCGGGGCCTGGCGGCTTCCTCTCGCGGGAGGGCCCTCCTGGGACTTGCCTTGCGCTCATCTTCCCTGGGACGGGCAGCTCCCCGCACTTCCTGCCTAGTCCTCATCCCCGGAACATGGCTCATCGGACGCACCGCCTTGCGGACCCAGCGCGGCCTCTGCCAGAGAGGGAGATGAGGTCTCTCCTTCCTGCCAGCCGCTCCGCCCCCCACCCCCTCCCAGCCAGCTCCCTCCCAGAAGCATTCCGAGTAAACCAGAACATGGGTGAAGCTGGCTGCTTGGTGTTCAGGGTCAGCAGCCCCCGGCAGGGGCCCTAAGTGACCCACTGTTGTGTTCTGCTCAACGGCGTGCCGTACAACCCAGCGCACGTCTCCGGGTCACACGCTGTGCAGCAGTGACAGCAAGTGTTGTCCCGGGGCTCATCGGGCGGCCCTGCTCACTGCCAGTGCACTTGCCTGCGCAGGAGCCTGTACCTTCTGGGGGGTGGGGGGGGGGGGGGGGGCGGGGCGGGCCTTTTCGCTCCACTTCAAGTCTTCAGAAAATGTCTTCTTTTGGCCTCCGGACCTACATGTGCTGCAGATGGCTGGGCGCCTCAGGATCGTCGGGCTGGGGCCACGCTGCTGCGGGCCACGGGCCCGGGGACTTGTGCTGCCCAGTGGTGGAGGGCGGCTGCAGACGTAGAGCTCTTTGCAGGCACAAAGCTGGGTGCATGGGGACAGGGCGGGGCCCCCTGCCCACCTCCCAGCACCACCAGCGGTCCTGTCTGTCACCGACCAGTAGAAGGTGCTCCCAGAACCTGTGCTGACCACGTGGGGTGATCATTATTACCATTCTTGCCTGTTCCCCAAACCTGCGTGTTTTCTTTAAAATGAGCAGTTGTCCCGTTGGGACATGCCGCGGGCCTGGGGACCACACCTCACACGGGGTCTTCTCTCTGCATCGACAGTCTCCAGTTTTTAGGCACCGGACCCTGGAGAGCTCACCCATGTCCAGCTGCGAGACCAGTGATGCCGAGGGCCCGGTGCCGGTGAACAGCGCAGCCGTGCTGAGGAAGAGCCAGCCGGCGGGCGGCTCCCCCTGCCGGGGGCATGTGCTGCGGAAGGCCAAGGTGAGCTCGCTCTCCCGCGGGGGGGACACCTGCCCCGAGGCGTGCTGGCCGCTGTGGGAGGGACAGGGGAGATGCCGTGTGCCGTCTCCCAAATCCCCACAGTCCCAGGCTCCTTCAGGGGGCCTCCTTTTCAAAGGGGAAAAGCCCAGAACGTCACGGCAAGGCGCTTACCAGGCGGTGTCAGCAGAAGCAGCAGCTCTGGGCGCACCTGGGTTTTCCTTGCTGGAGCGGGGTTCTTCACAGAGAGTCCAGGCCTAGACTCTCCTCCAGCCCGCGCCGCCCCCCGCCTTGTCAGTGGTGCTGGAGGCGCACAATGAACCCCCCCAGGCCCCCTGTGGTCTCCAGGCTCCACATGGGATCAGCCTTGACAAGCTTTGATGCAGAACTTAAAGCTCTCCGAAAACTTAAAAACCATTTATAGGTTATCAAAGCAAACACTTCTTGACAGTAGTAACTGCAAGTGTGTCATACAGAAAAATCATATTTTGGAAAAATTACATTAATTCATCGGATGAATTTTTTTTTTTAAAGATTTTATTTATTTATTTGACAGAGAGAAACACAGCGAGAGAGGGAACACAAGCAGGGGGAGTGGGAGAGGGAGAAGCAGGCTTCCCGCAGAGCAGGGAGCCCGACGCGGGGCTCGATCCCCGGACCCTGGGACCGTGACCTGAGCCGAAGGCAGACGCTTACCGACTGAGCCACCCAGGCGCCCCACATCAGATGAATTTAATTTGCTCTGATGGGGATGGAGGCGGGCGGCCTCCCTCCACCGCCTCCGGGCCCCGCATTGCTGTCGTTACCTTTGTTCCTGGAGCGCTTCAGAACCGGGTCCAAACTGGCTAGAAGTGTGTGATTTTCGGAGAGGCGGCCTGTGTCAGGGAGGATGGCGTGCTCTCGGGGCGGCCCTGGCGGCCGTGGCTGCAGACGCGTCCGAGACCTCGTGTCCTCCCTGGCAAGCGCTTGAAGCCCGCGTGTATTGCCAAGTCTGGGGAAGGAAGGGCTGCGCCTATTTCTGTTCCTTTTCTTAGCAGGCGTCTGTACCCGTTAGCACACATGCGGGGGGCGCGTATTGCCTGAGGGAGTCTTGGGATGGAGCTGTGTCCAGTGCCGTCCCCCTGACTGTTTGCAGATGAGAAGTGCAGGAAAAGCGTCTCATTTACTTGGCCTCTTTCCTGCCAAGTCAGACCTACGGTTCAGCTGCTGCAGCCCCTGCCCCAGCTGTGTGTCCCGCGGGTGCTCGGCGGCCACCAGCTTGGGGACTGCAGCTCCTGCCACTTCTCTGTGATAAACGCGGGGTGTGGGGTCTCGGCAGGTTCATGCACGGCGACACCGAGGCCGGCCGCACTCACAGAGGGACCTGGGCGTCCCTGCTCGCGGGTCCAGGAACCGTGCCCACAGCCTCAGGAAGGGACTCCCGAGAACAGTGACAGGGGGCTCACGGCTGGGGGCAGGGGCGGGGCTTGGCCCCTCGGCTCTGGAACAAGGGTCCCCTCGTGGATCTGATTCCAGGCTCAAATGGTGATTCCCAAACTTCTGAGCGGCCACCGTACGGGTTTGCACACCGTCCACAGGTGCAGCCCTGTCTCCTGGCGCCTTGCCGCTTTGACCCATGCCTTTCCTCTTGCCACACTTAGGAGTGGGAGCTGAAGAACGGGACGTAGAGGGACGGCGGGACGCCCTGCTCGCTGGCGCTGCCGCCGCAGGAAGCTCCGCCCGCGTGGCCACGGTGCAGGACACCAGGGTTTGTGACTGAGCCCCGACGCCACCAGCGCCCAGACCCGCCCGCGCGGCCTCTTGCTACTGTACTTGTCCCCTCTAAAGAAAATCACTTGTGACACTTGGGTTTCCACCTCTCTCTGTTGAGGAGCAGGGAGGGAGGTAGAGGAGTCCTTTGGCAGATGAGAAGCTGCGTCTTCTTACCGAGCTCAGTGAGTGCTTTCCCCAGTGTCCGCCCGTCCCGCCCCCGGACTGCAGGTGCCCGGCCCGTGCCCCCCGCTGAGGCCCCTCGCAGGCCCCAGGGCCCCCTGCCCGTCTGCAGAGAGGGCCGGGGTCCCGAGCGGCTCGTCCTGCCTGTGTCTCGGCAGCCCCCCCGCCCCGTGTCCCCCCCGATGTCACCAGAGGCAGGTGCGCGAGAAACCCGAGCTGTGAAGCATCTGGTACCTTTTAACTGTCTCTTCTCTGGACAAATGCTTTTGTCACCATGACGTGAAAAGCTGCCATTCTTTTTACACTTTTTAAAAACTTCTCTTTTTAGCGTGTGTTGCACTTAGCTCTAAGGGTTTTTCAGAGATTCTGTATCATATTTTATTATTTGTACTGCTTTTGAAAGGCAGCAGAGTATTTCTGCTGCTTCACTAGCGTGTGTCCCCACCGCCCCTTCCCCCAGTGTCCCTGACCCCGTCTGCCCCGCAGAGCCTGCAGGTGACCCGCGGAGCATGGGCGGCCTCACCGGATGACGGTGGGACTTCCATTCACAGGATGGGCCCATCCCCAGAGAGGGAAGCAGGTTCTGGAAGTCGCTCGGCCATAGAACCGTAGCATCCTGAGCGGGACGAGAGCTTCCAGTCCCTCCCCGGGCCCCCGGCCCCCGCCTGCAAACCCAGGCCCGGAGCGCGGGTGCCCCAGGGCTGCTGGCCGAGGCCGGGTCTCTGCCCCCCAACTCTGCTGGGCCTCCAGAGGGACCCTCTCAGGGATTCTCAGCTATGAGGAGATGCAACCCTGGATGACATGAGAGTCGGTCACACCAGGATCCTTCTGCAGATGGATTCGGGGGCACAAGTCACACACATGTGGGGGGCGCTTCCTGCTGAGATGCAGGAGCCTAGTGGTGTAAGCCTTTCATCTAGAAGCTTCCCTACCAACTGTAGGGATAGAAGGCAAGAAACGGTCTCCGTGCTTTCCCCCGGCACGCCTCCGGAGTCCCTCCTGGGCTCGGCCCCTCTCCTGCAGGCCTTCCTTAGGCGTGGAGTCAACCAGCGTCAGTCAGGGCCCTCGGGCCCCACGTGGCAGCGTGCGATTTTGGCTGTAGAGCGGCGAGCAGCCTCCCGCGCGGGGGACAGTTTCCAGCAGGGAGCGGGGGCTGGAGCAGACCCCAGCAGGGACGCGGGCCCCCCTCCCATGCTAGCACCCCCAGGAAATGGAGGGAGGACTCCCCCCAGAGCCTCCGGGCCCACCTTCCCGGCGCTGTCAGGAGGAGCCCTGTCCTGTTGTCTGTCTGCGTGGGCAGCTCGGCCGCCTTGCATCCTACGAAGCTGATTTTCTGTAAAAGGAAACAGTTTGGTCCACCGTAGATTTTTGCTGCCTTCTGGTCCAATAAGGTTTCGCAAAGTGAGGCGCCTGGGTCACCCTGCTTGACAGCCAACTTGGCCCAAGCAGCTAGCAGGTTTCGACTGTTAGGAGGGAAAACGTGAGCGGCCCATACCCCTGACTGCGGCCCCGCACAGCCGGCGAGACCCCAGGCAGCCTGGGGACCCTCACCCTGTGGGTTTGCGGGAGCCGGGATTTGGACCCTGGTCCTCGGACTCCTGGCGTGCACGTCCCGCGTCTAAAGGGCCCAGGTTTCACATTCGCTTTCCTCACCATCAGCCCTTGAAAGAGGGCCGCAAGCTTAGACAGATCCTGCTGGTTCCACCGAGCCGTTGGCAGCGGGTCGCATGGAGGGCGAGGCCGCCACCCGGGGGCTTCCACGATGTTATGTGTTCCCCTCGGTGTCTTAGATTTGATCAGAAAGGTGAAAGGATTTGCTTCAAAATAAGTTATTTATTTGTATATGTTCAATAAATAGAGTTTTTAATTTATATCTGTACATATTAGACACACATGAGACGTCTTGTCAGGATTCGGGCAGCGATGTCATTTCATGGCCCCCCCGGAAGCTCCCCGCCCGGCAGCCACGGGAGGCTCGCCCCACGGGGCGGAGTCCCATTCCCTTCGAGGGGTCACCTGTTCGCCGAGCGCTGGCCAGACCATGACAGGATCCTGACCCAAAGTGGAGGAGCGTGGTGGCCGTGCCCGGGGGCCACATCTGCCCCACCACCAGCCCCGGGGCTCTGCCTCTGCTGTATTTTGGTCAGGTGTCATCAACCTTCAAATCCCCTACAGTTTTGTGTGTTGATACTGTTTTAAAGTCACTCACCAACCTTTTGCACAGAAACATAATGGTGGTTACGGGCTCGCTGTGTCACCTGTGGCGTGGGACGGGGGGAAGCGGTCACTTTGCCCCTCCTCAGAGTCAGTAGGGGGTGGGGCAAGGCCCTCTGCGGGCATCAGACCAGCCAGCCCTGCCCTCGCCGGGCTTCCGGATGGTTCCACCTACTGGCAACCAGTGTGGGTCTGCGGAAGGGTTCAGGTGGGCGTGGATCTTTCCGGAGTCTTCTCTGGGTGGCCGTGCATACGCCATGCCGTAAACCCCATCCTGTCTCCCCCCCCCCCGCCCCCGTTCGCACACCTCAGTGTTGCCAAACCTGATCGGCCACCTCATTCACCTCAACCGTCCGAGTTCCAAAAACCCCAAACCACTCGGGTTGGAGGTGTGCTGCCTTCTGCAGAGTGTGTGCGGGTTTGCACGGGGCCGGGCCCGGGGCTTGCCGGCACGCTCTTGAGAGGGGCGTGGCCTCACAGCAGGCGGTGCTCTGGGTTTGCTGGCCCAGTCCTGTGACGGGCCCTCCCGAGGGTGGGCAGCGGGGTGGGTGCCTGGAGCGGGGCCCCTGGCTCCAGCAAAGATCCCTGCGGCCCAGCCCGCACGCCCCGTCCAGGAGGCCTCTTCCGGGCCGGCCGCAGTGTCCACCGGCCCCCGGCTCGGCAAGGTGGCATCGCTCAGATGTTAAACTGTTGCCTTCCTCGTTTTGTTTTGTTTTTTCCTAAAATAATTTTTTACTGGGGAATTTTTCAAATCCGAGGCATCGTTTTAAAGAGAATCATTCTTACTCCTATTTTGTTGCTGTTGTCACTGCTGGCCCATGGCTAGGTTGATACTGTGAATACATGAAGGTAAACTGTACCCCATGCCCCGCGGTGGGCGCAGCCTCCCCCCCCGCCGCGAGCGCCCCCTGCAGGCAGCTCGTCTCCCGCCAAGGCCCGGGGCTTCGCGGGCGGCCTCCCTCCCTCCCTCCCGCCGCCTGCAGCTGTCTCCAGGTGTTCCTGGGTGAGGCCGGGGTGTGGCCGGGGCAGGCCTTTCCGACGGGGGACCATCAGATCGCGAATCCTAGGGACCAAAGGTGTTTTTAATAAGATAAATCTTTGTATCTGGTTTTCTAACGAGAAAGGAAACAGTGACTTTAAATTTTAACACCAACTTTTAAATTATAGATACTTAGCACTCATTGACCACGGCTCTAAGTTGTAAAGTGTTTTCATATTAAGATTGTAATTATTTCCTTACTGTATTTTTTAAAAACTAAATTTGTATTTAAAATTCTCTTTGAAAGAAACAAGCAAGAAACAGCAAAGATTTTTTTTTTAATTAAATATGTTGGCGGTGCCCGTTTTAAAGGACTGTAAATATACTTTCACTGTGTTTCTCAACATATTTAATTCACAGGGAACTCTTATCGAAGGAAACTTTCAACGGAAATACCAGTTTTCAGGCGTTTTGCTCCATGTTGTAGTCACCTCACCTGAATTTTCTGCTTTACTAACGGATTTTTCTACTGTTTCACACGGTGTAGCCTGCGGACTGGCGCCCTCCGGCGTGCCTCGTTTGTGTGTTATCAATAAAGCTGTGCGCTTCCAGCCGGCCTCCCGTCCTGCTGCCTCAGGCCTTACTTTCTGCCGAATAGGGGCACATTGTTGAGGTCACCTGTGGGGCCGGGAGGGTAGGAAGGAGCAGGTGAGGGAGAAGGTGGGGGCTGTGCTTTGTTTCTCTGAGCAAGGATCTTCTTCCACCAAAGAGCCTCAGCTAACTGTGTTTTCCCATGGCTTTTAGTCCACAGACCCGAATATTCAATGTAAGAAATGTCCGCGCACCTGCTGAGGGCCAGGCTCCGGGCCAGGTGCTGGAGAGGGGAGTGAATCAGGTGGGACTGGCTCTCAGGCGCCCCCTCACGCGAACAGCCTGCTCGGTGCCCCGGAGAGTGCAGGCCCGCGTGGACACGTCCGCACCCCGGGGGAAGATGCAGCCGTCCTCAGGACGGATGGGTGGGCCGTGCCTGGAGCAAGTCATGGGGCTGGAACAGGAGTTCAGCAGGGAGCAGGGCAGGGCGGGCAACGGTAGGAGCAGAGGGGTGGAGGCTGAGGACGAGGGCCTCTGGGGCGAAGCCAGAACACTGGCCGCGGGCGGCAGAGGTGAGTTTGGATGAGCAGCTGGGGTCAGACTGGAGGGCCCGCGTCCAGGGCTCCTCATGTGGGTGGGACGGCCGAGCTCTGGTTTGGGGAAGACCGCTGCCAGCTGGGGCCGGAATGGGTCAGAGTGACAGCCGTGGCAGGCCTGCGCGGCCACGCTTGCGGGTGTCCAGAGAGGCACACGCCCAGTCCGAGCCAAGCGAGCACCCCCCAGCCCCAGGGGCTGGCTCTTTGCCCAGGGCCTTCCTTGGCCCGGCCCGTCCGAAGGAGCTGCACAGGCAGGATCCGGCCCGAGCCACTGGGCTGGCCTGGCGTCGGATGGAACACACGGAGGAGCGGCCCTTGGCGAGTGCCGCGTCGGGGGGCGGGGGGGGATCGGAGTGCACCCGCTGGACTGCAGTCTGCAGGACGCCCTGGTCATCCAGCGGGAGAGGACAGGTCTGATCCCGGGGCACGGTGTGTCTGCGGGGGACGCAGGGATGTCCGGGTGACCGAGTGCCCGCCGAGACCCACCTTCCGGGGTCTAGGGCCAGACAGCCCCGTGGGACCCCCTCACCCCGAATTCTGTCTCCCTGTGGTGGGGGGCGGGGCTGGGCACATCACAGATGGTGAAGGGGGGCAGGAGGGGGGCCTTCTCCATCCGTCCTAGAGGAAGGGGGGTTCTCAGCGCACCCTGTGCACTTAGAGATGCAGAAGCCGGGGGCAGGGTCTTCCGGGCCCCAACCTCAGCTGTTCAACGCGGGCAGCGGTCTCCCGGGGAGGCTTATTCAGCCTGTGTTAACCCACGCCCCTCCCCGGGTCCTGAACACCGGTCAGGTCCTGGCGGGCTGCCGAAGGCACGGAAACTGCTTCTTGGATTTCTAGAAGACGCCAGAGCGCCTACCTTTGCTTTTTCAAACCACGGAGACGACTCGGGGATACTCGTCCTGTGTGTTGTGGTTTTGGGGGCCGGCAACACGAAGCCTCCCCGGCATAAATCAGGAGCTTCCTTAATGGGAAGCAGGGAAAACATTAGCTGATGTGTGTGATCCGGAAATGTTAGGACGGAAGCTTCGTCGATTTTACGATGCTGTTAAAAATGGCTGTCTTTTCATACAAAGGGACCAGATAGTCAAGAACTGGGGTGGGGAACACAGGAGGGAGGCTGACCCAGGGCAGCGGGTGGTACACTCACCTCCTGATGAGGGGGCTGGTTCCAGCCGGTCCTGACCACGGAGAGGGCTGGTCTGTCCCAGAGCTATCCACAGGGGTGGCCGGCCTCACCCCCGGACAGACAGACTGCCCTCCCAGGCCAGTTCCTAGAGACGGTGAGGGGCTCTTGCCCATAGGCATGACTGCACGTGCTGACCAACCACCCAACCACCTCTAGCGTGGGGCCCCCGTGCTCTGGGCCACCACCCCCTTCCCTAATCCCCGCAGGACCAGGTGCCAGACAACTGGGGTCAGCCCCTCGAGCCCAGAGCCCCCTGAAATTCTTCACACTAGCCAGTCCTGTTGGCACTGCCCACCCGCTCCTTCCCATGCACCTGCAGTAAAGCCTCCTGTTCACACTTTCCAATCACTGTCCCCCCCACGTGGCCCACACGTGGCGTGGCGTGGCCGTCCACTTGAGAACTGTGAGTACAACACCCGCCGCGGATCAGTACAAGCTGATCCGCGGCAGCCCGCCCCTGATCTGCTGGACTCTCCATTCTGAGTCACAATAAAACCTACCCTTTAAGCCATCCCAGGCCTAGGCAGGGGGCAGGGACTCCAAGGTCTGCCAGTCTCCAGCGGGGATTCGGGCGCATTCTCGGATTCCCCACCCCCACGGAGTGGGAGAGGCGCACCCCTCTGGCTGGCCCGCTCGGAGAAGCCAGTGGGCTGAGGCCTGTAAATCGCAGGCACGCTCGGCCCCTGGCAGGTGCTCCACGGCGTCCGCCCCCCCCCCCCCCGCAGCACCCCGGGGGCCATGAGGAGGGCCCGGCGGTCGCCCTGCTCTCCCGCCACGGTGACCGGCTTCCCTCGAGCTTCAGATGGGGACGGTGAGCCTCGGGGAGAAGGGGCCCAGGCTGCCGCCTCCCTTGGCGGAGGAGCCTCCACCAGCAAGGGGCTGACCACGGGGGTTGCTGTCCCCCAGGACCGCCTCTCCCCACCAGACCCTTGGCCCCCTCATGCCTCCACGAGGAGCGGCGCCTTGGGAAGGGCCAACCCCGGCAACTGCCGGCCTTAATGGACCCGTAGAAGGAGCCCGACCGGCAGAGCCTCACGCCCGCCCGCCTGGGGGGCTACTGCCTTCTGCCCCAGGACCCCGCGCCGGGGGCTCCCTCCTCCAGGCCACCCTGTCCCGGAGACCTCTGCAAGCCACCGTAGGACGGGCACAGCGACTCCTGGTCGGGGTCACCGCCGTCAGGAAGGACAAGGAAATGACCCTCGCGGCGGCCGAGCCTCCCGTTTGTCCCCTTCCTTTCTTGCCAACTAAGAATCGGCGTCCCCAGGACAATGCGGGGCTCCCTGTGGACTGGGGCGCCACATGGGGGTGTGCCCTGCCCCCGTGTGCTGTTATGGGCTGTTTTTAAACACGTGCCATGTTTCTGGAGGCTGGGAGCCGCGGGCTGCCTGGTTCTGCTTCTTGCTGCCTGGATTCAGAGGCACCGGTGTGAAAACAGCACCACCAACGGTGACCGTGACCGCCACACTCAGCGCCGCTCACTGCGCCTGCGCTTCTCAACGTCGGCCCGACCGTCTGCCTCCTGAGCACCCAGGGCAGGCCGCTGGTCTGCGCGCCCCCCTGCCGCCCCGCAGGGCTTCGACGGAGCTGAAACCCCCCTCGCCGTGGGGTGTCTTCTCCGCAGGATGGACACTGTTTGCTCAACGAATCCTTCATTCATTTCTCCATTAAGGACACACTTGGTGAACACCTGCCGTGTGGGGGGCGCTTCAGACACACGAGAACAAACGGTCAGAACTCGCTGCAGCCGCTGGGTACTGGGGACGGGCGTGAAGTGGGTGACCCCGCTAATACACCTGCAGCCAGAGACTGGGAGCCATGAGGAGTGACGCCGCCTTCTGGTTGCAGCATGCTAGGGCTGTGGAACCGTGCTCTGTGGGGAGAAGCCCAAGGCTGGGACTTGTGTGGGCGACTCCCCCCCATCATCTCGAACCCAGGGCGTCCAGGGGACACTCCCTTCACCGGGGACACTGAAGAGGGCTGTTGGTGCAGGGAGCATTCTGGAAAACCGTGTCGTGGCTGCTTTTTGCAGGTCAGAGCTGAGAATAGGGCTGCCACCACGGAGCCTGGTTCCCCAAATTCCAAGGGCATGTGGGACCCCGGGCAGCAGAGTCTGGAGGGCAGCTGGAACCTTCCAGAGACACGTGGGCCTGGCGCGTGCGGCGGGAAGCACGGTTTCAGCAGTGATGGTGGTGGCTGAGCCCGCAGAGGTGTGCACGGGAACTAAGGAACTGATCATGGCGTCCCCAGGACTGAAACAGGTGGACCTCCCACTGAAGTCACAACTCGGCCCCTGCAAAGCAAGCGCACTCCAGACCTGGCGGTTACGGTGACCAGGGTGGCCGTGTCAACACCGTAGTTAGGGGCCCTCCCTGCCTCCCAGACCTGGAGGGTCATATCCCCAAGCCCCTATACCCGGGGGAGGGCGGCGCTGCACCCCCTTGAGGCTGGATGCTGACCTGAATCTACAGGCAGATTTCCTCCTAACCTGCCCCAGACGTACGGACAGCAGAGACGTGTACCAGGGAGAGAAAAAATCCTCACTCCGGGGCTTTCACGGACACGGCTCTCACCCGAGGCAGATTCCCGGGGACCCCAGTGCCGACGAGGCCACCCACCAGAGCGGGGGGTGTGGTGGTCGGTGGAGAAGGTCTGGCCCCAGCCTGTGTCATGAGCCCACCCCAGGATGACTCCCTCGGTTCTGAATATGCAGGTGGAAACCATCCTTAGCAACAGGAAGAACCAACCCTCCTTGGTCTCCAGCACCAGGGGGTCGCCGCGTAGGAAGGCCCCCTGGGACGTCCCCTTCTTACGAAGTTAGTGGACAAAGGCCACCTCAGGTCACTGCAAGAACTGCAGCTGTTAGCAACACCCGCCCCCACGCGGGACACGAAGGACGCAGGGCCGGTGACTCCACCAAAGTCCCCGTCCCTTCCTTACTTTGCCGGGATCGGCCGGTAGAGCGTGGGACCCGGGGACGAGGTGAGCTGTTGCAGCTGCGGTTCCAGGCGTGATGCTGTTCCAGGCACCATAGCTCACGGGAATGAACCCCGCTCCCCGTGCCTGGGGTGCACGCGGGCTGCTGAGCGTCCTTCCATTCCACACCCCCCAGCGGAGGCCCCCCGATCCAGCCCTCCCACCTGGTGCAAACGGCAGCGCACCTGCCCAGGTGTTCCCGGGGGCCAGGTAAACTCTCCACTCCCCGTCGGCGCGGAGGCCTGTGCCCGCCACAGAGCCTCCCGCCGCGCCCTGCTGATCGGGCCGCCGAGGAGAAAGCAACAGCCCCTCCAGGAGCCTTGGCACCACGCCACGGCGCCGGACCCCGAATACCGCGTCAGTCAGGCCGGGTCGGGAGAACGGAGCCGCTCCGGGCCCTCCACGTGGGAGAGGCTCCACGGAGGGAAGCAGGGGCAGGAGGGCAGCGAGCCGCCGTGAAAATCTCAGCCGTCAGTCAGCACTGAAGAGGGCAGCACTCCCGACCTTGACCGGCTGCTGCGGGATGGCCCGGGACCCTCCTGGAAATCGCCGGAACCCAAGCTCGGGTCCCAGGAGGCGGCTGAATCGGCAGCGTCTCATCCCGCCGCCGCCTGGCCGCAGGTCCCAAGCCTTTGGTTTCAGGCAGGTGCACAGGGATGCCTCACTTCCGACCCTCCTGCTGCCCTCGCTGACTCACATAAATCCGTGACGTGGCGGGGACACCAGCAGGGCCCACCACCCACCGCGGGAGCGCTGGCCGCCCGCCTCGGGGTTGACAGGAGAGCTGACCTCTCCTCTCCTGGGAGGCGCGCACACCGTACGTTTGGGCACATTTGCGGATCCCGGACTTTCTTCTACTTCCCAGCCGAGGGGTCGCCACCCGGGCTGAGCCTCGGCCAGCCTCCCGGCGACCCCGCGTGCCAGTCGCTCCCCGGCCCTGCCCCTTACTCCTCTCTTGGTTGACGGACACTCCACCATCCCAGCCCGGGCTCACCACTCGCTTCCCGCGGCCCAGTTCTGCTCTCCGTCCTCTTTAATGCAGACGCAAATCCCGCTCGCGCGTTTGCAGCCGGCTCGCACAAAGTCTTGCTGCAGGGACCCCCTTTCTGCTCGGCCTGGACACTTCCACTTTTCTCGCAGGTGACAGTAAGGCACAAAGCATGCGGTTTCTAAAATTCCCTCCAGCTTTCTCTGTAGACACGTCCAGAAAAATCGGCCTTTTCTTGTGAATCCACGGCTGCCTCAGCCAGTGGGGTCATCCGCCCGGCCCCGCAGGGCTGTTCTCACCTCTCTTTCCACCTACTGATCCTTGAACGAGGGGTGCTCCCTCCAGACCACGCGTTTTCCGGGTCACGGGCGGCGTCCCGTCCCCCCCCCCACCCCGCCCCGCGGCTTTCCTAGAGCCCCGGATGAATCACGGGCACCTCTCAGACCATCGCCTGTATGCACCCCCGGAACGGACGCGGGGTGCCTGGTCCCACACTCCGATGTGAAGACTGCAGGATGAGCATTTACTTCTGCATCCTCATCAGCCTTCTGGGGTTGCTCTCTGTCCCCAATGTAGGGACACACAGCGGCCCTGCCTCTGGCTCGGGGTGAGAGGAGGGGAGGGTGTGAGCCAAGAAGAAGACAGTGAACTACCAGGATTCTTTCCGAGACAGCCATGGGACCTGACTGGGGACTCCAGACTTTATGAGACAAAGATGCCAAGTCTGGCGCTACTGCAGCCATTCTGTGACCTGAGGACAATGATGCGCCACCGCACCTAAGCAGGGGAACGTGGCCGGGAGACACAGAGCCACCCCCGACATTCTCTGTATAACCCTGTGACTCAAATCCCCAGTGGGGCCTCCTCACTGCTAGTCATTGTACTAACTTCCTCACGCTCCCGGAGGACAGTCTCACACCTTCTCCTGTTTCCCTGGGCCCCTTGTCCGCCTCGCTTCTGCATCCCTGAGCACACAGAGCAGTTGGAAGAGAAGCTCCCGACCCAGGTGCTGCTGTGCCCTCCTGTTCCCGCCCGGAGCAGGCCCTTTGCTCCCCCCACCCTGCCCCGGGGACGGGCTCCGCGGTACTCCCTCCGTCTCCCCTCCCCCAACCTCATTTCCACATGGCTACCGATGTCCCAATTCTCCACTGAGTCGCAGGAAAATTCTGGAAACATGACTGCATATGGACCCCGGCTGTCTGCTTTCTCGCCTTCCGTGATGTCCTCGGCCCGCTCCTGGTCCCCCACACGGCCCTGAAGACCTGCGTCTGGCGGCTTCCACTGGCCGTGCCCCGTCCGCACCTGCTCGCCCTCTCCGCGGCCCCAGGAGCAGCCCCCCACCTCCGCTCTGTGGCCTCCTTCTCCGGCGGGAGCTCAGCGGTGTCCGGGAGGGCCCGGCGCCTCTCAGGGACGTTCAGTGATGCGGTTTCTGTGTGGCGTGCGGCCCTGGGTGGTGGGACGGGGGCAGGGGCACCTGGGCTGTGGGCTTGCTGCCTGCAGGGTTTGCGGAGCACAGGGACAGAGCTGCGCAGGACGTGGCACGGGGCAGAGACGGCGCGGGACCTGTCACCCGCACCGTGCTGGCAGGCACCATCCCTCTGCCACCTCCTCAGCCAGAATACTGTTGATCGTTCACACAGCTGAACATTTGGGCCATAATCGTGTAAGCTGCAAACGGCGCCAATGATCCTGTTTGCCCGGCACCGGGCCAGGGCACATTCTAGAATGACTGCGAAGCACCGTCTGCCAAGCCCGGGAACTGTCTGTGATTAACAGTCCGATTGCGACGCTGCGCGGGTGCCAGTGGGTTATGGGCACGTGTTCCCGAAACGCCCGGGCCAGCCTGCTTAGCGCTGGGAACCGGCAGGTCCGGGTGCACTGGGCTGCAAGCACCACCCAGCCTGGCCGGCGAGGCGCCCGGGGAGCCCACGGGCCGCGGCCCAGGAACGGGGGTGCTGTGCCGGGCACGCATCGGGCTGTCCCGGCGCCTGTGGGACCTGGCAGCGCCTGGCGGTCATCCCCGCAACCCAAGGCCCGTGGGATGTCTGCACATCTAACAACCGTCGGGAGGGCGCGCACCACGGAGGTGGGGGGCGGCCGGGAGGCCTGACTGTAGCGTGGGCCGTGGCAAGGCCACAGGTGAGGACACAGGCGAGGGGGGATAGGAAGCGGCCCCCGCTCTGCGCTGCGGGGACAGGGCGCCGGTCCTTTCCGGGGCTTGTCCTCTCTGCGCGGACGGGGCCGTCATGTGCGCGGGGCTCTGTCTTGACCCTTGTGGCCCCAGGTGTGCGAATGTGGCTGCGTCCGGCAGGGTCAGCGACCACACGTGGTGGGGGGGCTGCCAAGCGCCCTCCCCTGACCTGCGCGAGCCCAGACCCAAGGCCAGAAACAGAACCGCGGCCTCGCCGCCCTGTGGGGAGGGAGCCCTGTCTGAGCACTCGAGCTCGCGGGGTTTGGGGCCACTGCTCCCGGGCGGAGCCTCTCGATGATGAGCGTCGGGCGGTCAGCGCCCCACCGGCCCTCCTCCCCTGCCGCCCACGACCCCGCGTGGACCTCGCTTCCTGCTGGACCACGCGGGAAACGTGCACGTGCCTGCACGGTTGCCTGGGGCCTGTTTCCTCGTCTCTGACCCAGGCCGCGAGCGAGAAGGAAGGGTTTTCTTGATGAGCACTCACAGCTGGAGTTCCCGAGCAGCCGTGGACACTCGGCCCCCACAGCCAGCGAGGCACAGTGTCAAGGCCAGAGCCTTGGCCAGGGCGGGTGAGTGTGGCCTCCTGGCTCATCAAAGACGGGCCGAGTGGCGTTTCAGAGATCAAGAGACCATTGACCCCAGAGTGCGCTGTGTTGGGCTGTCCATCCCCTGGCCCTCCAGCTCCCCGGGCTTCTGCTCCTCAGCTGGCAAATGGGCTGATGCTTCCAGGCCCTTCCACTGGCCTTGAGAGCAGGAGGTGCGCCAGCCCGTGTGTAAGGACTCTGAAAGCTGATGGGGAGCATTGTTGCTTCGCAGGTGGCGGGTCCCCGATCCAGTGACGGAGAAGGTTAATGTCACTGCCACCTGCCCCCGGTGTCAGGAACGGCCCCAGTCCCTCGCCCGCGTCCCTGAGACCACAGCTCTAGGGGCCTGTGTGCGTGCGTGCGTGTGTTTAGGCAAATGTGGAAGAAGAGCTTCATAATAAGGCAAAAGCTGATTATATTCATTTAATCTTTGTTAAAAGCATCACAAATGATTTATTGATTTTTAAAAAGGAAAAATAAGAAAGAATTTTTCGCATCTTTGTTATGTGCATATACCAAGTATAGGTGCAGCCCAGTGGAATGAAGCGTTAGCTGCCCACGGCAGACCACACCGTATTCCCAGGCGCCTGTATACACCTGTCCAGCAAATGTGCAGAACCGCAAATGTATACCCAGATCATCCATAGACCTACATGTTGATCTATATGGTTATGGGGATGGACACGTATAAGGTTATGTCAGATGCCACCTGATTCCCGGGCTCTTGGGTCCACACACTCAAAATAATCTTAATAGAAATAATAAAATACAAGAAAAACACAGATAACTAAGGGAGAAAAAGAAAACAACAATAACCCTACCCAAACAGCAGAGAGAATGAAGTCGAGTGGTCAAAGAAGGTCAGAGGGTTGTCACCCGTAGGCACTGGTGAGCTGGGGGGAGGGTGGGGGACTGTGTCCAGGGGGACTCCATGCTGACCTTGACCTTGGACCTGGATGGTGCTGACAGGTGTCTGACCCTGTGTGTCTGATGCTCATGGGGCAGGCTGGGTGGGGGCAGACGGCAGGACACAGGGCTCCCTAACTTGTCTTTGGAGACTGCTAACGGGCTGGGGGAGGTGGTGGCAAAGGTCCGGAGAACCCCGGCCTCTTCCCACACCAACCACACCAGCAAACACGTCCCTGGGTCCTCGGGCCCCAGCCCTTCCCCGAGGAGGGTCTTGAGAACAACTTACAGGGTGACCTCTGGAGTGGGGCCCAGGAGCCCCAGCTGGTGAGCAGGTGGCCTCCTCCACCTGGCATGTGATGCACTGTGACCCCTTCCTCCCCCGGTCTCGGAGTCCCTGCTTGTAACACACAAAGACTGAAGGACTGCTGCATGTGGGGGGCTGTCGTGGGTGTGAGGGTGCGTCCCTGGGCCCCCCCTCCTGCAGGCCATGGTCCTCTTGTGGGGGACGTGGGATAATGCCCCGTGAGGCTGCATTCTGGACTCACCAGCAGCCAGGGAGCGCCTCGCCGGGGCTCTGGTGTCCCCATGTCCTAGGGAAAGGCCCTGGGCCACCGAGAGCCCTGCCTGGGAGGGGAGAGGAGGAGGGGTAGAGGGACAGGGGGAGGCAGAGGGGCGGAGGGAGGGAGGGAGGAGAATACTGACTTCCGGTTTCAAGGCAAAAGGTGAACATCTCTCCCCATATATTCACATGTGTAGACTGAGGCTAGCGTCCCTGATTCTAGGCATCTGTGAGTGAGCGGAATCGCTGCACGGGGCTGGGGGGGGGGGGGGGGGGGGGGAGGGGGCGGGTCCCGGGGGCCCCTCGGGGGGGGTGGGGGGGGGCAAGCTGGGAGAGCGCTGGGCCCTCTGGGCCCCAGGGATGGAGCGGAGCCAGGAGAGGCAGGGGAGCTGGGCCCTTGAGAAACGGTTCCCGAGAAGGGGGGCTCTGCGGATGGCCGCTGCCCGGCCATGAGACTGGGAAGGGGAGCAACCCCCCAAAACGCAAACAGCTGCCTAGAGAGGTGTTTACAACATCTGCAGTTTAAAAGGAGGGGGACAGAGGAAGGCGCAGAGGGCGGTGTTGGGAGGGCCTGGGGCGGAGGCTTTCTGGATTCTGGAGGGCGACAGAGGAAGGAGGCCATGCGGGTAGGAGCCGCCCTCCTGGGGGTGATGAGCAAGAAAGCAGGGCTCCGGCGCCCTCTGCGGGCGCCCTGTGCGGGGACAGGGCCCACGGTGCAGAGTGACGGGCAGCCAGGGCAGGCTGGCCTCCCTGTCTCCGGGGCGGCCGGGCCTCGTGCTGGGGCGACGGAGTGTCAGCAACAGGGGCAGCCACGCAGGGGGCCAGGGGCAGAGAAGTGCCCAGAGTCGGGGTGGGGGCGCCGTGGGCCTGGTGTCCAGGGGATCAGGGGCAGGGGGGGGCGGCGCAGTGTGCCCCCGTGCGTCTCGTGGGCTGGGCGGGCGTGAGCTGAAGACAGGGGACGTCTGTCACCGTGCGTGGGGACAGCTGGAGGAAGTGGCGCTTCCGCAGGTTTCTGAGGGGATGCGGGTCCCAGCACCGGTGCCCTCCGGGGTTGAGACTGCGCAGAGGAGAGTGTCCCGGGCGCGGGCGTCCGGGGACATCAGCTCACCAGGTAGCTGTGCATCTCTCGGGAGTTGATGCTCAGGACCACGCCGGAGTGATTCCCTGAGAAACAGACAGGCCCGCCCGTGAGCACAGGCCCCCCCCACCGCCGCCGCAGAGGGTGCCACGCAGCCAAAGTGTGGCCGCTTTCCGGGGTCCTTCTGCCGTACAGGTGGTGCCAGAGCGCGCCGCTGGGCAGTGGGGGTCTCCATCTCCTGGGTGCGTGACAGGGTGGGTTCTCCCGGTGCCGTCGCAAGCAGTGGACCCCGGCAGGTCTCGGGAGGGGAGGCCAAGGCTGACCTGCGGCGGGGTGGGCTGGGGCGGCGGCAGCAGGGGGCTGCAGGAGGGGCTGCCGGCCTCCTGGCAGTGGGCGCTGCAGGACATGGCGTGGGGAGGCCCGGAGAGGCGGGAGACAGAAGGGGCGCAGTGACATCAGAAACGCAGGCCTTAGCTGGGGGCGGGGGGTCCTGGGTGGGGGCTGCAGCGGCAGCCTGGGAGAGGGGAGGGGGCCGACCTGGAGCGCTGCCCGCGCGCTGCGTCCCGCCACCCCACAGGCTCGGGGAGAAGGCGGCACCTGCCGGGCGGAGCGTGCGGGGCTCATGAGCCCGACCTGCTGACTGAGACCCTTGTCAAGGCCCTTCACCTTGTGGCCTTGGTTTTGCCATCTGGAACGTGGGCATCACAGCACCGCCCTTCATGGACTGCATGGGGATTACATGGGAACATGCACCTGGCGCATACTAAGTGCTCGATTAAAATAACCTGTTATTATTATGCTCCTATTGTTCTTCAGGAGCTTGAGAGCAAACGGGTGCCACAGGCAGGAGAGCAGAGCTCGGGTCTTCCCGGGGACACCCACACCCTCCGTCCGAGGCTGGGAAGCCCCGGGTCCGCTCAGAGCCTCTGCGGCCGGTCATGGGGTTGAGACACCAGCTGCATGAAGGTGGGGACCGGGTGACGTGGGAGGCAGCGTGGAGCCCCAAGCACGAGAGAGATGGGTGGAGGGCCCATGGGGGTGCACAGGGATGGCACCCCGAGCCTAGGGGCTGCAGTGCTAGGGGAGGGCACAGGCTTTGGAGCAGCAGAGCTGGGCCTGAATCCCTCTCTCATCAGCCAAGTGACTTGGGCAGGCTGAGTGACCGCTCTGAACCTTAGCTTTCTCATCTGTCCAATGGCCGGGCTCACGGCAGCCGCTCAGCCCAGGCCCAGCATGGAGCCGGTGCTCAGGATGTCAGAGCTGCTGTGATGTCCCAGGAAGGGGCAGACACCGCTCCCGGGGAGCACCGAGGGGCTGGAGCAAGGGTGGGGGTCCTCTCCCCGGCCACCCCGGGGTGAATGACTTCTCTGAGCGTCACCTTCAACCACTGACAAAGTGCGGACTCTGATTTCCGCCTCTCCCAGCTCTGAGGGCATATGCCAGACACAGAGAGTGGGAGGTCACGGTGCCGACCGCGGGGCGCACGGTGCTGACCATGGGGCGCACAGTACTGACACCTTCATGGCACCTCCCAGGCCGCCGGGCTCTGGCTGCTGGCCTGGGAGAGGTGGGGACTGGCCGCCGAGAGACGGGGTACAGGCAGGACATGTCACGCTCCTCATACAGTGTGGCCCGGGCCCTCCCCACCGAGGGTGGAGACCGTGTCTCCCCTCCCCTGAAGATGGACAGACTCTGTGGTTGCCTCGACCGACAGAGCAAGGCACAAGTGACAGGGGTGACAGTCATGGAGGGCGACGCGGCTGCCACCGGCTGGCTGGGCTCTATAGGTGCTCTGAGGACGTGGCCACCACGCCGTGTGGGAGCCTGAGCCCCACGGAGAGGCCGCGGCAGGTGTTCACGGGGACAGCCCTGCGGAGAGCACAGCTGACCGCTAAGTCAATGGCCCAGGCCGAGCGCGGAGGCCCGGAGGTGACTCGGGCCACCGTCAGTGCCACCTCAGGAGAGACGTGGGGGAGAAGCGCCGGGCCGTGAGGGTGAGACCGCAGTAGCAGAGCACCGTGTCAGCCGCAAAGGGCGGTGCCTCAAGTCCCCAGACCCCCCTTTAAGCTCCGGTCGTGCCCTCGTCAGACGGAGGGGACAGCGCCACCGTCCACCTGGGCCTGGGTCCTGCGCCCTTAGCTCGCCAGAGGCGGCCAGACGGGGACCCGCAGGAGGGTGGGGAGGGGGGTTTTCAGGGCGGGCGTTACCTAGAGTCTGCGAGTCGAGATCATCATCTATAAACTCCTCACCCTGGATGACGCTCTGGACGCCCTGGCCGTGGCTCACGGGGCTCGTCATTTCCTGCTCCTTCTCATTGTGCATCTGGGCATACACGGTCCTCCCGGGGCGTTTCCTGCGGGGCGGAGGAGGGGCTCAGGGGGCTGTCCCACCAGGGCCGCCGGGCCCCGGACCACTCCTGTGCGTGGTGCAGACAACGCTCCTGGATCTCCTCTCCTGCCCCTTCTCTGCTCCAGACCACCTCCTCCAGGAAGCCCTCCCTCCTGTGAGCTCCCACAGCCCTGGATTTCCCTCGGCCCCAGTGCACGGGTGCGCCTTGTCTGGCTCCCCCGGGGACTGGCCTGAGGTCGTATTGCAGGGAGGGGGTGTTTTACTGTCTTTAGTCCCCCGTCATCCGGTTTGTGAGAGAGCAGTGTCCTGGGCGCTGACGGGGTGGGTGGGACATGCATTCCCATGGCACACGGGGTGCCCACCCGGCTCTGAGAGGGGCTTGCTGAGTCCCGTCCAGGTCCCGGGGCTGTGTGGTCCCGATTTCCTGTCCCTCTAGAGTCAGAGGGAGAGGAGGCCGCGGGCACAGCCCCCTGCGCCTGTGCTGGGACTGGGCTCGGGGTCCCCAGGCCAGGCTCCTCCGCGTCCGATGCCTAGTTAGTCTGAGACCCCGAAAGAGCCCACGGTCCCCGAGAAGGGGCGGCCTCCCTCCGACACTGCTCGCCAGGCCCGGCCAGTCCTGCAGGAGTGCAGGGTGCAGACCGCTGAGGGCGACGGAAGGGGGCACATGCTACCTCCGACTGGAACCCTTACAGGATGACTCGTTCCCCCCAGAACTCATTTCCCTCTGCTGTGGCTCCTGTACCCCGAAAAGGCCCTGACCCTGAGGGAGGATGAGAGGCTAGCCCCTGCCGGCTCCGGGGGACAGCACGAGCGAGAAGTCAGCCTTTGGTGGCTGTGAGCCTCGGAGCCCTTGGGGCTCTTTGTTACAGCAGCCGGGCCACGGCCAGAAACTGAGCCCGCTCCCTGGAGCCCCCACAGGCCACGTCCAACCCCAGGGCCTCGGGACCAGCGGGGCACCTGTCTGCTGTGCTCGCCTTCCCTATGGGATCAGTGCTCTGGGGGTGCACGCTCGCTCCCGGGCCCGGGCTCCACCGTTTCCATGGCGACCCGTCCCACCCAGGGAGCGCGACCACTTCACCAGCAACACTCGGCGTGCCGGGCGGCGGACCAGCACGTACCCCTCACCCCTGGCCGGGGCACCTTCTGGGCCCCCTCGGCGTCCTCCCTCCTCCCCTGCTCCTCCCTCTCCTCCTGTTCTTTGCCTCCTTCCCCCCCCCCCCGGCCTTAGTCCCCTTTTACAGGTGAGGAAGCTGAGGCCTGGGGAGGGGATGCCGTAGAGTGGTCAGCGGCAGGGCAGGAGTCTGGACGGGGCCTTGCGCTCAGGGTGAAGGGTGCCTCAGGGCAGAGACCCGGACGGGGCAGGTATGGCTGGAAGGCTCTCCCTTTGGCTGAATCTCTGCAAATACACAGGACGCCCGGCTCCCACACACACTTGCACAGTAGGGGGAGGCCTGGCCGGACACTGGCCTGTAACGCCCCGGGGAGAACCAGCGCGCCCATTCCACAGTGCAGGAAACCAAGGCTGTAACACAGGTCCCACCTGGCAAGGCCACACCCCCGTGGCCTCTGAGGGAACCTGAGTGTTGAAACAGGCTGGAGCAATAAGAAGGGAGTGGGGTGGGGAGCAGGGACGCCCCTTCACTGGGGGGGGGGCGGGGGGGCTGCCCTGCGTGTGGGGATCAGCCGGATACCCGTGCAGGTGGCGGGGCTGCGACCGGCACCACGCACATCCGGGGCAGGAGGAGACGGCAGAGCCTTGAGGCTGAGAGCAGACTCTTCAGATGGAGACCACGGGGACCCCTGCCTCAGTCAGAATCAAGTGGTCAGCAGCTCTCCACCTGGCCCATGCAAGGGTGATCCAGAGAGGCCAAGGAGGCAGAGGGGGCGTGCACCTGCCTCTCAAAGGGCCAGGGGCTATCTTTCATCCATCTGGAGACCTGGCCGCTCAGGGGGGTGCGGGAGGGGCCTGGCCAGCAAGGGAGCCCCTCTGCCCCAGCCCGGAGTGAGCTGCAGAGCGGGCACCTGCAGTTATAGTCCTGGGGCTCGGTCCCTACCGGCTTGAACCTGACGCTGTTTCGGGGTCGGGAGGGGCCCCGGCTTCAGCACCAGAAATCCTGGTCTCAGATGCCACTTCCTAGCTGTGACAAATCCCGCTTTCAGAGGGGCCGCCCTCCAAGGCGGGGTGGACCTGAGGGAGATAAGGCTGGGAATGCCGGCAGAGAGGAAGGTGGGGTTGGAAGATGCTCGGGGCTTCGTGAGCCGCTGTCTCCCACCCACCGTCCTGGGGCTGGGGCCATTCAGAACCCAGAGCGGCCTGCACGAGTGCCCATCCCCTGCAGCCGCTGCCCAAGGCCTGACCTCGTGCCCAGCCTGCCAGGTGGCCTTGCCTTTTGAACTTGTAGAGGATGAACGCGCCCACCGCGAAGAGTCCGATGACCAAGAGGACCGCCACTGCCCAGTAGCCACCAGTGCCTCCCAGCCTTTGCGAGTCTGCAAGCAAAGCAGCCGGTGGTTTGGGGGGGGCACCCGTCCCCTCCCCGGTCTCCCGGGACAGGAAGATGGTCTGGCAGGTTCTCCGGGTATGGCTGAGTGGTGTGGGCAAGTCTCAGGGAACCCCGAGCCCCTGGGCACCCTTGGACTCCCACTGTGTACCCGTGGGGCCCTGGGCCTTCCTCCTGGAAGCGGACAGAACCCCTCTGTGCACACTTCTGCCGGCGTGCGGCAAGCCTGCCACGTTTCTCGATGGGCACCATGTGTCTCCAGAGCAGAGGGAAGCTCCTCAGCTTCTGCAAACATGCTTGCCCAAAACAGGAAAGGTCACACTGCGACCGGTGGGGGCGGGGGGCCGAGGTCATCCGAGACCCTAAATGTCCATGTAAATGAAAGCCAGTGCTTGCTTGGTGCTGCATTTGCACAGAGAGCGAGGCCCTTGGACCTGACCCGGTTGTAAGCAGAGGCGACCACCCAGGCAGGAGGAGCCCTCTGCCCCCAGTCCCCGAAGTAACAGGGGCCGGGATGCACGTCCACCCCACCCTGCAGGGGCAAGCCTGGGCCAGGCCGGGGGAAGCGCCTGGCCCCTCACCTGTGTCCGTGTCCCTCATGGTCACCAGGACCCGGACCCCGCCCCGCAGAAGGAAGCTGATCTTCTGTGCCTTCAGCACCTGCTGGATGCCAGTGAGTCTCTGAAAGCAGGAGGGGGAGAGAGAAGAGGGTCTTCTGGAACCCACCGGAGGGAGTGGGGAACTGGGCAGATGGCCACGCTGACTCTCCAGAGCCAAGGGTTGGGGGGGCACTCAGCCTCCTTGGGTCTCAGTGTCCTCCTCTGTAACATGGAAATACTCACCCATCAGCCAGCTTTCACCAAGAGCCTACAATGGGGCACAAAGGTGACCCAGCCAGGGCCTAAGAGCTCTCATATTGGTCGGGACCAGAGTGTGGTGAGGCTGGGGAACCCAGAGGTGCTCCAGGAGGCCCCCAGGCCTGGCAGTGGTCAGGGAAGGCTTCTCAGAGGAGGAAGACCAAGAAGAGAACGAGATGGGGACGGGACAGGTGACCCAGGCAAGGAAGTGACCCCACACGTGAGGGAGAGCCGGCCCAGGAGGTGATGTGGAGGGGGCAGGGGTGGGAGATGTGGTTGGCTTGCCATCTCACGAGGGAGTCTTCCCCGTGCTCAGAAGGGAACCAACTGGCCCTTGTGGGTACTCAGAGGTCATTCCTCCAACAGGTGGGTGTAGAGGCATTGGGGAAGGGGGCCTCCCAAGGGATGGCAGTCCCCAGCACCCCCTCCCAGGTGCCTTGGGGGGCCAAACTCAGTCTCCATGCACAGCGTTTTAGCATCTGGTGTTCCCTGGGAAAGAGGAGTCCACATCGGGGACCGTGACCACTACAAGCCAAAACAGCCCCGGATTTGAAGGGTCCAGGAAGGCACATGGCTCGCACTGCCGGAGACCCCAGCACTTCTCTGTTTCGAGGGTCGATGTGAGGCTTCAAAGGAACACCTCGTGGGATGCCTCCAGCCCCGTGCCCAGCACCCAGCAAGGGCCAGGGGGCTACCGTGCCGTCTGTGGCCAGAACGAGTCCCTGTGATTTTTCACCGACCTCGGCCCGAGGCTTACTCTCAGCACTCAGGACAACGGGGGTGGGGGTGCCCCTCTGTCCCTCCTCCGCCTCCTTCCAAATCTCTCCTAAGCGCCCACACCTGACTACTGCAGAATTAGCTCATCTGCTCGCCAACTCGGCGGGGCAAGAGTGAGGGGGGCCCCCGAGCCCCGCCGTGCCTTCCCCAAGCTGTGCCAAGCCTCTACGGTCAGCTCCCCATCTGAGAAATGGGTACAGTCACTCTCCAGCCTCTGCCATCCCACCCCCAGAGACCCCCGCATCGGCAGGGCCTGGGGGCTTGGCAGGCCTGGGCGCCCCCAGGTGCAGATGCAGATGCCCCTTGGGAAATGCTAGGGGTCAGGCCCACACAGTTACGTGTCTACCAGGAGGCAGCCTGGGCATGGTGGGCCTGCAGCCAGAGCGACCGTGGGGCTCCGTGTCCCCTCTGTCCTTACTGATGCGCCCCCCACCGAGCCTCACTTCCCTCGCCTGTAGAAGAAGACGTGACCCCCTAGCCCCAGGGGTGCCGCGGGCCTTGCTGCCCCTGCTCAGTGCTGCTCCGTCTTCCAGATGGATGGCCTCCATGAGCATCTGTCTCACGACTAGTCTGGGGGTAGCTGAGCTTCTGACTCAACCTTTTTTTTTTTTTTTGAGATAACATGTACTTTCTTCAAGGGCACAATTCCACGGTTTTTGGTATATCTGCAGCTGTGCGACTATCGGCACGATCTGATTCCAGAACATTTTCATTCTTCCTTCCAGAAACCGGGTGCCCGCCCCTCCCCCCCCCCGCAACCCCCCCCGCCCTCTGCCTCCCTGCCCCCGCCCGTTGGGGAAAATTCCATCCACGCAGTTGTGCAGCGGGTGGCCTCCGGGACCGGCTTCCCTCCCTCGGCACCCTGTTCGCGGGGTTCGTCCAAATGGTAGCAGGTGCTAGAGCTCCCTTGTTTTTTACGGCTGAGTAAGGTTCCGTGGTGCGCGGGGACGCATCTTGTTCACCCACCCCCACGGAGGCACGGGTGGCCACTCTGGGCCGCTGTGACCCTCCGTGTGCGCGTGCGCGCGGACGAACAGCGGCGGTGCCCCGGGGCCACGCCCCGGGGGCGGAGCTGCCGCGCCCTCTGTTAGCTAGGCCTACCCTTTCGGGGAGCAGCCGGACGGCGGGGCTCCGGGGTTCGGCAGTGCAGGAGGGGTCCCGGTTCTGCACGCGACCCCGCTTGCTGTCTGTTTCGGGGACAGTGACAGCTACCCCGGGGGCGTGAAGTGGCTCCGACTTATCTTTGGGTCCCCATCCCCGGCTGCCACACAGTGGGTCCTCCGCCCCTGCAGATGAGGGCGACGATGGTGAGCTATTTGGAAGCTGGGCTACGCAGTGAAGACATTTGCTGACTACATGGGGGCTGAGTCCTGCTCTGTCCTGAGACCCGCGCCGTGGGAGTCCATGGTCCTCACAGCCAGCTTGGGCTGGGGTGACCAGCGCCAGCCAGCAGAACGGGAGAGGAGGTGACGCATGTCCCCCTGCAGGGTGGTCTGGCCCCGGTGCCCTTGTGCCTCTCCAATCCCCAAAACAGTGACCTTGGAGGCCCCCCGGGTCCAAGGGGGGCAGCCACTGACGAAGGAGGGCCAGCTGCCTGTGCTGGGCAGTGATTGGCGAGAAATGGGCCTTTCCGTGGCCACTGAGACCTCCGTGCTGGTTGTGAGCCCCCCCAAGCCCCCGGCACTAGGCCGCGAAGCCCGGGCGGTGCAGAGAACCTGGGTCCCGCGGACGCAGGAGATACCTTGTCACTGGGGAGGCTCCTCTTCCTCGTGGGCCGGGGAGGGGGCAGGAGCACATGCAGGTCAGCCAAGGTGGGCAGTCCCGGCTTTACAACGGTCACCAGCAGCTCCTCAGGGACACTGGTCTCCTGCGGGGACACAGACGAGCCACTCTGACCCACCTGCCTCCTCTGTCCCCTGCCGCACTCCAGGGCCCCTAGGAAGACCCTCTCCACTCTTGGCCTGTCCAAGTGCTGGCCGTCTGTCCTGCGAGCTACTCCTGACCCCTGCACACACGGGGATGGCCCCAGGACCCCGTGACCACATTCCACCTCCTGCAGCCCTCCTGGTCCCTCTGCCCTTCACCCCCAACACCAGCCTCCCCTGGGCCAGGCCTGCCCCCTCTAGTCCGCTCCTCACACCGTGGCTAGGATAACTGAGCAGGCCCCTCTCTGGCTAGTGTCCTTCCAGATGTCAGGGCTCCTGATCATACAACCCCTTCAACCCACAAAGCTCAGCTTCTGCAGGTCCCTCTGCCTCCTGAGAATCCCACTCCGTGCACTTTCATCTGGCAAACTCCTATTCACCCTTGGATGCCCAGGAGAGTATCACCAGCATTATTAACGGACTGAGGGGAGTCACGGCCACAGCGGGCCTCAGCCGGTGGCAGCCATGGATGACTGTAGGGGGCAGGTGTTTCTGCCCGCCCCGAGGCCTCTGTCTGCTCTCGGTGAGCTCCTTGGGGGCAGCAAGTACACTGATTCCTCTCTGTCTCCAGTGTCCGGCCCAGAAGAGAAACTCCGTGAATAAATGAAAATTACATTCAGGAGATTCTGGGCCAGCAGAGGACAGTGACTGTGTCCTGGACAAACAACTGGGGCTCACTCAATGTGCATGGAGGAGGCCGGCCTGTCCCTCCCCTGCAAGGTGGCGCTCCAGCCACAAGTGCCCTAGAGCCAGGGCAGCGGGCCCTAGCCGTCCTCCAACCACCTGGGCAGCCAGCCTGAGGCTGGGTCACTGACACTGAGGGCAGCCCCCCCGCCCCCCCAGCCCCGCCGGGGGGTCCAGGCTCCCCCACCCCCCTGCTTCTCCGGGGCGCCTGCAGGTGCTGGGCGGCACCTTGGAGAGCAGGCGGGTCACCACCAGGCCGACGTCCTCTCTCCACTCAGGGGTGTTGGGATTGTGCGCGTCCAGGTCCTTGGAAAACTGCAGAGGCACCACCTGGAACTGGTCTGAAAAGAGGCAGCGATGGGCGAGCAGGTCAGTCCTGGGCAGTGGGGCTCTGCCCGCCGCAGGAGGCCCCCCGTCCTGGATGGCCCAGGACCGCCACGATCAGACCCCGTGGCCCGCTTTTGGAAAACGAGAGTCCTCCCTGTGACGGCAGCTGCTTGCTCCGGGCAGGGCCCATCTCACCGACCGGCACCAAGTAGTGATCACTGCAGCACCAATGACAAGGATGAACGGTGCCCGCCGGGGAGGGAGGGCCTGGCCCAGACACCGTGAGATCTGCCCTTCCACTCTCAAGGACGTGCACGCCCCATGAGGCTGGGTGTCCATGCCCCAGGGATCCATGGACTTCCCTGGGCTGGTCCCCCCACCAGAGTAAGAGTCCTGCGAGGGCAGAGGCCACACCTTCCCTTTCCCGCACGTGTCCCGGGGCCCCCAGCTCACTGAGGCCCACTCCAGAGCCACCTGCCAGTGGCTCGGGGCTCACTGTACTCTCTCCATGTTCCTCCCGAGCCCCAGGTTTCTCTCTTGGGAAATGGGAGGAGGCCCGAGGGACGCGTGCTTTGTGAACAGAGAACTCAGCATCTCACAGCGGGGTAGGGGTGACTATTGCCGAGGTCTGAGCTCAGGGCCCTGTGCGCACGTGTTTGTGAATGCAGGAACAGCCAAGGGCAGGCCGGCTAAGTATTTAACTGATGGCTGTGGTCCACGGGAGAGGCTGTTCTCAAAGCCTAAAGGAGGTTTCACTGGTGTGATGATGAGGCCAACAGCACACAGGCTGGGGGGGCGGGGTCTCTTCCAGGCTCAGGATGAGTCTCCTATGGTAAACATCTCCCGCGAGGGCCTTGGGGCCCCCAGTGAGCACCAGTAAATGGGGTGCGGATTCAGAACTGAGTCTCAACAAAGGCTGTGTTACGGGGCTCAGAGGACAGGTGGCGGGAGAGGTCAGGGTCCTGGGAGGCATCGCCGGGTGACCGTGACACATCACTCAGCCGCGCCCCTCTCTGTGCTGTGTGAGGCCCACGAGTGCCAGCCACGGACACAGAGACATGTCCGTGTACCTTTTCCAGACGGGGAAACTGAGGCCGGGGAGTCGGGGAGCGTCTGGGCTGTGTTCACGGGCTCCTCTCTCTAGCCTGCGGCTGCCCAGCATAACCAGGGTGTCTGCGGCTTACAGCCCCCATGTCACCCAAACCCGGGGCTCCTGCGAAGGACGAGACGTGCTGCCCGACCCGGGAGAGGGTACTCACCCAGCACGCGGACCACCTTGGAGTCCTGCAGCACTGAGCTTCCACAGGCCGCCTGCACCGTCACGCGCACGTCCCCCGTCTCTGCAAACTGCGTGGTCACGGAGTTCTCCAAGGAGAGCAAGGGCTGCAGGGGACACAAGTGGGGGTCAGGGCCGGGGGTGGCGGGCAGCCCCACATGGGACAGCCGGACCCATGGTCCCTCCCGCTGCCCAGGGCCTCACTGAGAATGCTCCCTCTTGCCTGCTCTGGTCAGGACATGCGGGCAGCACCAGGGGGCACGGGGAGGACCCTCCCACCCCCAGAGCCACTGGCTCTAAGCCAACGCAGCCTGGACCGAGGGTCCCCGTGTTCCCTTCCTTCCGGACCTGCCCAGATTGCCGGGCGGGAAGAAGCCGAGTTGTGATTCGAACCCAGAGCCTAGCACCTTCCTCAACCCTCTGCATTCCAGAGAAACACAAACTGGGGCCTCTGCCCCTGTTGGGGTCTTTCTACTTGGGGTCTTTCTTCAGGGCTACAACCCACTGAATGAGGGAAGGATGGCCCTCTGTGGGTCTCAATTGAGGGCCCGCAGGGTAAGGTTGAGCATCCCTGCCCACGGAGACCCTCCAGCCCTCCTACCAGTCATTGTCTGTGGCTCCCCGCTGCTTACAGGGTACAACCCAGGGCTCTGGGTGAGGCTTCTGACATCAGGTCCAGCCCCAGTGGCCTCCTCCTCCGTGAAGCCTTCCCTGACCACACCCAACACCCAGAATAGAAACGTCCTGATCTTCCCTGGAGCTCACAACACCTCACCCATCCCCTTCCTATGACGCTTATCACCACTCGGGTCACCTGCTTTGTTCACATCTCTTTCCCCAGGAAAAGGCCGGGCCTGGTCTGCTTTCTTCTGCGTCTGCCAGACTCAGAGCCGGACCCGAGCAGCGAGGGCTCCGGAAGAAAGGCTGGTGTGTGCTCGCCTCCGCTCCACACTGTCATACCCTGTGTCCTTCCGCCCAGTCCCCGGGGCAGGGCCCTGCCCCCCACTCTCAGCCAGGGCGGTGCCATGGGTCCCGGGGCCTGCGTACCTGCAGGCTGTGGCCGATCCACCAGTAGAAGACGGTGAGGTTGGGGTTCAGGGGCAGCAGCACAGCTGTGAGGTTCACCTCCTGATTGATGCCGACCACGGGAACCACTTCGAGGTGGAGGGCCTGGAGGGGGGCTGCGGGTCGTGGGAAAGGCTGGGGTTAGGGGACACCAGGGCCCTGGCTATTTCAGAGGGGGCTTCTTGGTCACCTTCATCACTTCCCCCCGCATCCCCACCCAGCCTACCACCGCACACACCGCCAGGGCCGTGGACCCGAGCCCGTCTGCCTGCTCCCCACCTGCGGGCTCGCCAGCCTTGGGGTCCCGTCGCTGCCCCAGGGGACTCCCTGCACTCCCCCGAGGACCAGGTTCTCTCTGCCCCGGGGGGGGGGGGGGGAATCTGGGCTTAAAGGGGCGACGGACTTACAGTTGACCTGGACAAAGAGAACGGCCTCGTCATGCCCAGCCACGTTCTCCGCCCTGACGGACACGCGGTAGACACCGGGGCTCCCGTAGCGGTGCCGGATGGGCTCCTCGGTCAGTGTGAGGTTCATGTACACGGCCTTGAAGCCGTCCCCCAGGTCCACTTGGTACTTGGTGGTCAGGACATCACCCTGCAGGAAATCCCGCGAGGCCACTTAGGAGGGACGGCGAAGCTGAGAGGCCTGCGGTGGCTCGCGTGCTCATCCCCTCGCTGCCCTCAAAGGACGCGGGGCCCCGGGCCCCCAGGCACCAAGCCCGCCCTGCCCTTGGGGCGGCCAGCCTGGCGTGCGGGGCTGCAGAGGGCAGACGGCCTGGGAGCCACAGAGACACAGGAGGATGGGGGCAGGGCCCAGGGCCAGGTGTGCCCGGCTGCAGAGGGAGCGGTCAGGGTGGCGGGCCGGCCGGCGGGGACAGCCATGAAGGCCTGAGCCAGGAGCCGGACGGAGGGAGGCCCCCCGCACAGGCTGGAGGGCGTTCAGGAACATGGCCAGGAAGATCGCACATGGGAAGACTCCTAAGGCGTTTCCCTGAAAATTGGGAAAACATTATTTTCCCTTCTCAGTTGCTTCCTGAGTGTTTCTTTGATCCCATTCTCTGCAGAGCTGGGGTGCCGGTCAGACATGCAGGGTCTATGCAGTGTGATGCTCCCTGCACCTGCTGCCCCTTCCCCGGGTTTGAGCAGCACAGGGCTGTCTGACCGCCTCACGCCCCTCCCCCCCCCCCCCCCCGGTGAGCCAGCGCCCCCCCCCCAACCACCGTTTCCTCACCGGGGCGCGGGAAATCGAGGGAGGGAAACAGGAAACAGTATCTTTCTCCGCTTCACAGCAAGAAAGTGTTCTCGAGCTCCCCCTCTCCCCTCTCCCCTGCCCCATCACCCCTTCCTACCGCCCTGTCCCTGCAGGAACGCCCTGAAAACCACTTCCTGCTGACCCAGAACGACACAGGATTCGCACTGACCAGTTATGATCCTCTCATTCTATGCCTGCAGAGAAAACTTGACAAAGCCCTTTCCCATAAATTACGTTCACTTAACTATCTCCACAGATATGTGGGTGGTTGAACAGTGTTTGTGCCCCCCAAATCCACGTGCCCCAGAACTCAGAATGTGGCCTTATTTGGAAATAGGGTCTTTGTAGAAGCGATTAGTTAAGATGAGGTCAGGCCGGAGTCGGACGGGCTCCCAGCCAGTGGCCATGTCTTTATAAGGAGAGGCAGGGGCTTGGGACACAGAAGAGATGGCCATGTGACGACAGGGCAGAGACCACAGCGACACAGCCACAAGCAAAGGGACTCCAGCGCCCCAGAAACTGATGAGACAGGGAAGAATCCCTCCCCAGAGCCTCCGGCGGGAGCCAGGCTCTGCCAATGCCTTAATTTCGGATTTCCAGCCTCCGAACCCGGGAGAGAACCACGTGCTGTCTTGTGCCTACAGCACGTGGTCACTGGGACCAACAGTTTACATGGCGTCCGATTGTCCCCACGTGCTGGGCTAGAACCGCGGGGCAGACTGGCTCACCGTCTGGGGCTCCTATGGACATGCGGCCTCACGGGAACCAGGGGACCGGGGTCTCAAGCCCGCCTCGCTCTGGGGGGCAGGGGCTTTGTGCAAGCTGGACGTACCTGGGAAGCCTGGTGGCTCCGAGGTGTGCGGGGCACCACCGTGTGCCTCGGGACCCCGTGTTCCTGCCGGTGGGCCACAGACGGATGCCCATTGAACGATTTAAACATTATACTTGGTTAAAATAACTTGTCATTTTCCCCATGATCAAAACATAGTCCAGCACCCACGCGACAGACAGCAAACACGCAGGCAAGGTGATCCACCCCGTGACCCCACCCCCGTGCCCTGCTGCATCTTGTGCCCGCTGTCAAGATGTGAACGTCTTATTCTGAGACAACCGCCAGTTCCCATGTGGTTTGTAGGGACCAAGACAAATCCCGTGTGCCCCGTACCAGAGGCTCGGAGCTAATGCTTGCCGAAACCAGAATGTCACAGCTAGGACGTGGACCTGGACACAGCCGGGGTGCAGAGCCGCCGAGCCACCGCCCACCCTGCCGTCACACCCCCGACTCCTCTGTCCTCCATTTCTGCAATCATGTCGTCTCGAGAACATCCTATAAATGGAATCCGACAGCACAGAGTCGCTGGGGTTGCCTTTTTCTCATTCAGTTTAACTCTCCGGAGACTCACCCGGGTCGTGGCACGTATCAGTCATCTGTTCCTTCTCACTGCGGAGTCGTGTCCCATGTGGTGGCTGCGCCACTGTTCGGGCAGACACCCCTCGGAGGATGTCTGGGGGTTCCCAGTTCCTGGCCCTTCTGCCATAAAGCTGCCGTGAACGCTCGCGTGCAGGGTTCTGTGTGGACACAAGTCTTCATTTCTCCGAGACACACGCCCAGGAGCCCATGTGCTGAGTCATGGGCTGGTTGCGTGTTTAGTTTCTTAAGAAACTGCCCCACTGTTTTCCAGCGTGGTGGTCCCATCCTATGCTCCTGCATATGAGGGACCCACGCGTGGGGGTCCGGCCTCTCCGCACCCTCGCCAGCACTTGGTGGTGTCGCTGTGTCTTATTTGGGCCATTGTTGTGGGCGTGCAGTGACCCGTCACTGGGGCTGGATTCGCATTTCCCTAACGGCCAGTGAGGCTGAACGGCTTTCGTGGGCTTGCTGGTCACCTGTCCATTGTCTGCGATGAACCGTCCCTCCGTGTCCTTGACCTGCTTCCGACACAGAGCATTGTTTTCTTCCTGCTCTTTATGTGTTCTAGGTACCAGTGTTCACCGGATGCGTGCTGGGTAAATATCTCCTCTGTAGCTTTCTTTTCACCTTCTCTACGGGGTCTTCTTCAGCACACAGGTGTGTCGCTCAAAGTCCAACTCACCAAATTTCCTTTACAGGTGATGCTTTCAGCGTCCACTCTACGAATGCTTGGCCTAGCCCTAGATCTGCATATTTTCTGTATCTCTTTCCCAAAGGACTGATAGTTTTCCGCTTTCCATTGACCTCTGTGGTCCATTCTAAGCTGATCTGGTATCAGGTGTGAGGTACCAGCCGAGGCTCATTTTTACTGACAGTTTGTTTGCTGAGGACTGTCCTCCCTCCCCTGGGATGCTTTCGCTCCTGTGTCAAAATCAGCTGCACACTTCTATGTAGGTCTATTTCTGGGTTCTCTATCAGCTCTTATTTTTAAATCTCGGATGCTTACAGAACTTGGCCCCCGCCCCAGATCCAGCTAGTTCCACACGCAGCTTGGCCTGTACGTGAGGGCGCGTGGGTGTGACTTGTGTCAGTGTGAGTGGTTACGAGTGTGTGAACACGTGGTGAGGGCGTGTCCGAGTTTCTATAGTCAGTGTGTGAGAATGTGAGTGTGTGTGAGTGTGCATGAGTGTGCGTCCACCCCTACCCAAGCTCCCAAGCTCTCCCCCCGTCCATGAGGAAGCCAGCAGTCCTTATGGATAGGGCAGTGTGCTGGGAGACCTCTCTTGCAAGAGCATCTTTCGGTCACTCCAGCGACCCCATGCAATCAAGGCTGGGGACCACTGGGGCAGTGGGCCTGACTGGCCTGTCCTGTCCTGGCTTCAGCTAGGGACTCAGCAGATGGGACCATGTTGCCCAGATGGAAGGCTCTAGGGGGCAGCAGATGGCCATTTTTCCTGGAAGTCTGCGCTAGAACTTGGGCAGCAGGTGGGTCCACTCTGAGGGTCCAGGGGCCCCACCTGGGGAGGGGGCATCGTCCTCCCGCCATGCCAAGCTGTGTCAGATGCCCAACCCCTGCCCCGGGGCCACCCCCGAGGCCCCGAGCATAAATGTCAGGACCAGGCTCATCCGCACAGGGGAGCACAGACCAGGCACTGTCCACGCGGAGCTCTGTCGCCTGTTACTGTGTGGCCTCGGGCGAGTCACTGCACGTCTCTGAGCCGGGGTTTCCCAGCTGGGCACACGGGTGCTCACACATACAGCTCCGTGCCCTCTGTCTTCAGTTTCCCAGTCTGCATGACAGCAGACATCAAGGACCTCTGTCATCATCTGGGCACCATATTTGGAAGGACGTGTGCTAAACAATGCACACGCAGTTATAAAGCTGAACTCGCTTCATTCAGCATAGTTGTTAACCAAAGATCCGAGCGCCCAACGGAGCCCCGTGCGCAGACGGCCGGCGGTCCCAGGGCGGGTCTCCCTCCGGTGGGAGCTGGCTTCTCCTCTGTGCCATTCTATCGCTTTGAATTTCCTGCATGTCGGTAAGATTTTCTGATTTCTGTTTTTGGATGCTCTACAGGGAGTTTGCTACTTCTATAATCAGAAAAATAAGCATGCTGTATATTAATTTTAAATGACTAGAATAAAATACAAAACGTCGCAGCTGTTACCTTGGGGGGGAACAGGGTTTTTGCTGATATTTATATTCTTGAAATTTTAGGTGTTTTTCACATGTTCTACCATGAGTATAAATTCTTTTTTAAGTCAGAAGAATACGTGACACTTGTACTAAAGAGAAAAAGAGAGAAAGTGGAACACTGGGAGGGAATTTACATGTTCGTGTATATTATATGGAATTAAATCCATATCCATCATCTACCTTCAGGATTTATCTTTGGTTCTGGGATTTATAAGTAATAGTGTGTGTGTGTGTGTGTTTTTAATTTTCTGCTTTTCTCAAGATTCCAGATTAACTAAATCAATATAATTAGAGGTTTAACAAATTGCCACCCACAGGAACAAATAAGTCTTGGAAGCGTCAGAGTCCAGTAAACACACTCTGCTGTGCACAGAAGGGTCCCCGCCGCGTGTGCTGGTTGTACGGTGACCCCCCCCCCCCATAGTCCACTGTCCTCTGCAGTTCGGAGGCTGCTCGGGGCCTGGGGAGGGGGCTTCCGGCCTGCTCTTACCGCCTCAGCTTGGAAAACCCCTGCCGAGATGATTCTGCTCCAAACCACCTGGAAGCGGAGGGGACACCCCCCCAACCCCCACCCCCGTCCCCTGCTTCTCCGGCGGGAGTGGCCCAGTGGGGATAGCACGCCGCGCTCACCTGCTCCTGCCGCACCACGAACAGGACGTCCTCTCTGGGCCGTACGGCCACCGCCTCGCCGCGGATGCTGACCTGCAGGCCCCGGGGCGGCGTGAGCGGGCACTGCAGCTGCGCGGGGCTCTGCCGAGGGTCCACACCGCCCTCACACACGTTGGACACCACCTTCCGGTACCTGCAGGCGGAGGGCGGGTCAGGGTCTGCACAGACGGCGGGGGAGGGCACGGGCCCCGCGGCCTGGCGGGGACTCGCCGGTGGCAAGGTGCGGCTCCCGGCTGGTGGCCTCCACACGGATGCCCAGGCTTCTCCTGGCCTCCCTGCCTCCTCCCGGCCCCACCGAGAGCCTTGTTGCCCCGTGTCAGAGCTGAGAGGCCAGGTGAGGTGGGGGGTGGCCAGCCACTTCCCTGTGCAGTCACAGGACTTGCGACAACCCTAACACCTGCTGCCCTTGTGGGCGAGGGTGTGACTGGGCATAGCCTGAATGCTGGGGCCTCACTGAGAAACGTGCCCAAGAGGGGCCGGGACTCGGCTGTGGCCTTGCCACCGCTGCGCCCCCTCGGGGCTCCCTTCCTCACCACCCGGCTAGAGGACACCTGATCCAGCGACTCCTTCACACCGCGTATTTGCTGGGGGACCAGTGGACCACATATAGCTGCTGCCCTTGCTGGGCAGACCGCCCAGGGCAGGAGGCAGACTGCACCACACTACCCGCCCCCTTGAGGTAAATTCACCACCCACAAGCTCTGGGAATCAGTCCCTGAGTGAGCAGCTTTCAGCTGAAGTCGGAAGGGCGAGCAGGAGAGGGAAGGGCACCCAGGCAGCAGGACCAGCATGGGCAAAGGTCCTGTGGTGGTCAGCTGGAACCAGAGTGGGGAACAGGGCTGAGAGGAGGCTGGACAGGGGTTGGGGGGCAGAGACCATGGGCTCTGATGGACCTTTTAGGTTTGTCGGGGGTGGCATCAACTGACTTGCCAATTGTGAAGCTCTCTAAGGCTACACCGGGACCCTGGGTCCATAAAACTAGCATCCTGCCAAAGAACCTGGCTCTGCCCACCTCCCTGAGCCTGGAGCCCCCCCACCCCACCCCATAGCTCAGCCACGGAGACACACATTCAGGGGTTTATCATGCAAAACACACTGGATTAATTCAGAAGAAAATACACTCTAAGAGCTACTCCCCACGGCACCTTGGTGCCCAGAGTGTGCACATGGTCTGATGTGCAACCCTTCACCCTTGATGTGGGCCCTCGCTCTGACACTCCTGACAAGAGTCCCTGCTTGCCACACCCTAGTGAGTGCACCAGAGAGGCTGCTGTGGCTGATGGCTGGAGGGATGATGGGGGAATGATGGATGGAAGAGGGATGGATGGATGGATGGATGGATGGATAATGGATGAATGATGGATGGAAGGAAGATGGCTGGATGGCTGGAAGGGGGAATAGATGGATGGATGATGGGTGAATGATAGATGGAAGGATGAGGGAGGGAGGGAGGGACGGATGATGGGTGAATGATGGAATAGGTGGATGGATGGATGGATGGATGGAATTTACGCTGCTGAGGCTAAAACCTGCAACATCTGGTCCTGCTTCCTAAGCTCTGCCCCTGTCCATTCCCCAGGGGAAGTAATGGGGATTTTCTAAAAAGTCCACTGACATTTTCTTCCCTCTTAAAACTGCCTCAAAGGGACACAGAGACCTTAAGATAGAGCATCTCGGGACCTCCTGAAGCTGTGGGTTCACAGCTTCATACACCTGATGCTTTAGCTCTTTGTTCAGAGCCAGCTCAAAACACACTCTGTCCCTGAGGCTGCCCCATGTGGGCTCAGATTGAGCCCCTGCAGGGTCGGTGCCCGGGGTGACTCTCAGGAGCCCAGCCAATAGGGCATTGTTGGCTGACTTCTCTTTCGGCGGCTCTGCCACCAGAGCGGTGCAAGGGGGCGCGTGCCGCACTCACCCGAGGCTGCTGCTGTAGGTCTGGCCCAGGACACAGTCGTCTGGCGGGGACAGGGGGTTAAACCAGAAGCTGGCAAAGCACTTGCTGGCATCAGACTCCGAGGAGGGGGAGCGCTCAAATCCGTAGTCACTGTTGCGGGGCAGAAGGGTGGTCAGGAGACAGGTTTGGGTGGGGATGGGAGCTGGTCTGGGGCGGGGGCCTCACAGCAAGGGCCCGTGATGCACCTGTTTGTGGGGACACACAGCCCCATCCAGCCTGAAAATCAGGGTTACACCCCAGGTGAGAGGGATTGCAGAGGGGATTCTGGGAACTCCCAGGAGAGCACTGAGCCCAGCCTAGGTATCCTGGAGGGTTGCCTGGAGGAGGTGCACTGAATCTCCAAGGAAGGCAGTGGACAGCCAGGGGGCAGAGAGGGGAGGGGCACTGCACAAGGGGCCCCTTCAACGCTGGTGAGGGGGGTGCAGGTGGAGGCATTGGGCACATAAGGGGAAGCATGGCTAGGGAGGCAGGCGGCGGCCAGAGGCTTCGTGAACCAGGCTCTGGAACTCGGAGAAGTGCTGGGTGGGCACCGCTTGCCCCCAGGACACCCTCCCTGGTTCCTAGCGCCCCTCCCCACTGTGAGCAGGCCACTGTGATGGCTGAGCCCACGCGCCCTTGAGTTCCCGACGCTCCTCCCAGGAGCGCCCTGTTGCCCCTGGCTCTAAGGCACAGAATAAGACGGCAGGAGGACTGTGAGTCCGAGAGCCGCGCCGGGTGGCGGCTGCCGGCTCGTGAAGCTGCTCAGGGTGCCCCGGAGGCCCGGAGCCGGTGCGGTCCTCACCAGAGGAAGTCCGACTCCCGGCACCTGCACACCCGGGACTCGAGCGCCGACGTGAAGCTCCGCCCCTTGATGCACCAGGACGTGGACTTTCTCTTCCGGAAGCTTCTCTGCTGGCCCATGATGCAGCGGTCGCCCTGCAGCGAGAACGCGGGGTGAGGAGCCGGCCGAGAAGGGTCCTCTGCCCTCCGGTGGCTTGGACTGCTGCTTTTGCCCGTCCCCGAAAATAGCCGATTCTCAACCCCCAGGCAGCCAGCCGCGTGGGGCAGGGGATGAGTCCCCTTTCCCAGATGGGGAAACTGAGGCTCAGAAGACGAAGTGGCGTGCCTGAGGTCAAGCTGGGGCAGTCCCCCTCCCATCCCGATCCACAAGCATCCATTGAGCACCCACTGTGTACACGCTCCCCATGGCCCTGAGGGGTCACAGTGCTGCTGGAACCCAGGCCCCTGTTATGTTTCTCCTCGTCCCCGGGTGGACGCCCTGTGCAGGAGCTTGGAGGAGCCACGGCCCACGGGGCGCATGTGGACACACAGCAGGTCCTTAGCATGCACTCCCAGCAGCCCCCGCCCAGCCCCACAACGGGGACACTGACAGGAGCAGGGACCCCAGCAATTCCAGAGTCCCACATTCTGAAACCTCGAGCCTCCCCATCACAACTTCGGCAGCACAACCTGGTCTGGACTGCAGGCGGGCTGCTTCCAGCCCTTATTTGTTTCACGTAGTGTGACTAGTCTACCTTTTGTTCTAGAAACATCTATGTGTTTGAGGTTATGGGGCGGGGCTGCCATAACCCCCCAGGGGTGTTAAGCAACCTATGCGCAGGCCCCGTGTTGCCCGCCTACCATGTCACAAGCCCCAGACCCCAAGCACACAGGACTACACAGTGGGGTCAGGGCACGTGGCAGACCCAAGCCCAGAGCAGCCCAGACACCAAGAAGTGGCCAGAAAGTCCAGCAAAAGGACTGGACGTGTCAGGGCCGCCGGGGTTCTGGGAAGCCCTCTTGGAGGTGAGGCTCCTGGTGCCGCACAGGACGGAGGATGCACAGGCAGGGAAGGCCGCCCTGCCCGCCACAGCCCGGGCCCCGGCCCACCTTCAGGTCGGTGAGGTCCCAGGAGCCGTAGTCCTCCTCCCTGCACGGCCTGGAGAATGAGGGCCGGAAGTCCACCTTGACCAGCTCCCAGTCAGACCGGAAGCTGATGTGGCCGAAGACCCTGGGGAGGGAAGAGGAGGGAAGGATAATCACCTTAGCCTGGCCCGCTTCATGGCGCGAACCACTTCCGCTTGGGGCCTCAGCGCCCCCTCCTCACGGGCCCAGTGGCAGCTCTCCTGGCCGCTCCTAGAGTCCCGGCCCCCCTGCACTGTGCCCAGCCGGCTGCAGGCGTGTGGTCCTGGTGGTGGTGTCTCCCTGAGGATCACACACCGTCTCTGACTCATGGATGGCACGGGTGGGGGTCTCCCCCCACAACCCCCCTCAAGGGACGCGGAAGTGGGCGCAGTCGTGTCAGGAGCCCAGGCCTCCCAGTTGCCACCCGGGCCCTTCCATAGCCTTCCACGGTCTTTGCTTCGGTTCCGCAGAATGTTGGGGGGGGGTCAGCTGGATGCGGGGTGCTTCTCCTGCCTCAGTCAGCATCACTGCACCGGGGTCTGACCCGCGGACACCCAGGTCGGCCTCACCGTGCCAGAACCCTGCACCGCGGACACCCAGCTCTGCAGAGCTGGGCCACCGGCTGTTTTTCCAGGCACAACCAGCAATCCAAAGAGAGGTAACAAGTCATCATACGGGCTCACAGTGGCAGGACCTCAGCCTGTGCTCACCTCCTGCCCACCATGGGGCCCCAGCCTGGGCGAGTAGAGGAAGCAGGGGAATGGAGCACCATGGGGGCTCTTGAAAGGCCAGACATGTACGGGACACCCATGATGTGCCGGGGGTTCCATCTGTGCTGTCTGGTCTAATCCCCACCACAGCCTCGTGAGACAAGTCCACCCCTATTTTACAGATGGGAAGACTGAGGCACAGAGACGCTAAGTAACTTGCCGCAGGCCACACAGCTTGTTTGGGCCATTTCCGCTTCCTCAGCATGCAGCAGTCATTTGCTGAACATCTACCATGTACCCAGATCCCTCCCTCTCTGCAAGGACTGCTATTTCGGGGGCTCCAAAAACCACCAGAGAAGAGGGGCTCAGCCAGCACATCCTTGGTCCTTCCCGAGTCCAACCTTCAGCATTCTGGACATATCACCAGAGGTTGAGCATCTGGGTAGAGGAGGTGATACACCCTGCTGTATTCAGCCCCCTTCCAAGCATGCTGACGGGGACAGGACACTTGGGAAGGACAATCATGATCTGAAAGGATCCTAACCCCATTCTGGGGTGGTAGGTCACCTGGCTCATTCTGTGTTCTAGGGGACATGACGGCTGGCTCTGAATGTCTGAGGCCGATATCTGAAGAGGAGTTTTGCTTTCATGGGACATCTCTAAGCCAGGCAGGCCTGGACTGATGCCCCATCTCCTATGTCTGTGACCTTGGGCAGGGTCACTCCCTCTGTGTACCCCAGTTTCCTTGGCTTTAAAACGGGGACGATAGTTCTGGCCTTTCAGGATTGATGGTGGATTAGCCATGGTCTGTGGGGGGTGCCGGCGCACACTAGGAGCTTCATCCACATGCACACGCAACAATTGATCTGCTCCCCAAAACAGTCCCATGAAGTAGATACTGTTATCTCTATTTTGCAGATGAAATCCCCCGCCTCTGCTGGCTGGCCGTGGGCCTCCTCGGTTCCTCGGGCCCCTGAGCCTCCCTCTGTCTCAGCCTTGTGGTCAGCCTTGTGTCCCATCTCCCAAACAAAGTCTGCTGGGTTGGTTACAGAAACAGAGAGTGAGGGTCTTATCTCGATAGGGACACTCTTTAGGGAGCACTTACGGGGCCCCCAAGGCAGAGCAGGCCTGTCCCCCTCCTGCAAAAACCACGTTATCCTGAGAACAGCAAGTGCGCGCTGGACACATACTGACACGACCTACTGACTGCGCGCGGCGCTGGGTCGGCCTCTCATCTTCTCCTTTCCCAAACCCGTGAGGAATACACTGCTGCCGTCCCCATTTTACAGATAAGGAAACAGGCTGACAAGGGACCAGGCAAGGACAGCGCAGCCAAGGCCACTGCCTCCCAAAGCCTCAGCTGAAATGCAGAAATATCTGTGACCCGGTTCATTCTGAGTTTTAGGAAGAACATGCCAAAGGCAGCCCGCGGATCACCTCACAGTTAGTAGGAGAGAAGGGGCCAGGCGGGGCAGGGTGGGCCAGGAGCCCCCCGCCCCGTAAACAGCCCCCCGCCCCTGGGCGCGGCGCGGGAGGGGAGGGTGGGCCGCGGTGAGCCAGCCTGGGGGACACATCCTGAAAGGCGGCGGCGGTCACCTGGGACATGACCTTTGGGTAGATTTGGATAAAAAATCACCTGAGAAGATGTTCTCAGCTGTGCAGGAAACAGGACAGCGGGGGAGAGACACAGACAGACAGAGAGACACAGAGAGGGAGAGAGGAAGGAGCAGGGTGGCGGGGGGAGGCCGCCAGGTCCCAGTGAGGACGCTCCCACGGCCCAGAGACATACACGTTTTGCTCTAGCGTGCCCGTGTGTCCCCTCTTGGGCCATATGACTGGCTCCCGTGTCAGCTGGGATTTGAACAGCGTGTGGAGACGCAGCTCCGTGAAGGAGGAACGGTCCTCCTTTAAAACCTTAAAAGGTTATAGCACCTGCTTTTTCTGAGGCCAAACTCAGCCCTGGTGCTGTGACACGTGGGACCAGGGGCTTGGCTCCAAGCCCAGTGCTCTGGGGTAGAAAGTGTCCCCATTTCTCAGCTGGGGAAGCCGAGGCCTCCGGCCCGGCGGGCTCGCCACCCTCCATGCTGGCACTTTTGCTTGATGGACACCAGCCTGCTCGCCACACCCCAGACAGACAGCCCTGCGTTGGACCCCAGGCGGGAGCCCTCCCTCCCCTGCCCACACACGCTGACACCCTCCTGCAGCCCCAGGAGGAACCGGCCCTCCCGTCCCAGACCCGCGTCTGCGGCAGCATGTGGACCACACAGATACACGGAGCCATACGGGACATAACACGTCCCCAGGCAGGGGCATGGCAGCGACTGGGTGTCCAGGGGAAGTGCCCCAGCCAGGGTCTCTAGGACATGACCGGGTCCCCTCCCTCTCCAGCTCTGGGGACCACGCTGAGCTGAGGTGACAGGGGCCCCTTGCCCACCACTCCCTTGGTGCAGAATTGTTGAGATTTTAGCACCCCTAGAAAAGGGGGGGCAATACATCCTTCCGTGGACATTTCTTATGAGGACAAAACAAGATGATGTATCAAAACGGACCCGTAACATGCAGCAGGTGCTCAGCAAGGTGTCCCCAGGGCCCTTGTCCAGGGGGCCATACTGCTGAAGAGGCAGGGAGGGCACCAGGCTGCCTCCGTCCTGGTGGCAGGGAAGGCCCCCCGGGAAGGGGTCACTAAGCTGAATTTCAGTCTGCAGGGAATTCAGACGGCTGCCAGCCCCTGTTGTCTCAAACGTCCGAGGGAGGAGCCCACACTCACTGTTTCCCCGTCCTGCCCCATGCCATCTGCAGCCCCCAGAAGCCTAGGAGGTGGGCGCAGAAGTGGGGGTGGTCAGCGGTGGTCAGCGGTGGTGGGCTGTCCAGGTCCGCGCTCCCAGCCCCACCCAGGCACCAGAGCAGCTCAGGGTTCCCTTCCCCCGGTCTCCCCACTAATGAAGGTTTCTTGTCAGTTTGGGTTTGAGGCTGGGGGCTCATCCATGTGGATCTCGGGGTGGGGTTCAGAGGTGCGAGCACCTCGCCCAGCACGGCCGGTGGCAGAGCCGACGGGGCTGCGGCGTGGAGGCCCACTGAGAGCTGGCAGGGCACACAGCAGGGTGAGTCCATTAACCAGGTGCTTCTTGCCGGGGCCCTGCCAGGGAATGGCTCCCAGGCAAGAAAGCTGTGCCCGCCGCAGGGCACACGGCCACCCCAGGCCGGGCCCGTGGGGAGAGGGGTCCCGCTGCCGACCGCTCTCCTGGCCAGGCCTGTCAGCTCCCGGAAAGATGGCACCAGAACAGGCGGACCGTCCGAATCCTGACGGGGGGCAAGCAGCGGCTCCTTCCCCACCCACAGCTCGGCCTGGAGCCTGTGTCTCACGGATCCCATCCCAGTTCAAGGTCAGCTGTTCCAAGATGCCCAAGACACCGCCGGGCCCCATATGGCCCGTCCCCACCCCGCTGGTGGGCCCTGGGACACCAGCATCCTTCACACTAGCGACGAAGGGGGCCACTCTTTACTTAAGTTTGATGTCTGCCCACTGGACCACCAGCTCTGGGGGTCCTCGGGGTCCTCGGTGCCCAGAACAGTGGGCGGCACGTTGCAGGCCATGCTGGAAAGTCTGAAGAGGCGCTGGCCTCCACGGCCTCTGCTGTGCTGTGGAGCCAGGGGGGCCCGGTCAGCGGGCGGAGGCGCAGTCCTTCCCCTGCCCGTCTGGGCCTTTGGGAAGCTTCCGCCCAGAGAAAGAGGGAGCAGAGAGGCCGACCGCTCACAGAGACTGGGGGGCCTACCACCAGCGGCCCCCGGCCCTGAGCGGAGCAGGGGAGGTTGTGCTGCCCTGTGATGGCTTCCTGGGGCTGCCCCGACCGCTTCCACAAACTGAGGGCAGCGAACAACAGAAACTTATTTTCTCCCAGTCCTAGAAGCCATGAATTTGAAATGTCGGTGTTCACAGGGCAGGGCCCCGTCCACAGGCCCTAGGGGAGGGTCCTTCCTGCCTCTTCCAGCTCCCAGGACTCCCGGCAGTCCTCAGATTGTGCCCCCGCCTCCAGTCTCCGCCTCGGGTCACTCTCTCCCCATGTGTCTGTCTGTATCCCTCCCCTTCTTATAAGGGCATTGGATTAGCCGCCCCCCACCCCCCGCACGGCAGTGTGACCTCATCCCGACTGATCGCATCTGCAAAGACCCTGCTTCCAAATAAAGTCATGGGTTCTGGGTAGATGTGCATTTTGGGAAACATTGCCTCCCCCGTACAGGCGTCATCAGTCAAAGGCAGGTTGTGCCGAGTGTGGCCAGGCATGCAGAGAATCAGCGGAGCTGTTAGAAATGCAGAGTCTCAGGCCCCACCCTGGCCCACTGATCAGCCGGAACAAGCCCCCAGGAGGGCGGATCGGCCAGGAAGGAGCCTTCCACAGCTGGACCCCCCTCTCCCCGGTGTCTGGGGAGCGCAGTTGAGCCCTGTGTACCCTGTTTCAACTCCCGCCCTCTCAGATCCCAAGAAGGATGTCCCTGTGCCCCTCCTCACCGTGCCCAGGGCAGCGTTTGGCCCGGAGTGAGGCCTGGCTCCCCCTGGGAGTTGGCAAAAGGCCTCGGGCTCAGGGGCCCAGAGCTGCAACCTCAGTCAGAGCCCAGCCTGCCCTGGCCACAGCCTGGCTCTGCCCCGCACGGGCCCTCCCTGCGCAGCGGGCCTGGGAGCTCTTCCAGGGGCCAGGAGCTCATAATAATAATGGTGATGATGGTGGTAAGGAAAGCTCAGAAGGCCGCTTCGGGCAGTGGGCCAGAGCCGCCCTTGACTTGGTTCCAGCCCTCACCACCTAGGTGATCCCGGGCAGGTGACGGACGTCCCAGGCGTGGCAGGGGCCAGTGAACAGGAGGAGACGAGGAGGCAGGTGTGAGGTTGGAGAGGAGAGTGAGGAAGACGGGAAGGAGGCGGGGAAGCCAGTGCTGAGCGCGCCTCGGAGCAGCAAGGCCATCTGCCCGCCCGCCTCCTGTGGGCACTCACGTCATGACCAGCGTCTCGTCCCCCGGCTCACTCAGCAGCCCGTCCACAAACACGGAGGTGCTGGTGAAGTTGTGCGTGCTCCAGGTGAGGCCCTCGTCCACGCTGAACCTGCCGAGAGAAGGGGCGTCACCACCGCAGGCAGCTGGGAGCACGGCCCGTGTCCCGGACCTGCTGCCCTCCTGGATCCAGCCCTGCCCGAGCCCCGGGGCCAGCACTGCCCAGCAGAGGGGGCTGGGGGCCCACAGCAGCCGCCCACCGGCACAAAGTGGCCTCCACATCTCCTTAGTAACACCACAGCCAAGGAGATCTGGGCGTGTTGTCTAGGTACCGCGAAGCTGCTTTGCAGCCCCTGGACGGCAGTTATCCGGACCTTGGAACATCCAGGTCAGCCCCACACAATGCCTGAGCCTAGCCAGGGGTTGCCAGGCCAGGGACAGAAGTTTACTGCCTTCCAATGGCATCATATCACGGTGTCCCCAGCTTGTAGTGCAGAAAACTCTTTTTCAGACTAAAGTGATATTGGCTTCCCAGCAGCTCCCCCAGCTCTGCCTTCTGAGTCCAGAGTTCACACCTGCCCTCACTTCCCCACAACGACCCTTCAGATGTCTGAAGCTGATCCAAACGCCCTCTCACCTCGGCACATCCTGCTGGCTTCCTTGCCTGGCCCTGCCTCCTCCAGCTGACTAACTTGGTGATGCTTGAACGTCACCTCCTCTGGGAAGCCCTCCCTCCAGCCCCCCTGACCATGCTGTGCTGTTATTCCCTGTTTCACTGTGTCCCCCTGCCTGGCCTGGAACAGCTCCCAGGTGGAGGAGCCCCGAGCACCCTGCCCCCGGCCCCCATGGCGTTACTTGAGGATCTTCAAGGGGATGGAGGTATCCTTGATGGCTGCAATCACGCCGCCGTGGTCCAGGTAGAGGACGTGGTGCTCTTCCTCGAACACCTGCAGAGGGGGCGGGTGACACTCTGAGGGCAGGTCACTCTCTGGGGGCAGAGGTGTCAACACACAGGCTGGGGACCACCAGCAGAGGCCAGCTCCCTGAGGCAGGGCCAGCCTGAGGGCTCCGCGTGTCCCCCAGGCCCTCCCCACGCTCTCCCACGCCACCCAGACTCAGTGCGTGAGGGATGAGTGAATGAGCATCGCAGTTTCTAGACCACTAGCATGAGAACGTTGCGAATAAATGCCACAGGCAGCCGTCTGCACAGGAAAAGCCCGCACACCAATATGGCAGACAACGTGAAGGTGAGAAAGAAATCATGGAAGTCAGCAAACCTCTATTTGACAGTAATACCCAGCAGGTGGGCCGCCTCCTCCAGGAAGCCCTCCCTGAAGCCAGGCTGGGTGGGGAGTGCCTCTGGGCTCTGGGCCTGAGCACTTACTACACTATTTGTCATTGTCTCCTCCAGCCAGGGAGCTCCTCCCAGGCAGGGCCTGCCTCTGAGTCCTCTTTTGTGGCCCAGAATGGCTCAGCTCAGAGAGCTAAGGGTGCCTGTGCTCGGGGAGCGTGTGGGGATGAATGAATGAATGAGTAAGGGAGTGAATGAATGAACTGTCACTGTCCCCCGGACAGGGCTCACACAGGAGGAGACACCTCTGGTGGCCCTGGGATCGGTGCCCCAGGTCCTCTCTGGGTGCTGGAGTCCAGAGGGAGAGATGAAAGTCTGGGCCCAGGAATCCTGGGATGCTGAGGGGCGACAGACCAGAGGGGCAGAAGCCCCCCGAGGAAAATGAACTCCCAAACAGCCGGGCTTCTCCTCCAGGAAAGAGTGAGCTCCTTGTCCCAGGGAATATCCAAGGAGAAGCTAGTCTCCTCTCCGGGACCCCTGGGCTGCCAGGCACAGTGTTAGAACCACGCTGGGGGCACCTCGCAGCAAACGCATCTGTCTCCCTGCGCCCGCAGCGTTCTGTTGCTGGTTCTGTTGCTTTGAACTTGCAGAGGCCTCTGCCCGCACCATGGGAACCCTCATTCCTGCTCCACTGGGGGCCTACTCCACTTTCTTTCCGGGGTGGTCAGGCCGTGGGGCGGCGGGGTGTGGCAGTGAAACCACACACGTGGGTTCCCGGGGCCTGGTTGTCCCAGAGCCCCAGGCCCAGGCCTCCGCCCTCTGGCGCAGCTCTGTGTGCACACGTGGCTGGGGGCTCCTCCCCGGAGGACAGGCAGGGGCAGTGACCATGCCCCCTCACCCCAAAGATGGGGTGCCTCCCAGCCCCCCAGGGCACCCCCAGAGCGACTCCACTCTCATTAGCCTGGGACTCTGCAAGAGGGGACTCGGGTCTGACCCCCACCAACAGGTCATTCTGTGGCTTGATCAGCCCCTGGGCAGCAGGGCCCAGGGGCAGGTGGCCACCCCTTCCTACCTCTCCCCCAACCCCCCGCCTCCCCACACCCCAGGCTCCAAGGGGATTCCTTGAATGTTTCCTGGTTTGGTTTTTTTTTTTTTATCGTCCTAGGGAACTCGTGTTTTTAAAAGGTTATGCCCATTAAGCAGGACACACACTGCCATTTGTAATTCATATTCTGAGAGCTCTCCTCTCAGACACATGTTACGACATCCTTGACAATCTGCCCGTGCTCGGTAGGCTGCCCTGTCTTGGGTGACTGTCCCAGCCTGCCCTCTGTCCCCTCCTCCTCTGCACTCAGGCATGCAGGGCCCCTCCTCTCGTCCCCCCGCTCCGGCGCCCCCACCCGCACCCCACCCGCACCCACCAATGCCAGGCCCCCGTTTGCACTGGAACTGATATTCCCCCATCCAGTTCCCTCATTCCTAAGCGTGGAATCCCAGCAAATGGCTGGACAACAGGGGCCACTGTGAGTATCTTACAGTCGGTTTCTAGAAAATTAGAACACCTTGTCTGTTTCACCCTGGCCTACTTAATCTAACGGGGGGCACGTTTCCCTAATAAACGGACAGATGGTGACCTTTCAGGAGGTTTAGGCATGTTTCACGGGTTTTAGTGAAATAGAAACATTCTAACACAGTAAGTCTCTTCTGCCCTTTTCAAAATTCTGAGTTTCTTGCATATTATTAAAAATGTCAGGGCCTTACACCCAGGCTGCAGGTAAATGGGGTACCTTTGGGGCTAATGTATTTGTCCAGAGCGCAACCTGGGGGAGGGGCTGCAAGTGGAGCCTCAGGCACGTATAACCTGCCCCAGAGCAGAGCTCCTGACACTGGAAGGGGAGATGCACACCAAAGTTTAGTGCATTTTCTTAAATGTTAAAAGCAGGGACAGTCACTGCAGGGAGCTGGTGGACCTGACGAGGCCTTTGGGGCTGGAAACAGACAGCAGGTGTAGAGGCAGGCTGGCCTCTCCTGGGACAGAGCCTGGGCCTGCTCCCGAGCCGTGTGACCGCACTGCCCGGGGACGCCGGGGTCCGCAGCCCACAGCCCGCCCTCCAGGCTGGGAATGTCAGCCCCACGTGGGCCCGGCACTGAGGAGCCCTGGCAGGTCCAACCATTTCCTGCACAACAGCTTCTCTGCTTTCTCTTCTCGGGCCCTGCCGCGACCTCGAATCATCCCCCCTGGATGTCTCCCAGGCCCCCCAACCCAGACTCAGCAAGGTTCCTCCCGGCCGGCCCCTCCCCCATATTCTCCTTCTCTTCCATGTCTCTGCTCTTCCCGCCAAGAACCGTCCCTGCCGGGAACCTGGGGATCACCTGTGGTCCCCGCTTCCTGGCCTCCAGGCTCCCAGAAGAGTTCAGCCCCAGCTTCCGAGGCCCTGTGTGACACCCGCCAGGACGGCACCTCCAGCCCCAGCCCTAACATTTACTCCCATTGCTAAGACCCCCACGGTGACGGGTCTGAGCATGTGAAGATGCGTGTCAGATCTCTAACTCCCCAGCAGGGGCTCATGCGGCCGACGTTAGCACCTGCTGCAGGGAGCTGTGTGTCCAGCCAGGCCGGCAGGCTGCAGGGGGAAGACCTGTGTCTCGGGACATGTCTGGGAGGGGAGGGCACCACAGAGCCGAAGCATCAGCGGCGAGTCTCGGCAGAATGGGGGGGGGGGGGCGCGCCAGGCCCCCAGTCTCCTTACCTGCCGCCAGGTATGGCCGCAGTCTGACGTGATGTACATTTCTTCCTTATATTCCACCAGCTGTGAGCCCAGGTTACCTGGTGGGGAAGAATAGGGGCAGGGTTGCTCTTAGGATCAGCCTGCTTTTGGCCCTACCAAGGTATGTGTCCAGACAAATGTCCACACAGGAGTGATGTGGGCCCTGGGTCTACATCTCCCACACCCAAAGCCACCCATGCGCATGCCCCCTCTGCATTCTCCGTATACTGACCGGCCTATGGAACCACTAGAACTACTGGTCCTAGTTTGTGCAGACAGGGATTAACTTTGCAAAGAAAGCGAGCATCAGGCAGGGCAAGGCACTTGAGGGGTTCACGGGGAGTGAACGGCTCAAGAACAACTGTGGAGGGCTGATCAGGGACTGGTGAGGAGGCCATGCTCCAGGTGGGCCGGTGTGGGGTCGTGGTGGTCCCTGACAGGATTTACACTGGGGCAGGACACAGCTGGGTTTGCATTTGGAGCCAGCTCCCCGGGGCTGGGGGCCGGGGAGACCAGACGTCCAAGGCTAAATGGGAAGTACAGGTGAGAGGCAGGCTAAGCACCCAGGAGGTGCTCATTAAATATGTTCAGTGGATGTTCGGAGGAATGTGAGGTGGGCACCAGACCAATCAGATGGCCAGGACGTCCTTAAGTGGTTCACTTAAGCCCAGCACCAGGCTGGTTGATAGGTCAGCACCCTCAAGGCCACTTTCTAGACTCAGACTTAAATCCTGGGGTGGTGCCAGAGTGGGAAGATGCCCAGCTCAGTGTCCAAGCCAACCCCAGCCTACAGATGAGGACACTGAAGCCCTTCTGGACTCTAGCTTGGAGCCCCAGAGGCTCCTGCCCTGGGAAACCTGTACATCACTGGCCATTCGTAGCATTGTTTATGGGGCACTCTCAGGAGTATCTTATCCAGAGACAAGTTCAGATGTCTTTGGAAAATTCCAAAGGAGATGGATTGTCCTCAAATAGATGAGTGAATGTGAGTTTTAAGGAGAGTGGCAGACGGTTTGTGTACCTGTCATCTTTGTTGAGGTCCAACCAAGCACCAATATGTTCATCCATCCATTATCCATCCATCCATTATCCATCCATCCATCCATCCATCCACCCATCCATCCATCCATCCACCATCCATCCATCCACCCACTCATCCATCCATCCATCCATCCCTCCCTTCATCCATCCATCCATCCACCATCCATCCATCCATCCATCCACCATCCATCCATCCACCATCCATCCATCCACTCATCTCTCCATGCATCCCTCCATCATCCATCAATGCATCCTTCATTAGTTTACCCATCCATCCACCCACCCATCATCCCTCCATCCCCCCATTTCTCTTCATCATCAATCCCACCCACTCGCCCATTCCTGCACTTATTCAACAGCATTTGCTGAGCACCTGCTCTCTGCCCAGCTCCTGTGCTGAGCTGTGGGGGTTCTGAGCTGAATAAACCACAGCCCCGGCTCCCAGAGACCTCTCAACCCAGCTGGGGAAGAAGTGTGCCATGCGACTGCACACAGAGCCAGGATATCTGGAAGCCCAAGGAATCGTGAGTGCAGACAGGGGACAGCTGATGGGCCCGGGAAGGAAGGCCATCAAGAGGCGACTCCCGCAGGGAGTGACCTCCAAGCTGGGCCTGGAGAGACAAATGCGCGCTGGCCAAGGGAGAAGGAAAGGGTGTGCCAGGTGGAGGGAACGGCCGGGTTAATGGCGTTGTGGTGGGAAGGCGTGTGGCAGAGGGAGGGGCAGAGGGGCAGGTGCTGAACTGGGTCCCTTCTCCCCGCCTGGCAAACAAACAGCGCTGAGATATGGCCATGAATGCAGGCAAGGAGGGAGTTGAATGAATAAATGGAATGACTGGGGTGGGAAGGCGCATTGCGGATGCCAGCAGACACCCTGGGACGCACACATGGCACGTGGAGCCGTGCGGCGAATGCTGTGGTGTCAGCAAGACTCGGCAGGCGAGTTCCCTGTCTGCGATTTCATGGCGCAGATGTCTGTCTTCTAAGGGACGCTCTCTGTTTTCCTTGCTCTGTCTACCAGAGCTGTCAGGCTGCCAGTCACCCAACAGGCACTGGGGAAAACTAAAGGGAAATTCATGGAATGTGTCCCCAGGCTGTCAGGGCAGAAGGGCCTGAGAAACATGGAGGCGATGCCCTCATTTTACAGATGGGGAAACTGAGGTCTGGGGGGGACGTGACTAAGGGAGAGGCAGGGAGGCTGCCATGGGCATGCCCTCTCTCTGCAGGGTCTGGCAGGTTGGCTGGGTTCCGTGGTCTCCGTGAGATGGAGCGTGGTGCGTGACACCCCTCCAGATCCGCATGCTCGGGCAGCCAGGAAGTTCATTCTGGGTTTGTGAGGCCTTTGGGCCACAGAAACATTTAAAATTGTGCCTTTGTTATTTTGGTCAAGAATCTGGCGATTCAGCCCATCAGGACAGTGCTTCTGAGGGGCTGAGAGGCAGGAGCGCCCTGTGGGTGTCTGCTCCCCTGGGAGCCTGGGTTGGTTTCGGGCTTCCTGAGTGACACCTTGCAGGTGGGGCAGGTAATCCCACTCCCCCAGCTCCTGCCTGCTCTCCTGTGAAGACGGGGGTAAAGCTCTCAGGGTTGGCGCAGTGATTAGGAGCTCAGTGCCTGGATGGAGGAAAGGTCCGGCCACAGAACGGCTCGTCCTCCCTTCCCTCCCATCGGTGGCCCGAGGGCTCCTACCCGCACCCAAGTGGTGGAAGCAGGTGGGGGTTGTCCCAGCGCTGGGCACAGGATGGCCCTTAACCTTGAACACAACAAGGAAAGTAAGATGCCAGCTGCTGCCTGGCAATGTGCTTTCAAAACACATGCTTTTAATTTTGGAAGATTCTCTGAAGTCAAACAAACCTAATTTTAGCTCGTGTCCTATCCGCGCACAAGTACTCACCCCCAAAGGAGGCTCTAGTTTACCCGTGTTGACAGCCACAGGTACGACTTTGCTCTGATTTTTTTTTTCTCATGCTAGTTGTAAGTGTCTCTCTCTCTCTCCTTGACGAAACTAGAATCTTCTTCAGGAATCAACACGTCAGCCATGACTCAAATCATTCTCCCATCCATCCATTCCTCCCTCATTTGATCCATTCACCATTCTGTGATCTGTCCTTCCATCTGACCATCCAACGGACCACTCTTCCACCCACCCACCTATCCCTTTGCCTGTCCTACACAATTCACCCCTGCCCCATCATTCATTGGCCAACCATCCATCCATCCGTCCAACCATCCATTCAACCATCCATCCATCCAACCATACATACCATCCATTCAACCATCCATCCATCCATTCATCCATCCATCCATCCATCCATCCAACCATCCACCCATCCACCCATCCACCCATCCACCCAACCATCCATCCATCCATCCATCCATCCAACCATCCATCCATCCATACAACCATCCATTCAACCATCCATCCATCCATCCATCCATCCAACCATCCAACCAACCATCCATCCATCCACCCATCCACCCATCCACTCACCATCCATCCATCCATCCAACCATCCATCCACCCATCCATCCATCCATCCATCCATCCATTTTCCCATGCAGCAACATGTATCACATGCCCACTCTGTGCCACGCATCGGAGGTGGGCCATGATTGCTGAGCTCCCTGCAGACGTTGCACCCCTGCCCCTCAAAAGACAAGCAAGGCCCCAGGCCCACAGCCATCCAGTTTTCCCCTTGAGGACGGAGCTCCCCGAAGGCACTGATGGTAACCTCCTACCTGCGCCCATGATGAGGCCCGGGGCAGTGTCTTTGGTGTGCACGGTGCCTGACACGTAGGGGTTGTCTGCCCATCGCAGGTGCAGGTGGAGGTGGCAGTCCGGCTGCAGGGGTGGGGGAAAAGGGGGCCAAAGTCAGCACTTGGGTGGGAGACATGTTCCCAGGAAAGGTAGGACTGAGGAATTTCGGGTGGGAAGGCAGGGCCAGGAGCATCTCGGAGGAAGGGATGGAGGGCAGGAAGGAGGCTCTGGAGCTGACTGCAGGGTGGAGGCCATCGGGTCCAGGGGGACTGGTTGTGGACAAAGCCAGTGGGGCTTCTCCAAGGGAGCGTCCTCCCAGCACGAGAGAGCACGCCCAACATGTAGTGTACATTCCCATGGGCGGTGCCTGGTCACTGAATGTGACTCCTGGAGCCTGCACACCCCTTGGCCACATCCATCCGTCTGTCCATCCATCCAACCACCCACCCATCCATCCATCCATCCATCCATCCATCCATCCATCCATCCATCCAGAACCTTTCCCGGGGGCCTCCTAGTGGCCGCGGTGGGTAGCCCAGGCGGCAGGGAACAGCTGTAGGACACCCCAGCAGCCCTGCACCTTCAGTGAAGAGCCCAATGGCAAGCATCATGTGTGCCCCGAGGGCAGCCCTGGGGGGGGGGGGTGCCCTGGCGGGAGAGGCAGGAAAACCAGTCATTATAATCATTTCAGTGGTGACTCACATGGATGTGCCAGCACTGAGCTCAGCACTACACATCACTGACACTCTCCACACCCCTGTGTCACCGGCTGAGGAAACTGAGGCAGACAGCATCTAAGCAACCTGCCCAAGGGCAGTAGTGGGGCTGGGGCTATGACCCAGGCTGCCTGGACCCAGTGTCCACACTCTGAGCCTGCGGGTGTCTCCCTGGCAGGGGATGCACTTCCAGGCCAAACTGGGCCAGGAGCCTCCCAGAAGGAGGAGCGGAGCAGTTTCCTGTCTGGCCACTTGCCAGGAACATACCCCTTCACCCCACCCCCTGTCTCCTCCTGGCTGCCCGCACCCCAGCTCACCCGCAGGTGGGACTGGGGGTCCAGGGAGGACAGATGAGCTGAGAAGGACATGTCCTGTGAACTGTGGCCTCCCCGAGTCTCCCCAGACCTCAGGGGCTCGAGGCCTCAATCTTGCCTGCACCCCTCTGACACCCCCACGACAGACTACAGAACCATGGGACCAGGGCCCAGTCTCCACACAGCGCCTCGGGGGTACTGGAGGGTGCACGGGGCGGGGACCTGTCAACCATGCCCCAGGGGCTGCCTGCACAGAGCACCCCAGCAACTGCTTCTTCTTTCGTCCTTCCGGGACATGAGCCTGGGAGGTGGGGTCTGGGGTTCCGACTGGCTGAGCCCACCTCGGTAACACAGGAAAGGGAGCAGGAGGGCCACCAGAGACCCCGCCACACACCAGACCTCAGAGGGGTTCTTGGTTAACAACTTCGGGGTCAGCCTTTCTGGAGGCCCCTGTCTGGGGGCCTGGAATATGTGGGGACACCGAGAGGACTGGGGTTTGAATCCTTAGACCCCCCAAAAGCTGTGTGACTCTGGAAAAAGTGCTTAGCATCTCTGAATCTCTGTTTCTTTCTCCACCTCACAGGATTATTGGATTAACACAGCACAGCTTTTGGAGAGCACGTCAGGGTCCAGCCCAACCCCAGACAAGGTTTTGCTTAATGGCTTACTTACAAGAAAAGGATTAATTTCTTTGGCCCTCTTTTTTATTTCCTGGGAAAATCTCCGGTTTAGAATTACCGAGGCACCGAGCCCCCAGAGAGCCTGCTTTTAACTTGGGAGATGCCACTAATTTTATGGACACCTCTGGGCCTTGGTCTCCTCGTGGTGATATAAAGGCAGCGGCGCCCGCTGCGCATGCCTCCCAGGACATGGGAGCGACCCTGCAGACCCCACTGTCAGGCCCACGTTCTACCATCTGCTGATGTTTATCTGAGAGATGCAGCTGCTCCTCCTTTTATGTTTCATGGCACTTTCTTTGGGCCCATGGACGGAGCACATTTTAGATGATCCTAAGGGACAAGTGAAACCGTTCAGTAAACTAGACGTCAGCCCAGGTCAGGGGGCACCAGGTGGCAGCCCCAGGGCCTGGTCCAGTCTCTGTGGAGACAGGAAGCCGACCAGTGCAGGCTAGGGGCTGGGCGTGGGGTGGGGAGGTGTGGGGTGGGGACGTGGGGTGGGGGGGGTGGGGGGGGGGGAGTGGGGGGGGGGGCGGGGGGGGGGTGGGGGGGCGTGGGGTAGGGGAGCCCCTGCCGCAGGTGAGCACAGAGTCACTGAGTCAGTGGAGGAGAGCCCTGCGCGCCCAGTCCAGTAGCACTTGGATCCAACAGGACAAACCCTGCCACAAACCCATGGGGTAAGACTTTGCCTGTTGGGGTTTTCTCCTGACTTCTTATGACTGAAAAGCAGATTGGTGAGTGAGTATCTTTGGTGAGACCCCTCAGTTCTCTCCCCATGCCCGCCCCGTGATCAGACACTAAGGGGCAGGGAGATTTCTATGACCTCTGTGGGCACGGACATCTCCCAGGGAGGGGTACCCCGGCACCCGTGACCTCTGTGGGCAGGGCTGGCTCCCGGGGGTACAAGGGAGCTCTAAGTCAGAAGAAAAAGGAGCCTCACCAGGGATGAGGCAGAGAGGGGAGGTGGCACAGCCCTGCTTTGCTGCCCCTGGTTTCCTGGTGGGCCACGTGGGCGCTGGAGCAGCCTGCACTCCGGGCTGGCCTCCCTGGGCTGCCACCAGGCTTTCCATGTCCCCTGATGTGCTGTGCATATGGTACCACTGTGTGGGCAGTGAGCCGAGTGTGGCAGAGTGTCCTGCCTCGCAGAACCTGGCCGCCTCCCCCTCCCTGGCTGCTAGGGGCTGTCCCGGCTGCCAGCTATTTGTTTGGGCCAGAGGTGGAACCTCCTCAGGGTTCTGTGCACTCAGTTGTGACCCATAGGATGCTGGTAGGTGAGAGCAGAGCTGGGGTCCCCTTTGGAGCCACGGAGGGCCTACTGACAAGTGTCTTCCCGGGGGTCCTGGAGCTGCTGGGGTGCTCTGCTGGTGTCTGACAGCTCAACACAGGCCTGTGGTCGCCCTCCAGCCACATGTGGACTGAGCTGATGGAGGGCTGGGTGGGCAGGGTGAGGCAGAACTGGGGGGGTGCTGAGCCCAGGGCACTCAGGCCCCCTGCAGTCAGGGTGAGGGCTGTCAGAGAGGGGCCAGGGCAGGAACCCCAAGGGGAGGCTGGTGTTACAGCTGAACATCCTGTCCTAAGAGGGGTGAGCCCGGGTCCCTGCAGGGCTTGAGGGGGTGAGAGGCGGGCCATGCAGGGGAGGCGCACAACACTCCCAGCACCCCCTTCTTGGCCCCTTCCTGGCATAGCCCGGATCTGAGAAGGGCTGCAGAGCGAATGGGTTTTCATTCTGAATTAAGACGTAAACAAATTCAAACCACTTCCAAAGAGGATTTATCCTCCCAAAACAGATCTGATCCCGACACTCATCTACGTCCCAAGTCCCCATTCTCAGAAGGAAATCCGCCCCCGTGGAGAGCCAGAGTTAAGAGAAAAGACCCAGAGTTAGGAGAAAGAAAACACATCACACACGCGTTGGGGTCCCTGCGATGACTCTTCCACTACACGGAAGCTAAAGATTGTCCGGAACATGCCCGATTATTGTTATTTCTGGGTGACCCGGTGACAGCTGTACCTCCTCTCCCTGGCTATACATTTCCATATTCTGCAATAAGCGGGAACCCCTTTTTTGAGAAGTGAACCCTCTGTTCGTGCAGAGGACGTGCGGCCAAGTGAAGGATGCAGACAAGAGACCCAGGTGAGTGGCCAGGACTGGACCTCGCTCTCTCTTGCCTGGAGGTCACCGGGCTCTCAGCGGGCTGCTGGGGCCACACTCCACCAGCCTGCTCCCACTTGTGTTATTTTAAAGCAAGGACATGAATCTCACGAACGGTATCTCCTCACTGAGCTGCATAATTTCAGACAAGAATCTCTTCTTAGCAAAAAACTTGCTTTGACAGATTAATAGGGCTTAACTTTGCTGATGATGATACAAAAATGAGCCCTTCACAGCACTCCCGTTCTCCGAAGACTTTGTACAAGTGGCAGGAAATGACTTCTCCCCGCAGGTTGACAGGTGTTACTCCCCCCGCAACCCCGGGGGTCTCAGTGGGAGGGCATCGCACCCAGGCTGGGCACAGGCCCCTGGGTGGGGGGTGAGGGGCAGCCCAGGCCTGGGCTCACTGAGCAAGGGCCATCCCTGCCAGGCTGCGGCTGCTGCCCTAGGGAGGGCTCTTGGGGGTCAGCATCCCCGAGGAAGAGGGAGGCACAGATTCTTCCTGGATTGTTTCCACACCATGGCCAGTGGACTGGGGGCCTACCATATTCAGAGGCCCTGCAGAGAGATCCAGGCAGGATCCCGGGAGGGCAGGGTTAGGTGTGTTGATGTATTCCAAACACCCAGAACAGTGCCTCACACATAGTAGCTACCCATATATCTTTGTTGGAAGAATATCCCTATAAAACAGACACTGTCCTTCTTTATGTATTGCAGAGGAACAGAGCTATGGATGGGCTCAGGTCATCCCCAGAGCGTGGTCCCTACCTGCAGGGACTTACAGTCGAGGCCAGTGGAAAACAGAGAAGTAAGTATGCCCAGTGGAGGCTTCTCAGTGGAGAGGCTATCTGGGCAAGGTTTTCAGGTGTCAATAGGAGTTTGCCGGACGAAGAGAAAGGAAAATCATTCCAGGCCACAGGACAACATGAGAAGGGGGGCAGTCCAAATGGGAAGGGACGTGCCCTGCCCTGCCTGCTTGCTCTATGCAGCTCTAACTCCGGACCCCACCCCATCCCACTCGGAGCAGGCCCCTGCTAGGGAAGGCCGGGTACTGGTGCTGGTGGTGAGCTCCCCGTGGAGCAAGGAGAGGTGGGTCTGCAGGGCGCTGAGCAGCCTGCCTCAAGCCAGGGCCCCTTAGTGCTCCATCTTGTCATCCTCACAGACATGGGCCTGCCTGCCATCCACACCTCCCGGGGGCCAAGCCCCCCGGGGCAGTCAACGTACTGGGGCAGCCTACACTGGTGTTCATGTGAGAGAACCCCAGGGATAGTGGGACTGGCCTAGAGCTCAGGACATTTGGGCTGTGGCCCAGCCTGGCCGCTTATCCCAGTCCCCATACCACACACACAGGCAGAGTGCACTTCCCTCCGTGCGGGCCCATGGGTTTAGGAGGTGTAACAGAGGCTTGCCGTGTGCTTGCCTGCTTCTGCTCACCCTCTGGCACCTCAGCCATCGCCATGACAGGGAGCCAGGGCTGGTGCCAGGAGAAGGAGGAGACCCGATACAGGGAGCAGACCCCCTCTGACATCAGCCAACCCCCACATTTGTGATGAGCCCAGCCCAGATCTGGAGACTGTGGGACTGTTGGTGGCAGTTTGTTACGCAGCAACGTTGTGGCCATGCTGACTGATGCACTTTCCCTCTCTGACCTCCAGGTAACCCTTCCGTAAAGCAAGGGGTTTCACGGGAGCCTCTCTGCTGTGCCCAGAGATGTCTGTGGCCCCTGGCTCTCAGATGGTCCTTCTCAGATGTCCCTACCTGAGCCACCCCAGGGAAGGTGCGGGATAGGAGAGGCACTTACCGGCTCACAGTTGGTGGGTTTTCCATTCATGTCCGTGCTCGGCGGCCTCAGGTGAGCCCAGTCGCGGCCCTTGTTGTAGGTTATAAGTGTCACCACCTTCCCGTTGGTTTTTTGGTTCGCCAGGAAGACTCCTTTCACCCCTCGGACCTGGGACAGCAATACAAGAAGTGTCGTAAACACGTACCCGGAGCCCTCTGACGACGGAGTATCCGCCATGAGCCAGCCGCTTGCTCAGCGCTCTGCCCGCAGGGCCGTGTTTCACGCTGACAAAGCCCCAGAGCTGAGGCTGACTGAACACTCTGGAGGTGCGTGGGGCTCAGGGAGCAAGGGATCCCCGACTGTGGCCCCCAAAGCCTGGGTGCTTGCATGACACGGAGCTGTCTTCCCAGGCCCAGACACTGGCCATCAGACAGTGAGCAGAGCCCTGGTCACACCAGGCCTATGTGTCACGGTCACCCTGTCTCCGCCCCAGAGCTCCTGATTCAGAGCCCTTGCCTCCCTCCACGGGACCTACAGGGCCTGAGTCATTACTGTGGACTCCCCTTCAGGCTCGCTCAGCTCAGCCCCCCACATGGAAATACCAGGTAGTGAGGACATGGGGTAGGTGCTTACCACAGCCCCGCCTCGGCCAGGGGCTCAGGTTCACCTTGTCCCCTTTCTCAGAGTTTCCCTAGTGCCCGCGCAGTGACCCAAACACAGCCAATAGTCGGCTACTGAGCGGGCCCATAACAAAAGTCAAATATCAGCAAATGCCCGTAGGTCAGCCTCCTGATGCCACAGAGGCGGCCTCTCCCAGCAAGTTCCTTACGAACACACAGGGGCCTCGGGGCCACAGCTACCAAGACCCCCCCGCGTGGCCTCCCGTGTGCCTGTGGCTGTGTCTGCCCCTCCGTGGGCAGCATGTCACTACTTCTCAAGGTGAGCCCGAAAAAACGGAGCCTCTGGGAGACACGGAATTTACCCAAGGTCCCAGGCTGAGGAATCTGCTTATGATGCATGGTTCCCGAGCGCCTTCTCTGTGGCAGGCCATCTACGAGCTCCCCCCAATGCCAGGGGCCGGCCCTCCCCCGCACTCAGCACACAGGCCCGCCACGTGCCCCCCCCCCCCCCCCCCGGGGGGGGAGAGCACGGGCGATGGAAGGAAAGACGGACGCGTGGAGGGTGGACGCGCCTCTTGCGGCTGCCGTAACAGAGTAACACAGTTATAGTTCTGGAGGTCGGAAGTCCAGTACGCACATCCCCGGGGTCGCAGGGCTGGCTCGTCCTGGAGGCTTGTCCTGGAGGCTCCTGTCCTGGCCTCTCCCAGCTTCTGGAGGCCCCAGCTCTACCTCCAAAGCCGGTGGGGCGGCGTCTCCCTGGCCTGCGCCCCATGATCACACGTGTCTCTCTGACCCTCCCCGTCTGCCCCCCCTTTCAGGGACCCCCATGATCACAGCGGGGGCCCCCCAATTGCCCCGTGCCACGCACGTCTGCGCAGGCTGCCACTCTGGGTGGGAAGGGTATCCAGTGCCTGGTCCGCTGACGAAGCTGGGGCTGGTCCCCCCGCGTGACGGCCCAGGGCGTGGAGGACCACGGCCCTTTCCCCCACACATGGTGACATCGCTCTGCCTCCTGCTCACCTGGGGCCCAGCGCTGGCTCAAGGGGCCTCCCTGACATGCTCAGGGCGGGCTGGATGCGGATTTGCCCGGCGCGGGCTTGCTTCATTCCGCAGTGGCTACTTTCTATCCCGCTGGTCTCCATGAACACCCAGGAGCCAACAGCACGGACGCCTCACGTCTGGGCGCTGACAGATGACAGGTGCGGGCTGCGCCCTCCGCAGGCTCCATCTGAGCCGAGGCGCACCAGCCCACAACCTCAGTGTGCTCACCCACGGGCCCCGATCTTCAGGGCGGTAGTCACTCCCGCGGCTGTGGTAACAAAGCACCACAAACCGGGGGGCCAGCCGGAAATCTCTTCTCTCACAGTCTGGAGGCCGGAAGTCCAAAACGGAGGTGTGGGCGGAGCTGTGCTCACTCCAGAGTCCCCGGGGAGGACCCTCCCTTGTCTCTTCCAGCTTCTGGTGCCTCCAGGGGCCGCAGGCTTGTGTCCGCGGCTCTCCAACCTCGCCCCCGTCTTCACGTCCCTGCGTCTCCTCTTCCGACCCCGAAGGACACTTGTCATTGGATCTGGGGCCCAGCTGGACAATCCGGCGTGGTCTCATCACAAGGTCCTTCACTTAATGACTGCCGCAAAAACCCTTTTTCCAGATAAGGTTATGGTCACAGGTTCCAGGGATGGATATGGCCACATATTTTGGGGGGGGTCCCCATTCAGGCCACAACAATGGCTGCCTTCCAAACTGTGGCCAGGGCCCTTCATGGGCAGGGGCGAGACTGGGATCCCCTGAACCCCCATTCTTAACCCAAGTTCCAGCACAGAGGCACTCAGAAAAGGAATGCCTTGAACCCGGGGTGCACCATGCTGAGGTCCTAGCTCAGGGGCACATGAAAGTCCAGGCCTTCTGGGGAAGTATCTGCCTGGGACGACTGCCGGACATGCCATCGGAAGAACAATAACCATGACAATAACTGGCTCGTGTGTGGGACCTCACAAGCCGGATTCCGGGCCAAGTCCTTCCTGTGCATTAGCTCTAATCCCCAGGAACCAGGTAAGAGGTGGAGAGCTCGCTGAGTGCTGACTTGGTACCAGACGCTGGTCTCCATGTTTAAGGAGGACTAAGTCCTTGAAACTGCGCAGCAATCCTATGAGGAAAGTAGTACTGCCATCCCCATTTCTCAGTGGGGAAACTGAAGCACAGATAAGTTAAATAACCTGCCTAAGGTCACACAGTAAACACATACCAGAACTGGGATTTGAACACAGGCAGTGTGGCTCCAGAGTTGCACTTGTAAGCACCACCTGTGACCCCTGTGAGCTGGATTTCAGAGAAGTGATGTCCCCTGTGAGGACATCCAGCAGGGGGGCGGCAGGCGTCACCTTTGCACCTGCCCCTGTGAACCTCCTCTGGTTCCTCATGTCCTCTCACTTCATGGTCATTGTCCACAGAGGTTCCCTGGTTCCCCAGCTGGCTAATTTCTGCTCTGCCTCGACTCAGTCTGCACCCCCTCCTCCAGGAAGCACTCCCTGACTCCCACCCTGGGCTGGGCGACCGCCGCTCACTGTGTCCCCTGGGCGCTGGCACACGGGATCGGAGCCACTGTTGGGAGCTGGTCTTGTCACGGAGGCCGGCAGCTCTGGGAGGGCGGGCTGCTTCCCCCATCCCTAGGGAGGGGCCCGGAGCCTGGTGTGCGGTCCAAGCCCCACAGACACCTGCACACAGAGGGGCCATGGAACAGGCCCCTGTGTGCGGGCCCCTCGTTCTGGTCACCCCTCCTGTGCCACTGTCACTTGCTCCCTGTCCCCAGCAGCTGTGTGGTGCAGTAGCCGACACCTTTCAGAGCCGGGTCTGGGATGGGCCCAGTGGCCCCCCTGGAGATTCTGCAGAACAGGGCCCGGGGTGTGGGGCTTCCTCAGGCAGCATGAGGCCACCTCCAGCAAAGGGCAGGGGGCCACCAGCTGTGTTCCTCTGGGTCCTCCAGCGGAGAAGTGAGTGCTGACCAATGGGCTCTCGTTGTAAACAAATGATCTCATCCATTACTTTCTTGGGGAAAATGGTTCCTTGCTGCTCATTAGCAGCTCAGAGGTGAAGGCTGGAGCCCCGGGTCTCTCCGGGAGGCTGCCTCCCACGCTGATGAACCCAGCTGTCTGCCCCAGGCTCTGCTCACACCCACAGACACCCCAGCCCTTACTGCAATTAGGGCACTTGCTGATGTTCCCACGGGCGGGGGCTCCCCGAAGGCAAGGCATGAGGGGAGAGCGTAAAGGTGAAGGACGGAGCGGGGGAGTGCTGGCTAAAAGTCTGGAGCCAAGCCCAGGGCGGACAGGCTTGGGCTGGTTCTGGTTTCTTTGCTTGGTTTCCTGCGTCTGTCCAGGCAGGTTGCTCACCTTCTCTGAGCTTCAGCTCCTGACCTGGAAATGGGCTGAGCAGCCCCTCCCTGACTGTGGCGTGGACCGGAACAGAGGAGGGGACCATGAGGAACCCAGTTCAGGTGGGGCCCAGGGTCACGGATTTCCGTGGAATCCAAGTACGGAGTGAGGTGGTGCACGGGGGCACCTGGCCTGGGAGTCAGGCGCCCCGGTTCTGAGTCTCCGATCGGGCCCTCGCGTCTGAGAGCAAGTGCGGGCTTCCACAGGAGACAACTGAGGCAGGGAGGAGTGCAGGGGGAGAGGCGGAGAGGCAGGGATGCTCGGAATCGCCGCCTCTGTTCCCTCAGGCCAAACCCCACCATGCCCGCTTTCGTGCCTCGGAGCGCGAGCCAGGAACGGCTTTACAGATGGTGGCCTGCGATCGTGTCTACCATGAGGACCGCTAATATGGGTCCCTGAATCAGCAAAATAGTACTCCCCAAAGAATTTTATCCTTCTCGGTAGTAGCTCTGTATCACAGAGAAATCATACTCCCATATTAAATTTGGAATCTCATCAAAAGGACGAAGTTTTCTCTCTCGCTCTGAAAGCATCTACATAGTACCCTCTCGGCCTGCAAAGCCTCAAATATGTGGTGCTTTCCCGAAACAGTCACAGACCTGAGAGAGAGTGTTAGCGATGAGTGGGGGGTGGGGGGAAAGGGAGGGGAGAGGAGGGAGCAAAGACAGGGTGAGGCCAGGCCCCACACCCGACGCCGAGCACCGGGGGGCCGCGGCCCCCGATCTCTCCCGGGAGCCCCACCTCGAGGATGTCGATGACCACACTCTCCTCCGCCTGCCGGGAGCTGCGCACGTCCTCCAGCACCAGCGCGTAGTGCACGCCGCGAGGGTCCGACTGGTACAGGTTGTAGGTGTCCGTCTGGTACCACTCCTGCACCGCTACGAACACCTGGCTCTCGTCCGTGCTGATGACCTGCAGGTCCTGCGGACAGGCGGGGAGAACGCAGCGTCAGGGGTGGGCTGGAGGCGGGGGTGGGAGACTGAGCCCCGACGGGACGGGGCAGGGCTTGGGCCTGGGGCGGGGGGCTGGTCACGGCTCTCTGGGAGTCAGGCTGACCTAGAGTTTCATCTTGATTCTGCCTCAGCCTTGTGACCCGGGACATGTCCCTTTACCTCTCATTTTCCCACCTCCAACATGGGGATGACCATCTGGCCCTCAGTATGGGCTTGTGGGAGGGATGGCCCGGGCACTGAGCGGGGCACGCTGAGGCCTCCGCCTCCCAGCCCCACATCAGGCTATCTGCCTGTCTGTCCCTGCATGTGCAGAGGACTTCTTCCTCCATGCACCCCCAGCGGTCACCTCTGGGAGACAGGGGACGGGCCTCCCCTGCACGCCCATCCTGAGGATCAGGTGAGTCATCTGTGGGTTCATTCACTCAGCATGCATTCATTAGGCACCTAATGTGTGCCAGGCACTGTACCAGGCACTAGGACTCAGCAGGGACCACAGGCGGGCTCTGCCCGTGGGAACACACCCTGGGGGAGGGAGGACTGGATTAAGTCACTCGGCAGTTCTCTCGAGACTCGGGGCTTGGTTCCAGATTTTACAATCAGAAGCAGAACAAAACCTAATCACATAAAAACGAAGAAAAAGGAACCCAGGGCCATCCTTGCTCCGTTTTCCTTTTCTCTCCCAGCCAGCGCCCAGTGCTGTGTGGGAGGCCCGTGAACATGCCCATTTCAAAGCCGTAACAAGCTTTTCCTCTCCAGCGTCTATGACTTCCCTTCTATCACCCCGAAACTTTTATTGCCCTGCTAGCAAGACAGCCACCAAGACACAGGCGCTGAGGATGGATGCATGAGGCCGGGTCACGCCAGCCAGCACCTGCAGAGGAGGTGGTCCCCTCCAGCCCTGCCCAGTGCAGGGCTGCTGCACTTTGGGGGGATGCTTCTCCCTATGTCTTCCTACCTGGTAGTAGGGCAGGGGTGGACAGGTGAGCCTGTTTCTCTAATAACACACCGAGTCTCTATGCTGTCCAGGGGGGCGTGGCCTCCAGCGGAGGGAAGGTGGGACGCAGTGCTGATGGCCCCCCCGCCCGCCCTCCCCACCCCGCCCCTGTGTTATACGGCCTTGCAGAAGAGGGACGTGGTGTTGTGAAGCCCTGACCATGCACCTCCCAATCGGGGGGCCCCTGGCAGCTCGAGCTGGGGCCCTTTGTCTATAGACTTAAATCTAACATGCAGGATTGACTGGAACCAAGAAGCTTGTCACCAGGAAAGACTGTTCAGGTCCAGCTACAAGGAGCCAGCAATGCCATCCCTAGAGAGACCTGATACAAACATTTAAAAATATGTACCGGGGCCTTTGCCCAAGTGTGATTCATATGTGTTTTCCATGTACAGTTTGCAGCCTGCTCTCTCACATTATATGGGGGCATTTTCCTCTGTCATTAGAATTATGCATAAACACCATTTTTATTGAGTGCATGCTATTCTATTTTGTGGATGTACCATATTTCTTTGAACAATTTCCCCACTGGTGAGCCTTTAGTGTCTCCAACATGACGTGCAAAACAAAACAGGCACCAATGTTCCTAGACATATGTCTCTGCCTCTCTGATCCCATCCTGGACATAAACTCTAAGGAAAAGTGCTGCATGGAGAGTATGAGCATGTTTAAGGCTCTGCTTACGTTGTTCAGTGACAGTCCTAAGAGTTTACATTCATTCCTTCCCCACCAGCATGGCTAGAGGGTGCTCATTTCACTTCCTGCCAACAGTAAGAATGTTTTTTTTAAAAATCTTTGCTGATTAGAGAATGATGATAATAGAGAAGAGATAAATAATACGCAGTGCTGGCTTACATTTGAATTTGTTATCCTATCTCTAAAAACAAAGTTAGAAGCCAGAGACGTTTGCCAACTCCATTTTTAAACAAAGGACACGAAACACAATCAGATGCTTGTTTGTGTATTTATATATGTGTGTGTGTGTATGTGTGTGTGTGTGTGTGTGTGTATTTGTATGGCCTGGAGAGATACGTGGAAGGGAATACCAACGTTGCTGATATTTGTTATCAGGTAGAATTAGGTTTGATTGCTAGTAACAGAAACTGGAGGAAAAAAAAGTGATTCAAACATGATAGCTCCTTCCTCGCACATGTAAAAGATGTCCAGAGGTGGACAGTCTGGTATGGACACTCTACAAAGTCACTAGGAACAGAGGCTCCTTCTGGGTCATCATTCCACTGCCCCACGGCATGGCCCTTGTCCTCATTGTTCAAGATGATGGTTAGAGCTGCAGTCTTGTTGACTTGCAAGCAGAAGGGAAGAGGGAGACAAAGGCTTGTCTTTAAAGGGGTCTCTGAGAAGTTTCCCATGGCAACTCCACTTCCGTACGTGCCCAGCAGATGTTAGAGACGTAACCACCTGTCATTGCAAGGGGAGCTAGGAGATGTGGTCTTGTCCTGGAAGCAATGTATCAGCTAAGGTGCGGGGTTTGTTAAAGCAAAGACACAGGGAAGAATGGATATTGAGAAGTCTCTACGAGTTTCACAACCGTGACCTCGAGGAACGAGGAGGTAAGACTGTCATGCAAACAAGGAACAGGGAGGCAAGCAGGTGGAAACAGTAATATATACCTCTAGTGTTCCACTAGTTGTAGCGTCCACACTTTAAAGAAGTGATTTTGGAAAGCGTAAAAACATTTGTAGTAAGCACGATGAGGGAAATTTCCCTGTAGACTTTTATATAAAATGCATAGAAAAGCCTAAAGAAGCAGCACCTTCATCACATTCTGTGAGCACCGTGCATACAGCAACTCACCACCTTCCAGCCTCTGAGGTTTCCGATGGGAAATCTACTGGTTACCTCACTGAGGATCCTCGTATGTGACAAGCTGCTTCTCTCTTGCTGCTTTCAAAATTCTTTGTCTTTCAGTGGTTTGATTACAGTGCATCGTGGTGTGCAACTCATTGTGCTTCACTACTTGGAGTTCCTCAGGCTTTTTTAGACATTTATATTCCTGTGTTTCATTAATTTGGGAGAGTTTGGGCCATTGCTTCTTTTTTAAAAAAGATTTTATTTATTTATTTAAGAGAGAGGGAGAGAGGGGAAAGGAAGAGGGAAACTCATGTAGATCTGTGCTGGGTGCAGAGCCTGACACAGGGCTGGATCCCACAACCCATGGGATCATGACCGGAGCCAAAATCAAGAGTCATATGCTTAACCAACTGAGCCACTTAGGACCCCCCCCTCAGTGCTGCTTTAAACAATCCCCCTGCCCCCATCTCTCTCTCCTCGCCTTCTGGGATGCCCACAATGCATGTGTTGGTTCACCTGGTGGTATCCCACTGGCCGGTCAGATGGTGCTCACTCTTCTTGAATCCTTTTTGCTTTCTGTCCCTCAGACTCCTTAACATCAATGGTCCCACCTTCCAGTTCTCTGAGCCCTTCTTCTGTCTGCTCAAACCTGCTTTTCAGTCCACCCAGGGAATTTTGCATTTCGATTATTGTTTGTTTTAGCTACAGAATTTATATGGGGTTCTTTTTTATGTTTTCAATCTATGTCTTCATTACTTCTATTTTGGTCATGTGTACCTTGTTCTCTTGACTTGCTTCGTGGTTTGCTTTAGCTCTCTGAGCATCTTTAGGACAGTTGTATTAAAGTCTTTGGTAGGTTCACCATCTGGTCTTTTCAGGGATAGTTTCTGTTGCTTTTCTCCTTTGATTGAATCATATTTTCTTTTTATGCCTTATAATTTGTTGTTGTTGTTGTTGAAAAGTGGACACTGTAACCTAATAATGTGGTAACTCTGGAAATCTGGTTCTCTCCCTTCCCTAGGGTGTGTTGCTTTTTGTTTCTGTACTAGGAATCAGTCTGAGGTAGAAACTCAAGTGAGCCTGAGCTTTTCCCTGGGCATGCATGGTGACTTGTCTAAATTCCAACATACGACTGGTTGCTTTTGAATGTTGTGGTCCCTAAATGTCCAAGGGGGTCGGGGGGTGGAAACAGGCTCTGGTCCTTTAAATCCCTCAGAAGCTGCTTCAGCTGGTGCTGGCTGCAGCAATGGCTGCCCACCAGGATGTCTGTACCTTCATGAGCAGCAATCTACCCCCAGTGCAGACCCCCAGTATTCAGAGAGAAAGGTCCCCATGGCCACCCTGGCTCCTGCAAGTGATTTGCAAGCTGCTCTGGGCCCATGAGCACAGCTGTCTGCTACAAGGCTGGGGCAGAGGGGGCGGTGCTGGGGCTATCACGGGAAGAGCTGAAATTGTGGAAATTAACCTTGATTTACTGTCCAAACCTTCCCCTGGGGGCTGCAAGCCCTTGAATAGACTCCAGAGTTCTAAAACAGGTGATTTAGACTGATTCTGCAGAACCAACTGTTGCCTAAGTGAGAAGACAGGGGGCTGGCACACTCCACCACCATCCATGTCATCCCATCCTCCTTCATTCTTTTTTTAAAAAGATTTATTTATTTAAGAGCAAGAGCGAGAGAGAGAGAGAGAGAGCATGCCCATAGGGAGGAGCAGAGGGAGAGAGAATCCCCCAAGCATACTCCCTGCTGAGTGGGGAGCCCAATACAGGGCCCAATCCCACAACCCATGAGACCACGACCCGAGCCGATGCCAAGAGTCAGACCCTCAACCAACTGGGCCACCCAGGCTCCTCTTCCTCCTTCATTCTTATGTTTTATGGGTTTCATTTTATTGTATAAGGGTTATTACAAATAAAGGAATATTTTACTTGAAAGTAAATTTGCATTTACTTTATGTGTATGAATGGTTTCATATAACTGATCGTTATTCGGATTTTTTTCCTCTTGTCTGTTTATAGCTTTGCCAATTTTTTTCTCTGTGAAGGAAGGTGGTATTTTTTTAAAAAATCATTACAAGTAAGTAATTCAAGAAAAGGATGCTGGCAAATATAATAAAACCTGTTTACCTTTTCTAGTTTCCACAGACAGGTGAGTTAAAACAGTAGAATGGTACCAATCATGCCTTCTGAAGTAGAAGGAATGTCGAAAGACTGGATCCAACATGAAATCGGGCAAAGCTCTGTTGACACCCGCCTGCTCTAACGTGGCCAGCGGTGAGGTGGGAGGCGCCAAGCCACACAAATATTTAAATTCACCAAAGAACAACAAAATCTGATTGGGAAATTAACTAGCCAGTTCTATAGTTGTTGGTGGAAAACACTGCAGTCTGGCCACTCCCCTGAACTTGGTGGAGAGGAAGCAGACCTGCTGTGTGGCTGGGCAAAGTGCTCAGCAAGATGATACATGGTCTCCAGGGGTGGGGGGGGAGTGCTCCCAAGAGCAGCCCAGCTCGCCCATCGTCCCCAGCTGCCTGTCACTGGGTCCCAGGCTCCGCCCCAGGCGAGCGCCCTTAGGGCCCATACAAATGTATGATCCGAATGTGGGCCTGGTCTTCCCTTGAAACCGATGACATGGGGACTTGTAGGAGTCTCATTCCTGCCACCCACTGATGATGTGAAGGCTGCGTCTTCCATCAGAGCCTCAAGATTCTTTTCAATGACCCCCTTCTTCCCCAGAGATGGGGACGAAGGAAGCTGCAGTGGGCCATATGCAGGGTGCTTTCCGCAAACAGCACCGGTGACTTTGAGAAACACACACCGCCACCTCATCCTTCTGCAGACGAGGACTCTGAGGTCCAGGGAAATGAGGCCAGCACTCGAGGCCACAGAGGTCATGACTTGGGGCCCTCGGCTCCTTGGAACTCCTTCAGAAATGGCCTGGCTGCTTGTCCAGCCGCCCCCGTGCCAGGTGTCCCCCTCCCCAACTCCAGGACACAGGGTACTTCTGATGCTGCGGCCCCCCGGGGTTGGGGGGAAGGAAAAGCCCCACAAGCTGAAAGGACCCCTCACCCCCAGGGACACCAATGCATTTGCCCTACATGAACCCATTAGCTTTTCATTTCCTGGCTCAGCCAAGCCTGGAGTTAATCTCTGCAACTTCTTCTTCTTCTTCTTTCTTTTCCTTTCCTTTGTAACCCCTTTCCTTTTCTTTTTTTTTTAAGGAGAAGTTTTAAAAAGTTTTCTTGAAGTTTTAAAGAAAACCCTCAAGCACTTGCCTCGTTCCTGGTGCAGGAGAGGTGTGCCGCTGCCCAGCGCAGCCCAGCACAGGTGAGGGTGTGAGGGGCTTTACAACAGTGCGTGACCCCCAGCCTTGCAGGGCCCAGAGCAAAGATCTCCTCTCCCCACCCGAACCCGCTGCTTTACAGCCAGGCTCTCTCCTGCCCCAGGCCCTTTGCACGAGCCCAGACCTCCACCTGCCCAGCTTTCCCTCAACCTTAAGAATTCAGAGGAAATGTTCCCTCAATGATGCACCCCCCCCCCACCCCATCACCCTTGGCCTCTACCTCTCCTTCCCTCACAGGGCAAAGCACAACCTGAGATCATTTCATACATTTGTCTGTCTACTTGGTTTTCCACCTGCTTCCTTGCTGAAAACCCACCAAGAGCAGGAACTGGGGTATCTGATCCAGAGCTGCAGCATCAGATCCTAGCAGGCTTCCTAGCTTATATGTGATGCTCAATAAATATGTGGGGGAGGAAGGGCTACTCCCATCTGTGCTTCTCAATCACAAGCACATGGGATGGAGTTCTGGGAAGTGGGCCATCCAAGATCCTCTGGAGGGAGATGTGGCATGAGGCTGGTCTCAGACCAGCTTTGGTTCCTTCTTAGCTGTGTGACCTCAGACAGGTTACTCAGCCTCTCTGAATGTCCATCACCTCCTTTGGGACCTGGGAACAACATCAGCAGGGAGGGCACTGTGGAGTTTGGTCCTAAGGCAGGGCTAGGGCAGGGTCCGGGCAGCCCCCACGTCCCCCTTCTCTGTCTGCCCAGCAAAGGGGAAGGAAGTAGCATTAACTGAGCACCTACTATGTGTCCGTGGCCATATTAGGCAGTTGGAATGTAGAGGTGAATAAAACAGAAACTGCCCCTCACCTGCGCACTCCGGATGAAAGCAGGAGACGGATACAGGGGTCCACCAGCACCCTGAGTGACAGGGAGAAGGATGAGGGTGCAAGAGGGAAACCAAGGCCTGGACCGGCCTGGAGAGGCCCTCAGAAGAGACATTCGTCTTGTCTGAAACATCTCGCGTGTAGGGGTGTGGGGAGGAGGCAGACCGGGCTGAGGGGAGAGGATGGCCGAGGCCCTACGACCAGAGGGAGCTGGGCACGAGTCAGTGTGGGCTCGGGACCTGGCCACAGGGTCAGGTGGGAGGGGAAAGGACTCTTACCTTTGGCAGTGCATACTTCGGCAGCTTCATCAGGACAAATTCACTGCGACGATAAGAGATGTAGTATTTGGTCCGGTTTGTTGAGGTTGCCTAACGGCGGGGAAAAAACACATTTTTAAGAAGCTAGTTTCCAGTCAAGCCAGGTCCTCACAAATGAAAAACTAGAAATTGTATTTCAGCTGGTGAGAATGCCCTTTTACTTTGCTTAGACCTGCTCTGCCTGAAATGGACAGGCTCCTACTCATCCCTCAAAGCCCCACACCAAACGCCCCTCCCCTTCCATGTCTCTCTGTTAGAACCAACCTCTGTCCCCATGCTCTCTCAGCACCTGTGTCCCTACATCCATGTTACAGAACAAAGTGGGAAGTTCTCCTCCCCAGAACTTTTCTTAGGGAGAGCACTGGGTGAAGGAAGAGACTGGCCAAAGGTAAACTCAAACCACAAAAGACAACTATCAAGCCACAAGGCATGAGAATCGAAACAGGAGGCGGCCCATGCTGAGATGGTCCACGTGGCCACGCTGTCCTGAGCACCGCTCATCTGGGCTCCCGACAACCAGCCCCACGAACTGTGATCCCTTCCATTGTAAAGATGAGAATACCGAGCACAGAGATGAGTCACTTGTCTTCCATGGGCGATAACAGACGAGCCAGGAAAAGAGAGGCTCTCTCTCAGATGGGGTAAGGAGAAGAGAGTGGGAGGAGGGAGACAAGGGGGCAGCCCACAGGGGCTGGGAGAGGGCGGTGGCCCGGTGCGGGGGATGATGGATGACCTCTGTGTCTCACCACGTGTATGCATGTGTCTGGGAGTGCAGACCATGCACGCGTGTAAGAGTGAACGCGTGACCTCACACGTGTGTGTCCACTGTGTGCATGCACGTGGGGGTGAATTCTATGCACGAATGCGTGAGCAGGAGTCCTCTGTGTGTTTGTGTGTATGTACACACGCGTGTTCGCGGCAGTGCAGTGCCGTGCTCTAGAGCACAGGCCATCATGCATCACTGCCTGGGCGCAGATTCCACCTCCACCATCAGGAGCCACGTGGCCTCGGGAGAGCTTTCTGAGCCTCAGTGCCCCCCGCGCCCGGTAAATGGGGAGGGACAAGATCAGAAGCAAAGTGATGGGGCAGTTGTGGGGATTAGCAACTGGGAAGCACGTGGGGCAGCACGTGGCCCTAGTAGGAATGGTTGTTATTACAAATCAACAAACTACAACAAGCCCACTGTGCAAAGCATCGCGACTACACGGCTGACCAGGTTTCTCTAGGTAATTCCATCCCAAGGGCAGGGGCGGTGAGGTCTGTGTGGTCTGGCCCTCAGCGGCCCTGAGCAGGTGGTGTTGGGATGGGGGAAGCACGGGGCTCCTGGGAGCTCAAAGAGAGCACCCTGGGGTAGGAGAGGCCAGGCAGACTTCCTGGAGGAGGGGGCACCCTGCTTCCTCAGAAGGAAGAGCCATGCAGCCCAGAGACAGACCTGCTTGGCAGGTCAGGGAGGACGCTGGAAAGCGTGGCCGAGAGAAGTCGGTGCCCCTTCTCAGAGCCCCGTCTGCTAGCAGCTGAGCTCCGGGGATGGGGCAGAAGGTGGGGACAGGCGGGGCAGCCCTCCCGGCCTCAGCCCCGAGAAGATCGCGTTCTCTGGGGAGCCCTGGGCAGATGCTCAGCCAGTCAGGGCAGGCCAGGCCCATTCTTGTCAGGAGCTGGGGGTGAAGGAAGCTGGTGGTGCAGAAGGAAGGAGGCCTGCAAACCTTTCTAAAGGGCCAGCCTTGCTAAGGGCAGGCCACGAGACAAGGGGGCTCGTGGTTCAGGCCCGAGGCTGTGGGGCGAGCAGAAACGCCGCCATCCCTGAGACGCAAATGCGACTTTTGCCCGGGGAGCAGACCGCGCTGAACACAGCAACACCCTTCACAGGGGAGTCTGCCTGCCTCCGGAGAACGGCCCGTCTGGCCCCTCTGGCTGGGCTGACCAGTAGGAGCAGGCCGAGAAGGCTGAACCGCGGTGATTCTTCCCGGGACGGCAGGTCCTCTGCCGGATCCCACAGGGCCTCTTCCCCCACCGTGAACGCAGCCGGTGTCCATCCGGGCCTCTGGGTGGCCAGGGCTTATCAGGCCCATTTTATGGGTCAGCAAATCGAGGCTCAGAGGCGGAACGACGGCTCTTCCCAAAGCCAGCAGGTGGCACCATCATATTCAGACCCCTGCTTGTGTGCCTCTTGTTCCCCGAGGCCCAGACCCTTCTTTCTGGAGGGTGAGGTCCCATCCCCGGCCCACAGCATGGCTCCAGCCGACAAACCAGCACCACGAGCCACTCGGCGCCTTGACTAGGGGCCCGGGAAGTGGACCCCAGGTTCATCTCATACTTCGTTGGTGGGGAGGAGCGGCGGGAGGGGCCGGTGGGCACTGGGCCGGGATCCTCCGAGGACCAGGAAGGCGGGGAAGGGAGGAGGGCAGGCAGGACTACCTCCCAGTGTTTACTGTGGGCTCCCTGCAGGGAACCCGCCCAAGATAAGGGTCTGCAGGGGAGCAGCCCCCGGTGACCTCTGAGTTGGGGGTCAGGAACAGCGTTCCTGGGCAGTTGTTGAGAAAGTTGGGGACCAAGGAAGGACAGGAGCCCGGTGGAGACCTGTGGCCCCTGATGGCATGAGCTGGTGCTGGGGGCTGCCTGTGGTCACAGGGTGGGGCGTGCCTGTCCAAGGTCAGACCAGGCCACTGTGACCGTGAGGCTGGAGACAAAGCCGAGGGCACACCACAGCCCCGTCTGAGCACACACAGGCCAATCCCCAGAAATGACCAGGTGCCCTGTCCCAGCGGCGGGGAGTGGGGCCCACTTCCTATCCCACCTCGCCCTTGGCCTCGGTGAGCCTGGCTCCTTCCAGATCAGACTTACCAGATGCTCAATCACAGAGAGCCCTGCGTCCTTTCCTGCTCCCCCCATCTCTTCCATGTTCCACCCTACAATCGGGCCCCTGACCCAGCCGCCCCCCAGCTCCCCTGGTGCACAACCTCCCTCTAGCACAGATGTAGAGCCCACCCCCTGATTGTAGAGTCTGGTGTAGACAATAAAGGATAACACCATGTGGCCCGGCTGTGACCAAGGAAGGCACAGGGCTCTGAGGAGGCAGCCAGTGGGCCTGAAGTAGAGATGGAAGTCAGGGAAGGCTTCCTGAGGGAGGTGATGCATGACTAAGTCTTGGAAGGGGAGCGGGAGTTAGCCAGGCAGAGAAAGAGACATGGCCATCCCAAGGACAGGGACTAGAGTGTGTAATCACACAGAGGAGATTGGCAACCATGGGGTATCACAGAGGCCAAAGAACAGCAACAAGACCCTCTTGGCTGGCCTGCTCTAATGGGCTGTGATGTCCCTGCCAGTGCCCCAGGGGGGCCTGGTGTATTTCGCGGGTGGACAGGACAGCTGGAGTGATGAACCATTCCTGAGACAGGGCAAAGAAGAGGCTGGGAGTGGTGGGGAGCCTTCTCCATAGGAGCTTTTAGACGTGTCTCATGGCGTCCCAGAAGGCAGGACAGGGGCCACCAGATAGGAGCAAAGGAAACACTCTGTCTCAGGGCCAGGATGAACTTTCTAAAGATGTGAGCTATCCAGGAGACAGATAGGCTGTTCTGGAAGGAGTGAGCTCCTCATCAGTGGAAGTAATCAAGAAGTGGTATGACCAGCTCTTCACTGGAGTTTCTGAATGGTCAGACCACATGTCTTTTAAGGGTGGTCCAAACTGGGACCTGAGTACCTGTGTGTACAGGCAGCAGGGTCCTGCCCGCTGGGCTGTGCCCAGCTGGTGCCTGGCCGCCAAGGGCAATAACCAGAGACAGCCCCTATCATTTCCAAAGTCAGTGAAACCAAACAGAGCAAACTGGGTTCGGGCTTGGGGGCCCCGAGCCACAGCCTTACCTTAAAGAAGATGTAATCGTCCTGCACGGTCAGAGAACTGTGGTCAATGGGGCCTGGGAACGGAGCCGTCAGCGTCTTCTCGGAACAATTGTGGATCTGGCAGGTGACATAGCGAAACCCTGCGGGAGAGAAGAGCCAGCACTTGGCGTGTGAAATCTCACGCACTCCGACTGTGGCCGCGGGAGGAGCCAGACACAGCCTCGGACGCCGAGAAACGCCGGCCTGCTCTGGGCTCGGCCGGATACTGCCGCGGCGGGTTGTCCCTGCGGCTGAGGCTCAAAGGGCCTGCCCCATGATTGCACCTGCCACCGAGCCGTGGCGGCGATGTGCCAGTCGCATCCTCGGGACGGTCCTACCGTGGTCCCATCCTCTGGATGGTAAAACTAGGCCAGGAGAGGTCAGGTGATGTGTCTAAAGCCCACCAGCTTCTTGTGAAGAGAGGTTTAGGGGTACACAGCTGCACCTGCTCCTCTGGGGGTCGTGGACAGCCGCTCTCCTACGACAATGTCAGAGTCCGCTGCGGCAGAGACCCTAGGGCCGCCACGCCATAAGCATCCAGTAGCTGGCCCTTGACGGGGAAGGGCCACTGACCGTGGGAGAAAGTCGTGCCGGTGAGAGCGGGATGTGAGCACGGGACTTCATCCACCTTCTGCCCACAGCTCCACGCCACACCTCGCTCTCAGCTCAGGCGACACACCCAGGCTCTGTCTCCCTGGGAGAGAGAACTGTGAGGGAGACGGACTGTGGGCGGGTCACCCCACACCAGCCAAGTGGCCTGTGCCGGGTGCGTGCAGTCACCCACAGAACGGACAGCACAGGGCCACGGGGGGGGGCACCCACAGCGTCCATCAGAGCATGGGACCCCTCCCACCCCCTGGAGTTCGCCTACCTAAACAGGGGCGGGTGTGGGTGGGACTCAAATGGCCTTTGTTCCCCTAACTTTCGGCAAACGCTTTCATCCCTTTGCAAATATTTACAGCCAGGCAAAATGGAAAGCACACTTTGCGGGTGGCCACTGTTTTTATTTCAAGCCCTGTTTTCCCAGGGTTTGAGGGACCCAGCGAAGTTGTGCAAGGCGGGGGGCGAGATTACACACGGCAGGCAACTCTCCCTCCCCGCTTGTGGGGCGGCGGCAGGGTTTAACCTTGGGCTCCAGAGGGAGCCCACAAAGGCACTCCGAGTCATCAATGCCTTCGGAGCACGTCCTGCCCACAGCCCTGGCTGGCCGGATGGCGTGGACAGTGCCGAAGGGGCGCCTCGGGGCCAGAAGACCCACGCCTGAGTTCAGTGGCAGGATAACATCATCGGTCCCACGTGCTCTGCTGTGAAATGGGTAATAACGCCCACCTCCACGAGTTGGTGAGGACCAAGGGAGAGCGGCACCAGGGCCCAGAGTCAGCACGGCTGTGCCGGCTCACTCCTGAAGCCCGTCCACTTCCCCGCTAAACGGCCGGGCCACTCCCTGCGGCCAGCACTGAGTTTTTCCTGTCCTGGGCTCGCCTGCTGGGCACGGGGTGGGAAGACTCGCCCAGCCTGCCTCAAAGTCAACAACCTGCTCACGAGCTCCTTCACCGGCTCATGCACTCACTCGCTCACTCATTCACTCACTCATTCACTCGCCCGCTCGCTTGCTCACTCACTCGCTCACTCACTCGCTCGCTCCCTCACAATGGCCCTGGCCTCAGGGGAGCTGGCATTTGGTCACGTGCTGGTTCATTCGGCAGCTCTACTGGGGACACAGAGGTGAATCGATCAGGCCCCACCCCATCCCCACAGAGCTCCAGGTGAGGGGCGGTGTGCAGAGCTGTGACTGTGGCCCAGGCACTGAGAAGGTGGCTGGCAGGGAAGGTGGTCCAAGGACAGTAAGAAACCCAAGATGGAGAGATGGGGTGAGCGTTCCCAGTAGGGGGTGAGGGCCAGCAAGGTGAGCTTGGGGAGTGACCACATAGTTCAGGCTGGCTGGGGTAGGCAGGGTAAGGGGTAGGTGAGTGACAGCTGGCAGAGGGACCAGAAGGTCCGGATGCCATGCCACTGAGCTTGGCTGGACTGGATTCTAATGGGGCTCCCAGGCTGGGGTGGGGGCACCACGTGTTGGGAAGCAGGGGGACACATGTGGTCTTTAAGGGAGGGGACACTACTCCAGTGGCACATCGGTTCTGGGGGGTCTGCAGCTGCTGAGCTAAGGGCTCCTCCTCCCCCCAAGGAGGGCAGGTCATGGAAAATCATCGCTGTGTGAAAATGCGCCCCCGGCCATCCAGGGTGCCGGCTCGTCCCTCCTCCTTGCTAGACGTGGGCGTACCCTGAGAGAAAACCACCCCCGTTGTGGCTGCCTTGAGCCCTGTGGTGTGGATGGGGGTCAGTCCCCATAGCACCCTCAGTGAGGCCTGGGATATTCTCGGGTTTGTGGGTGGAGCATGGTGGGAGCTGGGGTCTTTTTTTTATTTTTTATTGTTATGTTAATCACCATACATTACATCATTAGTTTTGGATGTAGTGTTCCATGATTCATTGTTTGTGCATAACACCCAGTGCTCGACGCAGAACGTGCCCTCTTTAATACCCATCACCAGGCTAACCCATCCCCTACCCCCTCCCCTCTAGAACCCTCAGTTTGTTTTTCAGAGTCCATAGTCTCTCATGGTTCATCTCTCCCTCCAATTTGCCCCCCTTCACTCTTCCCCTCCTGCTATCTTCTTCTTTTTCTTTTTTCTTAACATATGTTGCATTATTTGTTTCACAGGTACAGATCTGTGATTCAACAGTCTTGTACAGTTCACAGTGCTCACCATAGCACATACCCTCCCCAATGTCTATCACCCAGCCACCCCATCCCTCCCACCCCCGACCACTCCAGTAACACTCAGTTTGTTTCCTGAGATTAAGAATTCCTCATATCAGTGAGGTCATGTGATACATGTCTTTCTCTGATTGACTTATTTCACTCAGCATAACACCCTCCAGTTCCATCCACGTCGTTGCAAATGGCAAGATCTCATTCCTTTTGATGGCTGCATAATATTCCATTGTGTATATATACCACCTCTTCTTTATCCACTCATCTGTCGATGGACATCTTGGCTCTTTCGGGAGCTGGGGTCTATACCGGCCTATGACCCTATGAGTGCGGGCAAGCCCAGAAACCCTCTGAGTTTTGTTCTGGTGAAGCAGAAGCAAGTGACCATAACACCTGCCTCAACTCCCCACAGGATAGCAGATCCTAGGAAGAGCTGAGGGCTTGGAAAAGGTTAAGGGACCCACAGCAGCTTCCCTCCACTACCAGCAAGCACTCACCCATGATGTCCCTGCACTGAGCACCACGTGTGCATTGATCCATTTCACAGATGACACTGGGGAGCAGCGAGGAGAGGTGACTACCCCAGGGTCATGCAGCTGGCCCATGGCAGGCTGGGAGCCGACGCCAGTGATTCTGTTCTCAGCCGGGCCTCTCTGTGGCCTGGCCCTGAATCTGCCTTCCACGTAGTTATGTCTTACCCAAGGAGCTCTACTGCTTGGCATTTGTCAAGCCCACCATTTGTTAAATGTGCACCTACAGAGATCTCACTGGAAGAGAAACCCAGCAGGAGGAGGCTTAACGGCCCCAGCGTCTGTAGGGTTATGCAGTCAGAGAAGTGACAGCCCTGGGGCGGTGCCAGTTCCGTGCTCCTCCCCCCACTTGCTGCACTCGGTCCCGTGGCTTCTAGTGTGGACGGCACCTGTGCTGTCCCCAACCAGGCAAAGGGAAGGTCTGTGTCTTGTTCACCTGTGTCCCCAGCAGGAACAGCACTGGGCCTGGTCCACGGGGAACTCAGCAAGCACTTATTGAATAACGGTCCTTTTGGCTCTGATGTCCTGGAAGACCCCATGGTTCTAGAATATGCCATAGTTCTAGGGCCAGTGCTCCTCCGTCAGGAGCGCAGAGGATCTTTCTCATAGCATGCAAGGCCCCGGGCGCATTCTGGCATGAAGCCAGCTGGGTTGGGGCGGCCAGGCCCCTGCCCCATTAGAGGGGAAGCCATCAGAGGCCCCCACCTGGCCTCCGCAATCACTAGCACTGGAGGTGGGGGCAGAGTGAGCAGGAAACACTCAATGCTCAGGGGCCAGAACAAGTCACCCTCTTAATGGACTTTTCCACTGGAGCAGAGCTCCTTGACTTCAATTTATCCCCAGCTGGAAAACAAACACGTTTAAAGTTACGCCACATCGTAACATAGTGAGGTCAGCTGCGTGGGGCCAGCCGAGGAATGGAACAAGGCCACGTAAGGACACCAGGGGACACTAGGTGCACGCACGCCTCCCGGCTTACCTCCTCCAAGGTCCTGGGCTTCCATGTGGACCAAGTCAGGGTCGGCGTCCACCCCAGACACAGCCCTGGAAGAGAGTGCGTGGGGGTTGGCGCTGGGACCCGAGTCCCCAAGGTCCTCTCCCAGTGCCTGCATCAGCCCCCGAGCCCCAGGTAGCCACATGGCCTCCCGGGGCTGGGGCCACTCTTACTCCATGGGTCTGAGGGCACAGTCCTCCCCACCTGCTCCTGGGGAGGTAGCCAGAACTTGAGGGTTCACTTGGTCTTCTTGTTTTTATGATACTCTCTGTAGAAGATCCTCCTTTACCGAAGACCTTCACATTCCTTGCATCTTTATTGTTGTTTTTGTTTTGTTTATGATCAAAATACTCTGAGGAGGCTAGGCAGGCCTTGGGAATATCACCCTAATCTTGCAAATTAGGAAACAGAGGCTCAGAGAAGCAAAACATCCCCCTACCCCCACCCAGGGGTGCACAGCTCTAAGTGCAGAGCCAGGATTCACACCAGGCTCCCTCTCCTTCACCCCGCTGCTCCCTGCCCCGCGACGTGCCACAGCGCAGGCCCCTCCCTTGCCAACATGGGCCCAGGGCTCAGGCAGCGCCCCGAACTCAGCGGGGACTGTGGCTGCCCACGGAGCCTTCAGTGAGACCTGAGAAGAACAGACAAAGGTGCATGCTAGGTCGCAGCTTGTGGGCAGCGTCCTCCAGGGGAGGCGGGATCGGGGCCGACAGCCTCAGGGCCCACCCCAGCACCCACCCAGCACAGGGTCCTGTGCCCAGGAGGTCAAGTGCACACTCTCCAACTGAGAGGAACTTTGGAGGTGGGGTGCCCCTGCAGTCCACTGATGTTCCCAACCCGTGGCACCAGCCACTCTGCCCCGAAGTAGAGTCTGCTTCAAGGTGAGGTTTGATTCAGGCTTTCGTGAACAGCACACCTGTGCGCTCCCAGGAACGAGGTCACCTGCCTGACCTCTTTCTCTCTTTTCTGAATAGAGACGTTGTTCCCTTCACCAGGGGCACTGATGGGTCCTCAGCCGGCCTATGGGATTTTAGTGAGACCACCGGTCATCTGCAGGGTGCGCTCGTGACACCGGCTTCCTCCTTCGCTCCTTCACTCATTCCCTCCATCTCTCCTTCACTCATTCCCTCCATCCCTCCCTGCTTCATTCATTCATTCCCTCCCTCATTTATTCATTCATTCTCTCCCTCCCTCATTCATTCATTGACTCCCTCCCTCCCTCACTCTCTCACTCACTCATTCACTCCCTCACTCATTCATTCTCTCCCTCCCTCATTCATTCATTGACTCCCTCCCTCTCTCCCTAATCATTCATTCACTCCCTCACTCATTCATTCACTCCCTCACTCATTCATTCACTCCCTCACTCACTCATTCACTCCCTCACTCATTCATTCACTCCCTCACTCATTCATTCACTCCCTCACCCACTCTCACCCACTCACCGCCCGCACAGACTCACTCGCCTGCTCAGTCTGCACCTGCCCCCCCACTGAGCAGTGCCCCCAGCCCCCTCATCCTCTGGCTCTCCCACTGGAGCACCCCACGACTGAGCCCCAACAGCCCACGCCAGGCCCTGGACCAGACAGGGGCCCAGTGGATTGGGGTCCCTGCCCAGACCCCCTTGGTCATGGGCTTGAGGACCATTCAAGGCTGCGTTTCCAGCCCTGCAGATACAGCCCGGCTCCCTGCAGGGAGGACACGTGTTGACCCCTGTGCCTTCCTGTTCGTTGGAGTGTCCCCGAAGATGGCCTGTGGGGAAGGTCCTTGGTCTACTGCTTAGAGATAGCAGACGTGTGAGAGGACCCCTGGGCAGGCAGATCTCCGGAGAGCACAGTGCTTTGGGGACACGGGGAGTCAGCTTTCAGGCCTGCTGGATGCCACCAGAAGCTCCGATAAACCCTCCAAGACTCCGCACCGACCCGGGCTTAGAGTGGGATGAGCTGTCTCCCCGGCCAAGCTCCACCACCTGCCACTCATCCCACACCTGGGCAGGTGCTGAGCTGAAGGCAGAGGGAGGCTGAGGCTTTATGGGTCAGCTCAGGCCCCGGCGGAGAAGCAGACACGGGCGTGGCTGGAGAAAGCAGGCGAGCAGACCACCCGGCCCAGCGGCCATCAGTTCGGCCCCAGCCCCAGGCAGAGGCAGCCCCCCTGCTCATGGGCAGCATGGCCTCGGACACGTGCCCAAGCCTCCCTGAGCAGCAGTCTCCCCCACTGTCACACGAGGGGAAGACGATCAGGGTCTGAGAAGACGATGCATGCAGACCCCAGTCTGGTGCCTGGTAGGGGGTCAAAGTCCACAATGTGGCAGCTCCCGGGGGGGGGGGGGCGGGGGGGGGCTGTTATGGTTTTGTTCCAGGGCCACTGAGACACCACAGGGAGGGCAGCGAGCAAGTGCCCCTGGTGAGCCCAGAACACAGCCGGCCTCTCGCCCCCGGGCTGCCCCTCCCAGGGACCCCCAAGGTCATGCTAAGGAGCTCGCCTGCTGTTTAGCCTCCCAAAGCATGAAGGGGTCCGAGCCTCAGACAGAACGTGGGCTTTGGCCATTCCTGCTGTCAGTTCAAGAACAAAGAGCACCTCAGAAACGCTGTCAAAGCAGCGTTATTCACTGCTTCCAAGAGGGGGACCCATGGCTGCCTGTCACCGCATTCCAGGAGAGGCTCCTGGGCCCCAGGGGCTAAGTGGCCTGATTATCTCTCACGCATAACAACTGAGGACAATTTGAGCAACTTGGGGAAGAAATCATTTGATTTGCCCCAGACACTAATACGTTGGAATTAGTGCCGGTTTACCTCGCAGTATCTGCGGGCAGGTTTGCCTCTCCGGCCCGAGAGATCTCCGGAGCACCCAGCCCGGCCTGGGACCCGGTGCATCGCAGCGCTTGGCCACTCCGCCAATTTCTCGGGCCCCGCTGTCCGGAAATCCCACCTCCGTGCCCCTCCCCACCTCCTGGGGGCCCTGGGGGCCGACAGCTGACATCAGTGGCAAGGCCACTCGGGTTTCCAAGGAAGGAAGCCGGCCCTCCCCCTACCTGCAGAAGGCACACAGGTCAGCAGCCGGTCTCCCAGACTTAGCGACCCGGGCTTCCCTCCAGCCCTGCGGCCATAAGCCAGGAATGGAGCTCCTTGCGTGGTTAGCGACGCTCGGCGCAAGGGAGGGAAAGGAGAACTATTGCCACAGTGCTTCTCTGCGGGGGGGCAGGACTGTGGCCCGATGAGAAGGCCCATCTGCCGTCTGTTGTACAAATGAGCTAAGGAGGGGAAAGGCTAGGAGGTGTGTGCACACGTGCGTGTGTGTGCACACGTGCAAGAAAGCCATTTGGTGGGAAGAACACGTGTGGAAGCCACGTCTCTCCAGGGGCAGTTTAGGCAGAAGAAGGCACCGTGGTCATGGCTGGTGCACGGCAAACGTGGGCCCTGAGCCAGCGGCTCTCAGCTTCCGCCCCCTCTGCTGCCTGCAAGTGCCACGGGTGAGTACTCACCCCCCACGGGCCCCAAGTACTCACCCCCCACGGGCCCAAGTACTCATCCCCCACGGGCCCCAAGTACTCACGCCCCACGGGCTCCAAGTACTCACCCCCCACGGGCCCCTCAAGTACTCACCCCCCACGGGCCCCAAGTACTCACCCCCCACGGGCCCAAGTACTCACCCCCCCAGGGCCCCACAAGTACTCACTCCCCACGGGCCCCTCAAGTACTTAGCCCCGATGGGCCCCTCAAGTACTCACCCCCCACGGGCCCCTCAAGTACTCACCCCCCAAGGGCCCCACAAGTACTCACTCCCCCAGGGCCCCTCAAGTACTCACCCCCCAAGGGCCCCTCAAGTACTCACCCCCCACGGGCCCCTCAAGTACTCACCCCCCACGGGCCCCACAAGTACTTAGCCC
>NW_027397066.1:3669864-3701094 GCF_003265705.2 Callorhinus ursinus
TACTCACCCCCCCCGGGCCCCTCAAGTACTCACCCCCCACGGGCCCCACAAGTACTCACTCCCCCAGGGCCCCACAAGTACTCACCCCCGACGGGCCCCTCAAGTACTCACCCCCCACGGGCCCCTCAAGTACTCACCCCCCAAGGGCCCCACAAATACTTAGCCCCGATGGGCCCCTGAAGTACTCACCCCCCACAGGCCCCTCAAGTACTCACCCCCCACGGGCCCCACAAGTACTTAGCCCCAATGGGCCCCTCAAGTACTCACCCCCCACGGGCCCCACAAATACTCAGCCCCGATGGGCCCCTGAAGTACTCACCCCCGACGGGCCCCACAAGTACTCACCCCCCCAGGGCCCCACAAGTACTTAGCCCCATTGGGCCCCTCAAGTACTCACCCCCATGGGCCCCTCAAGTACTACCCCCCACGGGTCCCACAAGTACTCACCCCCCACGGGCCCCTCAAGTACTCACCCCCCACGGGTCCCACAAGTACTCACCCCGCATGGGTCCCTCAACTACTCACCCCCCACGGGCCCCTCAAGTACTCATCCCCCACGGGTTCTACTCACTCAGCCCGCTGACGTGTCTTGAGCACCAGTTTCCTCACTGGTGCAATGAGGCTAGAACACTGCTCAGAGGGATCACTGAGTGGCTTCCAAGAGATAACACAAGTGTGGGAGGGGAGCCCAGGCACCGGATAGGGCAGGAGAGCGGGGCCAAGGCAGGCAGGGGTGGAGGAAGCCACCGGGCATGGGAGAGGGACAGCTAGTGGGGGGCTGAGTTAGGCCCTGGGGCAGGAGTGGCGAGGAAGGGGAGGTGGGGAGGAGGAAGGGGGAGGGGTAAGAAGGAGAGAGGGAGGGCAGGTGTGGAGGAGACGGGGAGGGGAGGGGAGGAGGGGAGACGGGGGGCGAGGAGGGGGAGGCGGGGGGGTCGGGAGGGGAGACGGGTGGGGGGCCCACTGTGTGCTGGGCACTGTGCCAGCCTGACGTACTTGGCACCCGTTTGTACTGTGGAGGAAGCGGGGGCTCGGAGAGGGACGAGCGCCCGTGTCGGGCTGCACAGCTGGTGCACGGGCGCACACGTGACCTGAGGGACAGCAAGCCTCGACTCTCCACCACTTCCTACAGTCTCAGCAGAGCGGAAAGAGCACTCTGGAGGCCCCCTGGGATGAGGAGGTCCACGGCTGGGGCCAGAGGCAGGAGAAGAGGGGAGCCCTGAGCTGGGGGCTGTGGGGAGAAAAGGGGAGCCCCCCCCTCAGGGCCGGGGGTCCCCAGTGCCGGGGGGGGGGCTCTCACCAGAACATGTGGTCTTTGGTCACTCGCTCCTGCAGAAGTGTCCACTTCTTCCCCAGGTCCGATGATACGTAGAGCTTCAGGGCAGAGAAAAGAGAGACAGAAGTCATGCTTTGAGGATGGGCCTCTTCTGGGTCAGGGGTGATCTCCCCTGAATGACGAATATGCCCCAGGCAAGCCCTGCGCTCAACCTCTGAGAGGCCGGGAGGCCAAGGGTCAGGCATAGGGGTTCCAAAAAGAGTGATTCTGGCCTCCAGGCCAGCTGGTAGGAGCTGAGAGACACCGGCTGGGCAGACCCCCGAGAGGAGGTGCCCCGAGCACCACTGTCCAGGAGGGACTTGACGACATGCTGCTGGGGGGTGCAGGGAAAGGGGTATGGGAGGCTGGAGGCCGGGTGTGTGTTGGGAAGGAGGGAGCAGGGTCTGCAAAGGGCAGGCAGTGTGAAAACATGTCCACGCAGGAACAGCAGAGCCCTCGGGGCCTGGGGTCTGCGGTCGCGGCAAGAGGACGGGGTCTCTGCTCGCAAGGGCCCTTTGCTTGGGTTTAATGCCCTGTGGCCACCCACTTGAACTTCCTAATATACGTGTCTTTGAATGTGAGTTTTGTGAGTGAAGCCCAATGAAACAATGAGCTTACTGGCGGGCGGTGGAGGCGGTGGAGGGGGTGCTCAGAGCCTGGGCTCCTGCAAGGTCCTTCCTCCCGCCACCTCCTAGGATAGACTCTGGGGGGACCTGGGCTGGGGAGGGTCAGGGTCAGCCCCCTGCGGGCTGAGTCCAGAGGCAGGGCTGTGGGAGCTTGGGAGGGTCTGCACTCGCTGCACCAGTGTCCCCGGGCACAGGGCCGTGTGATGTTAAATAGCTCATAAAAAGCACCATGACAGCCTGCCCCCCACCCCTCCCCGCGGGCGCCCACCTTGCGGGGGGGGGGGGGGAAGAAAGGCACAGCCTAGGGCACACAGTCACGGGTACTGGGACACTGTCCCCTGGTGACAGGTGAGAGCTACACTTGCAGAGAGCATAGCATAACGCAGAGACTTGCCCAGTCACTATGTTGGACGCCGGAGACTAACGTAGCATTGTGTGTCACTCTAGCAATAAAAGAAGCCCACCAGGCCAGGTTGAGAGAGACTGCAGGAGGAAGGCTTGTCCTGACTTTCAAACATTTCTCATATCGCACTGGACCCTGCAGAGCACACATCTGGCCCCGTGGAGCCTGCCAGGGTGCATGCGGCCGGTAAGATAAGGCACTTGTGGGGGCGGGCGGTCCTGGAACACAGGAGCCCTGTCTGTCCCTCCCGCCCCTCTCCCACCAGCTCTGTCCCGAGTCAGCCTGCGGGCGAGAACTAACGCTGTCCCCCACCTCCCCCCAGCTGGGACGTGGGCAGGTCTATAATTGGGGTCCCCAGCATCTTTCATTTGTGATTTTGCCAAGTTTTCTTGGCCAGCCTCCCCTGTCACAGGGTGGGGTTTATGGGAACGCTGAAGCATCCACTCCATTCCTGAGAGAAGGGTGGGCTGTGAGGGTGTTCAGGGATCTCTGCACCCATGAAGCAGGACGCATGTGGGAATCCTACACATCCCACACGGAACAGAGACCCAAGCGTTCCATTGCAGAGGCAGGGCTGGGCGGGGACACTCCGCTGTCACTCCCGGGCTGAGAGGCCAGCTATGCTAGGGGGCAGAGGAGACCTGGTTCCCCTGAGCCCTGGCTTATAATGGCTGTGCCTGCCTCAGTTTCCCCATCTATAAGATGGTATGTTTTGCAGGGATGAGTCTGTGACTTGAGAGATCATGGGGTCCCATAGCCCTGGCTCCCAAGAGACTCCACAGTACACGGTTGTGTGACCTCCCAAAGCTTCCTAAACCTCAGTTCCCCACTTTCCTAAAACGGGGATCCAGAGCCCGGCCCTACTGGGATGTGTGCGCTGATCCCAGGCACCGCTGCAAAGTGGCTGGACTAATTATGTGCCCCACGAATCCCATCGGCGTCATGTAGGGATATCATCATCAAGCCCCAGCGGCTGCTGAGAGCCGACTGCATGGGCGTGGGCCGAGCACGTCCCCTCTCGGACCATCTCATGACATCTCTGTGAATCGGATGCTTTAATCAACCTGTTTTGCAGATCAAGAAGGTCAGCTAAGAGCAGCTGAGTGATTTGCCCGGGGTTGTTCGCTGCTAGAGGCCAGATTTGGATTCTCTGTGATTTGAATGCCCCTTCCTTTACTCCTCTGCACTCAAGACGTGTCTAGAATAAGTCAGTTAAGCAGAGCAATTTCACGGCCAGACCCCAAGATGAAGGAAGGCTGATGCCAGCCACTGGACCTCAGTGTCTCCATCTGTGAAAGGGGTCTAATAACCGTGACAACAGTCGCCGGATTGGAGCCCACATCTGCTGGCCTTCAGGGCCGGCACGACACATGCTCCTCATCTCACCCAGCCTGTCCCCATCAGGGCCCCAAGTGACGGAGAGCAGGTGAGGTCATGGTATCATTTCTGCTGTTGTTCACGAAGGAAGAGTTTGTGGAATCTCAGAAGGGAAACTGGGGCTCCTCAAGCATCAGCCCTGTGCCGTCCTGGCCTTCAGTGTGGGCAGAGGTACCCCCATCCCGGAAGCCCACCCCAGACCTGCCTAGGGCCAATCACCCACCAGCTCCCAAGGCCAGGACCCCAGACCTCTCCTCACCACCCCATTGCCACACCCAGTAAGTCACAGGCTCCCAATGTGCTAACGTCCTCCACCTAACCCACGGCTGCTGTACCCCTGCCTCCTCTCCACCCTGCTGAGCCACCTGCATCTCTGTGGCTTCCTGAACCCTTCCTCTGGGCCTCCTGCCTGCAGCCCTCAGCCCTCCCATCCAGCCCTTGCTCCATGAGACAGCCACTGGGATCTTTCTGGGACACACACCTGACCACGTCACTCTCCTGCGACCTTCCAGGGGATGCCACAAGCCCTTCCTTGGGATAACACCCACACTCCTATCACAGGCACTTAGGGTGCCTGGGCCACCGGGCCCATATATCCCCCCATACCTCCCATGCCCCTGTCACGCTCAGGTCTGGGGTCCTGTGTGATGGTGTTGCTAATGTGTCTCATGGGGTCCTCTGAGCATCAGCACCTGCGATTCGATCTCGCTGCAATGGCCTCCCTTGTCTTCATTCAGTGTTCAAGACTCCGTCTGAAGTCACCTCTTGGTCAAGGTTTGGCCAAGGTCAATGCTCAGAGGCCCTGGTGTTGCAGAGCCAGGCTCAGAACCCAGTCCACTGGGTCAAGAAGCCTGTGTCAGGGCTCAGGGCCCAGGAGAAAACTGGGCTACAGTGCTACCCCTTTGCTGTACACCCCACTCTGGCCTAGAGGAGGGGTGCCCTAGGACATGCCCCCTAGTGCTGTCGCCCACCTGGCGCTTCTGCTCCTCATCTCCAGGACCCTCCTGCGCCCCTCAGCCCACTTCCACCTCCATCTGGGGCCTCGTCCTTGCTACCTGGCTTCTAGTAGTTGCCCCACCTCTGAGGCCACAGGTTCAAGTCCCACATTCTGGATTCTTCCACCACCCTTGGTAGACTCCCTTTGTGCCTCCTTCTTCCCCACAGCTATAGAAAGAAGACCCGATGCATCCCACCTCAGTGAGTTATCCTCGTCCTAACCACGGCATCCTAACCAACCACACCGTCCTAACCACGGCGTCCCAACCACACCGTCCTAACCACACTGTCCTAACCATGGCGTCCCAACCACGGCGTCCTAACCATGGCATCTTAACCACACCATCCTAACCACAGCGTCCTAACCATGGCATCTTAACCACACCATCCCAACCACGGCGTCCTAACCACACCGTCCTAACCACGGCGTCCTAACCACACCGTCCTAACCATAGTGTCCTAACCACACCGTCACATCCATGGCGTCCTAACCACACCGTCCCAACCATGGCGTCCTAACCACACCGTCCCAACCACGGCGTCTTAACCACGGTGTCCTAACCACACCGTCCCAACCACGGCGTCCTAACCACACCGTCCCAACCACGACGTCCTAACCACACCGTCCTAACCATAGTGTCCTAACCACACCGTCACATCCATGGTGTCCTAACCACACCGTCCCAACCATGGCGTCCTAACCACACTGTCCCAACCACGGCGTCCTAACCACGGTGTCCTAACCACACCGTCCCAACCCCGGCGTCCTAACCACACCGTCCCAACCCCGGCGTCCTAACCACACCGTCCTAACCATGGTGTCCTAACCACTGTTTCCCATGAGAAGACGCTCCACCCCAGGACGGCTCTCCCTGCCAGACACTCAACCACAGACCCTGGAGAGAGTCGTGTTGCATGGCCGTGACTCCAGAGTGTGTGAGCCCGTGGTAACAGCGAGTGTTGTCCCTGTTCTTAACAAACGTGGGGGTTTCCTGTGGTAAGCCACCATCCCCCGCTGTCAGCAGCACAAAGAAAATGCCCAAGACCATGAGATTTTGCTCAACAAGGAGGCTGAGCATCTGTGAGCATTGTGGGTGCCAGGGCCACCAGAACAAAGCACCGTGGATGGGGCCTAAAGCCTAAGCCTTTATTCTCTCCCCGTCCTGGTGCCTGGGAGTCTGAGACCACAGTGTGGGCAGGTTCGTTCCCTCTGAGGCCATCCTCCTTGGGGTGCAGACAGCCATGTTCTTCCCGTGTCCTCATGTGGTCATCCCTCTGTGTGTGTCTGTATCCCTAACTCCTCCTCGTGTAAGGACATCTGTCATACTGGACCAGGTCCCACCCAGATGAACCATTTTAACTTAAATACCCCTTTAAAATCCCCATCTCCAAATATGGTTACATCTGAGGTCCTGGGGGGGTGAGGACTTCCACATACAGCTTTTGGGGGACACACAACACAGCCCATCCCAGAAGCCCACCTCCTACCACCCCCACCTCTGGTGTCCTCCCTCCCTCCCTGCCACAGGCCCAGGTCTGCTGCCTGCATCTCTAGGAGCTTCTCCTGACCCCCCAGCCTCACACTTGCTGAGAGAACTCCCACCCCCTGAGCCCCAGAGCTGTTTGCTTAGTTTCTTCCCCATCTTGGAGGTTTTGTTTCCTGCTCCTCTGCAAAAGTTTGTACAGCTCACCCCTCCCCCAGCCTAGCCCCGGACTGATGGCCACTGGGTGTGCTGAAAGGATGGACAAATCTGATGCTAGGGCAGGGGCTGGCAAACTTTTCTGGAAAGGGCCAGACAGTAAATATCTCTGGCTTTGCAGGCTATGCGGTGTCTGTTCTAACTACTCATCTCTGCCCCTGGAACAAGCAAGCCACCAGAGACAATATGGAAACGAATGGGCTTGCCTATGTGCCAGTGAGGTTTTATTTACAAAACAGGTGCCAGGCCATGTCTGCTGGGTACACGATATGAAATCATCACTTTAATATTTAAAAGGGGTTTTTGGAAAGTTTTCATCCCCTGGAACGTAAGATTCAGGAGCACAAGGAACTCCTCCATCTTACTAAGCACGTGGACTCCTGCCTGGCACGTACGCAGGAGGTGCTCAATAAATAGTTGTGGCTCAAGCAGCTGGTGGCACTCAATTTCTGGAAGGGCCTCAGTGGGAGATCCTAGCAGCAGGTATGGCTGTTCATGGAGCCAGGTACTGAGCTAAGAGCTTGTCAAAGGCCGCTCACTTAATCCACACGCGCACGCACGCACCATAAGATGGGCCATTGCCCCTTTACTGATGAAAGAATGGGAGCTTAGAGAGGTAAGCAAGCTGCTTGAAGCCATGCCGTGATTGCTTGTGGACCAGAGTGTGATACCCCAGTGGTGGAGGTGTCCCCCAGGAAGGATGCCAGGTCACCTCTAGTCCTTTCTCTGGGCCATCTGAGTGACCAGGCCAGGACCCCCTCCACCTCATGCCTTAATTTACCCATCTACAGATCGGGAGAGAACAGATCCCATCCTCAAATAGTAAGCAAATAAAAAATGGGTGTGCAGCCATCAATTTACGGGAGCCTGGTAATACAACCTCCACATTAATGGATGGCATTATGGATGCCATCCCCATTGATGTACTTGCGTTGATGACGCCCGCCCCGGGACGTGCTGGAGCCTTTCCAATTTGCTCTCATGGGAGGTGATTTTATAACGCACCACCAACTGCTGCAGAAATAGAGTATTTCCACTTAATAAAAGATAAACACCAGCAAATAAACAGGAATAAACACATGGGGGACATCCTAGCTGCTGCAGTGGACCCCGCACAGTGGTGTCCTGTGGAAGGGCTGACTGACTCCAGGTGGCTGGTCCAGGAAAGGAGTGGAGGTGGCCTACCAGAGCTACTCTGGCACAAAGATGAAGTGCTCCAAAGTCAGAGCAAGGGAGAAACAAAGGCGAAGCAACAAGATGAGGTCAGAAGAAGGTCACTCACAGACATGCGTGCCGATAGGTCTCATGCAATTATTAGAGGTGCTGTCCTCTGCCAACGGCCCAGGCTCTCAGCGGTGTGCTGAGCATGGCAGTTGGCTCTCAGCATCCTTCCCTCCACCACTGCAGGGCGCCTCATCGAACACAGGCTGGAAAGTGAAAATCCAGCCCTGCTCAGACTCCCTTGCAGCTGAAGTTCTGGGTCAGAGATGTACTCGTGGGAGGTTTGGACGGTGCAGGTGGCTACCTAGGGCCATGCCTGCTGGACAGCAAGGTCAGGGGGACATGCTGCGGCATCCATCCTCGGCTCTGGAGGCTAGAGGGACGGCTGTGGCGGAGGCAGCAACTGGACCCGGCATCCCACTGTCTAGCCACGGGCTCCATGAGCATTGCCAGGCAGATGCCTGGGTCTCAACATCTGCTGTATGTCCCTGACTTTGGTAAGTCCAGTGGGGCTCCCGGTCCTGCCCCTCAGGACATGGGAGGTAGAGGCTCCCCAGGTGGGAGAGCTCTATGTCTCCCGGGAGGGATCCTTGGGGGTCTGGCCTGAAGTCCCTTGCCTAGACCCTGGACAATTTAGAGAACACCCAGTGCCCCGGGCTAAATCCTTCTTCTGCTTAAATTATCCAGCATGGAGTCTCGTTCCTGCCCTGAGCTCTGTCAGACAAGGGATTGGGGCAAACGGGAACACACACTGAGGTGTAAGATTCTCCTGGCTCACAAGATAGTTCTGTTACTCAGAGAAGCCCGATTTCTGCCCAATTCTGAAGTCTGAGGTCAGGGAGGAAGCGGGGCATTGACGTCTGGAGCCCTGCGGGGACGACTCAGCTACTGATTGACATTCAGGGCAGCCGCTGTGAACCAATACCTCTGCCCGCCCCTTCTTTGGGGAATGCTTGCCCGCCCCCCAACCCCGCCCCGCCTTGACAGCCACTCTGCTTCGTGCCGCCACGGATAAACACAAACACAGTTTTGCTTAGGCTGGAGGACTGTAAGTGTTCGGTTTTCTCTGCTTGTGCAATCTTCTCTGCTGTTCTGAAGCTGTGTTACAGAAGTAAACGTACTTCCCGATCCACTCTCTACACCTCTCTCAAACCCCCTTCCTCCAGGAAGGCTTCCCAGATTGGCCATCCAAGGTGTCTTTTCTTCCCTCCTAAGTTTCTGGAAGGCAGTCCCAGGCTCAGATTAATTTCTCACAGTGCTGGGAAACAGAGGAGGTTCTTGATGGCAAGCAGAATAACACATAACAGTGTTAGAGGTAAGTGTCCAGGGCTGTGCCTGCGAGCAGGACCCAGGGACCAGCACAGGGACCCAGGCAGGTCAGTTTGGCGCCAGTGGTCCCCGGAGAGCTGGCGTGGGAAGGGGCTGCTTGGCTATGACATCCTTTGATCCCAGGACCCCAGTAGTTTGCTGAGCCTTGAAATAAAAACCACCGCATCAGGGTCTCACCTGGGAAGGCTGCCCAGGCTCTGAATAAGGTAGCCTCAGAGCACCCCAAGCTACAATGTCCCGGTGAAGGGGGGAAGTGAAAGCATGGGGACAGGGCGGTCTGAGGCTGGGAGGACAGAGTGTTTGCTGGAGGAAGGGGCAGGCACCTGGGAGGAAACCAGAGGGGAGTGTCTGCCTCTGTACCAGTCAGCAAGTCCTTGACAACGGAATATTGGCGTCCAACCCTGTTGACTCTGACTTTGGCAGGTGACTTGCTTTGGCCTGCGATGTGTGATCCAGGTCAAAGCAGACATGCCAACTCTACTGGGGCGGTTTTCCCTGCCCCCCACCCCACCCCGGGGCCTCTGCCCTCCATCATGAGAACAGCCTGTCCCCCGGGGACCTCAGGTTCCAGAACAAGAGAGGCGTGGAGACCTGAACCCTACCATTGGCCAGGAGCCGTGTGCAACCTGTCCCAGCAGCACCTGGAAGAACCCTAGCCAACTCACAGACCCGAGAACCAGCAATAACGCTTGTTGCTGGGCATCACCGAGGCCTGGGGCTGTGTGTTACGCAGGTGAGCAGATGCCGGCCTAATACACGGGGTCTGTCGGGATCGAGAGCCAGCGTGGTGCCACCGCACCATCCCGCTTCTTCGAAGTTAGAGAGCTTTGAAAACCATAAAACCCTAAAAAAACAAAAAAAACACCCAAGGCCCTATCGTCAGTTACTAATTTCCCTCAAATTCCTCATTCCTTTCATAACTACCATGAAGCCATTCTTCCTCCCCTTTTTCTTTCCTTAGAGTCACAGGAAAGAACCAAGGAAAATAACCGAGATTTCAGCTCCATTAATTTTTCAGGGCATCATAAATTAAAGAGCAATTGCAACGCAGTCAATTTCTGCAGGAAAATAAGTCTCCGTGATTGTGCTTTAGTCTAATTACATGGAAGGCTAAGTAGTGCTATTAATACCCAGAAGCACATGCTGTCCCAAAGGAAGGCGCAGGGAGCAAAGAGGCGGTCCCTGGGGCCGGGGCAAACCAGGGACGCCAGTCAGCGAGGACCAGACCTTGGCAAGGAGGCCAGGTCCTGCAGCGAACCACGGCTCAGACCAGCCAGAAGTCTGCATTTGGAGGCCTCTGACCTAGGTGATCCCTCGTGGGAGAAATCCATCATTCATCACCAGCTGATCCAACCGACTGGCACCCATCCATCTACTCGTCCATCACCCCCAGCCCCCACCCATCCATCCTCACCTCCCCGTCCATCCATCCAACAAATATCCTCAGCCAGGAACTTGAGATGAAATGCTGTACAAACTAGGAAGAGTCCCTGCCCTCAAGGAGCTTACCCAGAGCATGTCTGCAGGGAGCAGATGTAATCAAATAATGTCACAGATATATAAGCACACTGGGATCAGCCCTGGGAAAGAGAGGTGCTGGGATGCAGAAGAGTGTGGAACAGGGGGGCCCAAGCAGACCTGGGGGTGCACAGGAAGACCCTGAAGCGGACAGCTTCCATTTGCCTCTGGACCATGCCCTGCCCTTCTCTGCCCTTCTCCGCCCTGGGGGCTGGCCTGTGAGGATGGCATCCACTGCCCGACCCCGCTTTGGCTGGGTTCCCCATCCCAGGCCAGGCCTCCTTCTGGGCCGCTTCTGGACACTCTGGGGGCTGCACCTCCTATTGGGCACGACGGTAGGCTGAAATGTGGCCCCCAGAAGGCAGCCATGTCCCAGTCCCCACACCTGTGCAAGTGACCTTATAGGGCAAAGGCAGACGGGATTCAGTGAAGATCTTTGGATGAGAAGACGATCCGGGGTCCCCCCGAGGGAGCAGAGGGCGATTTCTCCGATTTCACACACACACACACACACACACACACACACACACACACTCACACACACTCACACACACTCACACACACTCACGCTCTGTGAACACAGAGCAGGGACACAGAGGAAGGCACAGCCCTTGCCGACTGGAGTGGCTCCTTCACAAGCTGCCCGGATACCAGAAGCTGGAAAAGGCCAGGTCCCCCCTGGAGCCTCCAGAGGGAGCGTGTCCCTTGCAGACGCCTCGATTCTGATCCAGCACAACTGATTTTGGACTTCTGGTCGCCCAAACTGTGGGAGACCACACTTCTGGAGTGGCCAGCCATGGAGCCTGTGGTCACTGGCTAGAGCGCTACAGGAAACGGATCCTGGCCTCTGGGGTGGCTAGGGCGGCCCTTCGTCCTCCAGCGCTCTCCGGGCCCCGCCGCACCCTCCTTCCCAGCCCTCAGCACCTGCCAGCACCAGCCCCGGGCTCTCCTACCCCCTGGGCCTGGAAAGAACCCTCCACCACGTTCTCTCGATCACCCCAGGGAGGGGTCCTTAGGTTCCTGTGGGGCCCTGGTGACACAGTTCCCAGAGAAGAAGACATGGACATGGATCTGAAGGACAAGTCACTCCTAGTGAAGTGGAAAAGCATCCCAGGCTGGCAGAAAGGAAAAGCATCCCACGCTGGGAGGGTGTGTGGAATATTATGGCTGGTGCACCCAAAGGGAAGGCCAAGAGGAAAAGCCCTAATGAACCTCCTGTTTTTCAATCCTGTGTCACGTGCTTATTTGTGCGAAGTGCACCTCTCACCTCTGCCCACTCGGTTCCCACACCGCACGGCCGACGGTGGCGCCCAGACCACCAGGCCTCGGGGCGAAGGGCTCCTGGGACACCGTGATGAGCAGCCTACACTTCCCCATGACCCCGCCCCACAGAGCCGCAGCGGGCGCCCTCGGGCCCAGACACCAGCCCCGGGCCTGCTTACCTTGCTCTCCTTGGTGTAGGCCAGGACCTTGTCCTCCTCCTTGGGGTGGAAAATCAGCGTTTCCACTGAGAAGGGGATGAGCTGCTTCTGGAAGGTGGCCCCCTCATCTGTGCTGAGGAACAGACTCTGGTCCCGGTCGCTGAGCGAGGAGCTCACCAGGACAATCTGAAACACAAAGCAGGGGAGACATGAGCCTCTGCTCTGCACAAGCCTAGAGGGGGGGGCAGCAGGAACTGCGGGGCCGCCCCCTCCCCACCCCGCCCCGCCCACTCATGCTAACCAGTCACTCATTCACTCACTCCACAACTATTTCCCCATGCTGGGCACTGTCCACACGGGGAGGCCCCGACCACGAGCTGGGTTTTTCTGCTGTGAGTGATCCATTCTGTGCGGGCAGCACAAGACAAGTCAGTGTGTCCACCATCGTGTGGCGGCCCGGCGGCCCATGGAGACAAAGCAGGCTGTGGGGGAGGTCGGGGTGGGGGCTGTAAGCACTGGACCAGGTCGGGGGGCAACCCAGGACAGCGGGCGCCAGGGCTGGACCTCGGAGGTGAGGTGGCCGAGGAGGGGGACGGACTGGAGAAGTAGCAGTGGGTCCAGTTCTGTGAGGCCTTAGAGGCCACCGTGGGGGTGTAATGGGGTCCCCCAGAAAGATACCATGTCCCCAAGTCCTTACCCCGATACCTGTGAAGGTGACCTTACTTAGAAACAGGGTGTTCACAGATGGGATCAAGTTAACCATCTCAGGATGAGATCACCCTGGAAAGTGGCAAACAAGGTGCCCACGGAGAGGTCGGGAAACAGGCACAGAGAAGGGAAGCGAACTGCCTGAGGTCACACACCACGCAGATGGAGCCAGGGTCTGGATCTAAGAGGGAGTCCATGCAGGGAGGGGTGCTGGCAGGGTAGAGGCGTGGGGCCAGCCCGGCCCAAGATGAGCCCCGCTTTCCCGGGGGAAGGGGGAGACTGTGGGGCACTGAGCCCCCTTCTTGTAGACGCCCCACCTCATTGGGCTTCCCACATCTCAACATCCCTCTAGAAGATGATAAAGCACACGGGACATAAATCAATAAGCTGCACAAGCTCCCGTCTTTGCAAATGAGAATCTGATGCGCTCTTTCCAGGGAAACGCTGAGGAGCCCCGTGAGCAGGTTAACTGGTCTCCGGCATGGGTCCTGCCCGTGCCAGCCAACCACGGGTCTGAAAGAGAAGGGCAGGGCACTCCCGGAGCCTGACCCCCGGCAGCCGTGCTCCCGGAAGGTAGAGGAGACTGTGTGGGAGGTGTCCCTCTGGGTGGAGGGACAGGAGGTGCACACACGAGAAGTGGAGGGGCCAAGAACGGCCAGGGGGCCCGCTTCATGTAAACCCTTCCCTGGAAATGTTTAATGGCAAGGGAGCTTACTCACGCATGAAAAGTGGCGAGTGCAAACTTAGGAGCAACTGTGTATTTCCTACGGACAAAATCCTAAGGAAGCCTATGATAATTTTGTCAGTGGTTACCGTATAAAAGTAAGCGTGACTGTGTCAGCGGAAGTGCACAGAAATAAGAGTGGAGGGATGACTGTTCAGCCATAAGATAAAAGGAAACCCCGTCACTGCGAGCACAAGGACAGACTTTGAGGGCGTCATGCCCAGTGAGCAAAGTCGGAGAAAGACAAATACCCCGTGATTGCACTTACAGGTAGAATCTTCCAAACAAAAGCAAAGGCTGCGCTCACAGACACAGAGGACGGGTTGGCGGTGCCGGTGGCGGGTAGGCGAGGGGTGAAGGGGGTCAGAAGGGCCCAAACTGCCCGATACAAAGTGAGCAGGTCACGGGCTGCAGGGTGCCCAGAGTGGTGACACACTGGACCGCATGTCCGAACGCTGCTGAGAGAGAGGATCCCGAACGGTCTCATCACGACAGAGCGTCGCTGTAAGGGCGTGCGGTGGCGGAGGGTAACCAGACGCCCGGCGGCGATCATTCCACCGTAAATACAAACACCGAATCCCGATGCTGTCCGCCCGAAACTAAGGTAGGGCTAGATGTCAATTACACCTCAATTCTGAAAAAATGAACGGAAGGAAACACGGAGGACGTTAATAGTGGTTGGTTTTAAGTGGTGGAGTTAGAAGTCATTTATTTTCTTATTTTAAATAAATGTTGTAGTTTAGAAGAGTTTTAAATTTACAGAAAAGTTGCAAAGATAGTACAGAGAGTCCCATAACCCCCGGCACAGATTCCTCGGCTAGGATATCTCCCTAAGGAGCCAGCATCCACGCGTGGGTATGGTCTGAGCTACGCGCTATGTTCCACGAGTGGCTTTTCCCGGTCTGGGACCCCATCCAGGACCCCACATGACATTCAGGTGTCCCGTCTCCTGAGGCTTCTGGGCTGTGACTTTCTCCGGCGCGCCTTGTTTTTCTTGACCTTGACAGTGTTGAGGAGTTCTGGTCGTGTATTTTGCAGACTGCCTCTGGATTTCGGCTTATCTACGCTTTCCTCGTGGTGACACCGAGGTCACGGGTTTCGGGAAGGAAGGGCACGGAGGTGAGGACCCTCCTCACGGCAGCGGGTCCAGAGAGCACAGCATCGAGGGGAGACTCCAGCCACAGTGCTGGCCTCGCTGGCCGCGTGGTGCCGGTCAGGGCTCCCCACTGGAACGGCACTCCTTTGCTCCAGCGTCCACGCTGTCTCCACGGAGGATGGCCCCACACACAGCCCACACCCGCGGTGGGGAGGGCGGCTCCCCTCCTTGAGGGCCTGGGAGCTGCGAGCGTTCTTGTGAATTCTGTGTGGGAGACTGGTCTCTTCTCCCGCACTTACTGACTCGATCATTTATTTACGTCACTATGAACTCATGCATATTTATGTTAGACTTTGAGTTGTAATTCAAGGCTGTTCTCTTATTTCGTTGCCCAAACGCTCCAGCTCTGGCTAGTGGGGGCTCTTTCTGGCTCCTGTGTTCTCCTTGCCATAACACCCTGCTTCTCTTTCTAAATGTTGTTCTGTGCTGTTCCTGGCCTCCCCGGATAATCAGGAGGAATGAAAGAGATCACCCAGATTTCTCACACATCGTACTGGAGACAGCTTGGTTCACTCAACATCCGCCCAAACACGCAGGCCAGACTCTGTGCCCCACCCCAGGGCAGCCACCCACACGCCAGGCTCCTCACGGCCATCTGGCCAGGGAAGCCAAATGTCACTCATCAAAACGCTTTCTCATGATGATAATTTCTAAATGTTCTTAGGCTGCAACTATTGACTTATCCACCTCCCCCAGTAGATTGTGCCCTTGAGCGCAGGATAGCGACTTAACTCCTGTTTTGTTCCGCCAGCATACAGCCCAGGCTTGACATGGCGCTGTGGGTTAATCCCGCCTGAGGGATACTGACTGAATGCTTGCCCGCATGAATGAATAAGTAAGTCCATCTCAATCTGTGACTCCGAAAGGAATTGCTCGTTCGCTCTTCTCCTTTGGGAGGAAAACATTCCTAGGGATATGTAAGAAGCCTGGAGACTGGACGTCATAACAAATCCCTCATTCACTTCTCTCCTTTACTCAGAGCTTCATACATCAATGAAGACTCATTCATTCATTCATTCATTCTTCCATCGTTACTAAAACCAGAGTCAAGCAAAGATACAGGTGTGCACACGGCTTTGTGGCAGCAGAGCCGGGGGGAAAGAGAATCCAGGTACAGGGCCAAAAGGAGGGATTCCTAGAGGAGGTGACCCCCAGATGAGCCTTGAAAAATGGATGGAAATTTGACTGGCAGACCCAGTGTTTCATTCAGAGAGGACAGCATGACCGGAGGGTGGGGCGCCTGCCCCACCTCCTGCCCCCGCCTCAGGCTCCGTGTGTCAGCCATATAGAGCCCTGCTGTGTTTCTCCAGTTCACCGAGACTGTTCACATCTTGACCGCCTTTTCGTGCACGGTTCCCTCTAGCTAGAATGCGCGGTGGGACCAAGACAACCCCAACCTCAACGCAGATAATTCAGAATCAGAGTTTACAATTTCAAAATGACACAAAATCCACATGTGATGAACTTAAAGCGGCTTCTTAAAATGTTCAGAGCCCCCAGTTCTGGGCTGCTTCCACAAAGCTGAATATTTCTCATTTAGTTTTGCAGGTGCCTCCAGCACGAGTCTATCCTGTTTTTATGTTGGGATGCCCTTCCCCTCTTTATCTGCTTGTCAAATACCTCCTCATCCACTGAGGCTCATTGCAAACGTCACCGCCTCCAGGAAGCCCTCCATGATACATGACCTCCCACAGAGTTATTCCAATACGTCCTCTGCCCCTTCCTCCAGCATCTTGCGCATTCATCTGCGCCAGCCCAACATTCTTAGTGCTCTCTTCGGGAGTCCGCCTCCCCCTCTAGGCAAGGCCTGTGTCTTTGTCACAGCCATGCCTCCAGCCCGGAGCACAGGGCCTGGCACCGACTGGGTATCACGTCCCAATAAACAGGTGCTGGTGCTACTCCCACGCAGAATTAGGGTTCTGGGTATGGGGTCGCCTCTCCATCCCAGCCTTCCGTGATGGCCAAGGCCCCGCCTGCAGTGGTACCACGGTGGAGAAACAAGAAGCCGAGGAAGTCATTCTGGCCGGGGGCCCAGCAATCTGGATCGGGGGCTATTTCGGGCCTCAGAGTGGGACAAGTAAGCCAGGAAAGATGGGGGACAAAAAAGTGCTGACAAGGAAAGGATTACTGGAGCAAAGGAAACAAATCAATTAGCACCGCGCTGAGTGGAGGCTGGCAGATTGTTCTTCCAAATTGGGAACCAGACTATTTCCAACAGTGTATTTTTACTGCTTACTGTTCCGGGCCAGCATATGGTACCTGCGCTGGGTTCCGGGGGCCCACGAGGCTGGGTGTTTTGAAATCAGAGGCCACGTGCTGGAGAGAAATATGGGACAGGTTCAGAGGACTAGCGGCCAGCCCCCTTTGAGCGTGGATCCCAGGACTGGCCGTGTGACCTGTAGGGCCCCAAATGCAGGGATCCATGCTCAAAAAGAATTAAGAATTTCAACACGGTGCAGGCAACCATTACAGCAAGCACTAAGTGTGGGTCGCACACCCCTGAAGCCCGCCCCCATTATCCCAAAGCAGCTCAGCTAATAAACTCGGGGACCGATAGCCCCAGCGTCACGGAGGCTGCAGGAAGTATGGTGCCTCCGCCCCGCCCGGGTCGAAATCTGCACTTTCTCAAAGTCCCTGGTGAGCCCTGAGCGCCGTGCCGCTGGACACCTGCTTTAGGCCATAGTTCCTGCTGGTTCTCAGCTCTGAGCCCACCAGCTCTGTGCCTCTGAGCACGCTGGCCGACCCACATCCCTCGCTACATCCTTCCCCGGGATTCTGTGGCTCACAGCCCCACTCGCAGCCACTCTGATGATGCTCCGCAGGGTGGGGAGAACATTGATGACAGCACCAGGAGTCCAGCGAGGCCACAACGCAAGCACAGGGGGGCGAGGGACAGTGCCGGCTCTGGGGGCACGCGGAGCTGGGCTTCAAGGCCTCAGTTGCCCCTGTGAGCTGTGAGCTGTGCAGCCTTGGGAAAGTTACCTCACCTCTCTGGGCTGCCGTTTCCTCCCCTATATAGAGGGGAATCCCCGCTGTAGAGGCGACCGGAAGAGTCAATGCGCAAAGTGTGTAGCAGACTTCGCCCGGTGCCTGGGACACAACGAGCAGACCGAACGTGTGGGAGCACACCCTCCAGGACAACTCGGTTTATTGTCGCAGAAGTTCTCCAAGCACCGCGGGGAGTCGGGGTCATGTTGTTGAGGCAGGTCATAGGTGGTGGTGCGAGGGACAGGAAGCATATGGCCCCGTGCCCTGTAAGACCCCAGGACAGTTGTGGGCAGAGGGCAGAGGAGCTGCCCCAGGGGAATGACCCCTCTCTGTCTGGGGCGTGGGCTGGGGCACGGCCAGAGAGGCCAAGTGCCTTGTGGAAGGTCACACTGCCGGCCGGGGTCTGCGGCCTCCTCTCTCCCGACATCCCCCGCCCGCACCACCAGCACACATCATGGCCAGCGACCTGCCTGCCCCTGCCGGGGAAGCAGCCGCAAACACCAGGGTTCCCGGGGGGATGCACTTGGGAGGTCTAGAGATGCCCTCCCACCTTCAAGGACTACTAGGAGCGGCTTCCGGGGGTCTGCGGGTCCGTCCAGGCTTTGGGGATGGACCTCTGGCCATGAGAAGGGAGGGGTACGGGAGCTTTCTGATCTTCTTCATCCGTTGCTTCTTCCCTTGGGCCCACACTCTTGGTCTTATTCTTACAAAGCATTAACTGACTCACTGAGCTGCACGTCAGACCCCAGCAGGGAAACAAGCCCCCCAGGACCTGTGCCGGGGGTGGGGAGCTCACAGAAGACAGCGGAAGGCGTTTAGCAGTGTGAGGGGTACACTGAAGCAGGCAACCCCTGAGGTGGGGAGCCCTCCCCCAGGCTGGACTGGAGTAGACAAGAGCCTTCCGGAAGTTTCTACAGGAGATGCACCGCAGGATCCCAGTGGCGATGGGTCGGAGTTGGCCACATGCAGAAAGACGCTCTGAGGAGATAGGGCAGACCGTGTGTGCCACCCTTTTCTTTTTTAAAGACTTTTTTATTTATCCGACAGTGAGAGACACAGCGAGAGAGGGAACACAAGCAGGGGGAGTGGGAGAGGGAGAAGCAGGCTTCCCGCGGAGCAGGGAGCCCAATGCGGGGCTCGATCCCAGGACCCTGGGACCATGACCTGAGGCCGAAGGCAGATGCCCAGCGACTGAGCCACCCAGGCGCCCCAGACCGTGTGCCATCCTGACACGGGACTCATGTCTCCCTCTCCACCTGGTCAGGAGACCTACCTGAAGCTGGGGGCCCAGACGCCCTTAACTGACCCTTCTACACATTTCTGCTGGCCTGGACTCTGGTTTGGACCTGCCCACCTGAACCATCCCCGCACTGCCCCACTCAGGCGCCAAGTCACCTTCCCTGGGCCAAGATTTGCTGCTGCAGGGCTCCCGGCCCCTCTCCTCCAAAAGGTGGTGCCAACCTCTCAGCCTGCCTGGCTGAGGCAGTCTCAAACATCACAGTTCTCAAAGCTCCGAGTTTAAAAAGGGAAGGAAACAGCATCCAGAAACTATTCCTCGCCTCTGCTAGAGCTCCCTTTGAATGTGCAACAGATCTCTGGTTTCCATTCAGAACTCCAACCAGGAGAGGACTTTTTATTTTAGTCTGCCTTTCCCCAAGTTTATCCCTAAAAAGGTCCCCACCCCGGCCCCCGGGATCCCTGTCATCGGCAGTTGAACCCATTTAAAACGCAATTACCTGGTCTATTCCTGGCCAGACAGATGTGCCCAGCGAGGGACACAGAAAACTTGGCTTTGACGCCAAGAGAGGCAGACAGCCGAGACAAACAAGTACAGCAGCATCCACCCTCCAGTCTTAAATTAGAAGCGGTGCAGAGCATCTCACACACGCCTGTGTGAGTCAGGATGAGCAAAAATAACTCTCCCGCCCAGAGTCGCACTCTTGTGGATGGATGGGTCCTGCTGGGATATTCAGCACGCACTTGGATCAGCTACCCAGAGTCGTCGGAGCTAATCACTCCATACGATGGTTTCGGTGTGGGTAACCAGGAGCACAGAAGTGGTCACAGGACACAGAGTCTGACTCTGAGACGGTTCTGCCATCTCTGTTTTCTGTGACCTTGGGTGAGTCACTCTCCTCGACTTTAAATGGGAGGCGGTAATCTCTTCTGTGCGGAGATCCCAAATTAGGTACACTATTTGAAGGTGCTGGAGAAATACCCAAGGGCTGATCATTATTTTTATGCTTTCTTAAACCAGAAAGATATATCACTGGAAAAGTCAAGGATAATCTGAGTTTACGCAAACGTCAGACTGCTGGAAACCCTTCAGTGTTGCTCCTGGGGAGGGCATTCATGACACTGTCCCATGGCCTCACCCTGCTGACCTCAGGTGTGAGGTCACATGGCCTGAGTTCCCGCCGTCCTGAATGGCCTCCAGTCCCCCAAACTCCCGCTCCGCTTTAGAATGCTTCCCTCTTTGCCCAGATGGCCTTGGTTGTCTTCCCTCCCACTGCAGTGAAGGCTGAGGCCTGGGGCGGACCAGAGGCTGACATGGAGGCCATGAAGGTCATCCAGGTCAGACAGCCCCGTGACGCCGCAGAGGAGAGGGCAGATTCCAGCGCATGGCTGAGCCGGGAGTTTAGTGGGTTCAGTGCAGAATGAACAGAATGGGGAAATGTGGGAACTCGCCCAAGCTTCTGGCCCAGCTGATGGAGGGGAAGGCACGAACCGAAGAGCTGGCTTAGGGCAGACAGAGGTATGGCCTGTTGGAGCCTCATGCTGGGGCGGCGGTTCCTGAGGGACACCTGGTGGAGGAAGGGGCACAGGGGCTGGACATCTGGGGTGAGCTCAGCTCCCTGAAAATCTGCACTGGCGGCAGGTATTTGGAAGTCACATGGGCTGGGGGTCCTGCGAGTGACCCAAGTGCTGAGCTGGGGTGGGGAGGGGGAGCCCTGCCAAGAGGAGCCCATGAGGAGGGGGTGGGGCAGCGGAAGAGGCAAGCGCCTGCAGGCCAACAGGGGAGCCCCCTCCCGAGTCCTGCCCCGCACCTCTGCCTGCCCACCTCCTGTGGGTGTGTAGCCTAGGCCCAGACCCCAGCCCTCCCTCACTCAGTCCTACTGGCCCCAGGCTCTTCCTGCTGGGGCTCCTGCTCTGGGGGGTGCTTTCCTGACAGCAGGGCAGCCCCTCAGCTCAGAGACCACCTTCTGGGGGCATGGGGGGCCCTTCCTGAGCATGCATCTAAAAACAGGCCCTGATGCCAATGTTCTCTATGGTCTTAAAAACAATTATTAACACTCTGAAAACATCCATTTATAGTATTATTTTTTTAATTGTGGCAAAGATACATAACACAAAACTTACCGTTTTAACCCTTTGGGCATATTCAGCGGCATTAGACACAATCAAGGTGTCATCAGCCATCGGTCCCAGAGCCTTTCCATGCTCCCCAACCAGGTCCCACGCCTTCCCTTCACATTCTGTGTCCGCCCCCATGACTGTCTGCCCCCGCCCCCCCACCGAGACCACGCTGTCAGGAACACACCCTCCATCTTGCTTACTGCTGAATCCCAAGCCCCCACCTGGCACATGACAGGTGCTCAGCCGACAAGTGCTGAACACTCTTGACCAAATATACTGAAGTCTCATTTCTGGAAAATGTTTAACAGATGAGGGAGGAAGGTGTGGTGTGTGTGCTGATAGCAGCCCTTCTGAGCACCCCCATCCCACCCCGCCTCCTGGAACTGAGCCTTCCGACCCCCGCCCGCAGCTCCCCCAACAGCTGTCAGCCTCCAAGTCCCTGCTCAGATGTCCCAAGTGCTTCTGGACCAGCCCTGACTCTCGGAAGTATCTGGAACTATTCCACCCAATAGAAGGAGCTGACCTCGTTCCCTTTTCCTCAGACCAACCCATGGCAGGCCTTACTTCCAGCCATTGTCTCATCAGAAAGTTTGCTCAGTAGGCTCCGGTCCAGGTCTTGAGACTTCTCAGCCCTTACCTATCAGCATCCAGGGGGTTTGCTAAGACCCCAAAGTGGCTCTGAACTTGGCCCCGGCACATGGCTTCTCATTTTTCTGTTGCAAGAGCGACGAGGTGGGGGATGTTTATGTCTCTACTTTATAGACAACACCCAGAAGCAAAGAGGGGGAAAGGACCTGCTCAGGCCCATGCAGCCTGAGAGCCATGACACTGGACCGAGCCCCCACTCTGGCCACCTCCACCTGCCTCCGTGTCAACACTCAAGCTGACGGGCATCCAGCACAATTGAGGAAAACGTCCATACAAACACAGTTATGGAATGGATTGTCAGGAAAGCGCTGGCTCGGGCTTAATTACTGGCCCAACAATCACTCACATGCCAGGAAATGTCCCCAAGAACATTTGTAAATTTAACAGAGAGGCAAACCTTTTCCCTTTGGCCAGAGGCTGACTTGGAATATCTTGCGTCTGATCGATAGTAACTAGATAAGGCAAACATATTTCAAGCCATAAAAGATAGCTCATCACCACTATTTTATAGCCTTCATTTATTAATAATCTTGTCTGCCACATTTGTGAAATGAGAGGCCTCCACGGCCCCTCCCCCATAATTATTGATGAGCTCTGTTCTCTAAAGGGGCTCACACCGAGACTTTGGAGTGAACATGGTCTAATTGTGTTTTGTTTGGCTGTCTGAAGATATTTTGCAGACAAAGCTAAAAGCCTGCTTGCTGGGGCAGAGTATGGCAGACGGCTAATTCTCTGGAGTGACTGGTTCTGGAAGATTGTCTTTTATCAGAACGGGTGTATTAACTACGTACGATTAGATCTGTGAACAATTTGTTCATTCATCTGGCCCCTAATTGAACAGCAGCTAGAGGACGTATGTCAGTACCCGCTACACCTCTTCAGCGGCGACCCGGCAGCCTCCCAAGTAAAGATGGTGGCTTTCGGAAGCAACCGTGGGATCTCTGGAGGCTTTCTCTCGAAACATTTGAGAACAGAGACCAAGATAGTATTGCAGGCGCCGGTCAGGTGGGTGAAAACATCACATGGGAGTCAACTAGCCGTCACTCTCCTCACCTTCCCTGGAGGTGAATGTCTGACATGAACCCATGTCTACACCGGGTGGTCAAGGCCACGGTCATCAATGTGAGGACGGTTGATATTCTGTGGTCACAGAAGCAAGTAAGGAGGAAGCAGAAAGGCCTCATCTCGGTGAGGAACCCGAATTCTTTCCTGGCAATCCCTGGCAAGGTCTCGTAGCTGACATCACCTTGAATCACGGCTCACCTGATTGAAACGCTTCTGCATTATGTAGAGTAGATCACAGCATAGGTCATAACATGCTTGTACATAGCATGTATTGAGCACTTACTGTATACCAGGCACTACACTGAATGCTCTCTATATAGTTGAACAACCCTCCAATGAGGTACTTACTGTCGTGACCCCTGTTGATGGATGAAGCAAGAATAACCCAGGGAGGGCAGTAACCCCACACGGGTGCTGAGCTGGAGACAGGCTACCGCCAAGGTGTCCAGGCTCTTCCTTGCACCTGCAGAGATGGGTAAGCGGTGCAGAGAGCTTTTCCCGTCACTGTTCACTCGGGCACCCACGGAACGCACGTCAGCTCGTGCTGGGGACAGAGTGGGGGCAGCTTCATTGTCCGTGGCTTCCTGGAGCCCCCAGTCTTGTGGTGACACCACGACCAGAGACACACATAAACAGACAATCAGGAACCCTAACGAGGGCCTGACAATTTAACAATTTGGGGGTTTGTCTAGGAGGGTACTGGCAAGACCAAAGAGAGTGAGATGGGCCAGATCCAGCAGCAGGATAAGGAGGCCATGGCGGCTCGGGAGAGGGCCGCAGATGTAGAGACGTGGATGTAGCAGGACTGGACGTCCACCGGGTGAGGCAGCTGGGAGTCTGCAGGAGTGTCTGGCTCTTGCCTGCAGTACTGGGAGAAAAGCCGTAAACCAAAGGGGCCTGGTGTCTCCGGTGCTGAAGAAGAGCCTGTGGGGACTGAGGAGTGAGCAGGAAGGTGAGGTGAGGACCAGAGAGGACATTGCCAGGGAAGCCATGGGCCAGTGGTAGTGCCACTAACAGTCAAAGGTGGGGGACTGGTGTCTCCGGGCATCACTGACCGTCAAAGTGGGGGACTGGTGTCCCCAGGCATCACTGACCGTCAAAGGTGGGGGACTGGTGTCCCCGGGCATCACTGACCGTCAAAGTGGGGGACTGGTGTCCCCAGGCATCACTGACTGTCAAAGGTGGGGGACTGGTGTCCCCAGGCATCACTGACCGTTAAAGGTGGGGGACTGGTGTCCCTGGGCATCACTGACCATCAAAGGTGGGGGACTGGTGTCCCCAAGCATCACTGACTGTCAAAGGTGAGGCACTGGTGTCCCCGAGCATCACTGACTGTCAAAGGTGAGGCACTGGTGTCCCCGAGCATCACTGACCGTCAAAGGTGGGGGACTGATGTCCCCGAGCATCACTGACCGTCAAAGGTGGGAGACTGACGTCCCCGAGCATCACTGACCGTCAAAGGTGGGGGACTGACGTCCCCGAGCATCACTGACCGTCAAAGTGGGGGACTGTGTCCCCAGGCATCACTGACCGTCAAAGGTGGGGGACTGGTGTCCCCAGGCATCACTGACTGTCAAAGGTGGGGGACTGATGTCCCCAAGCATCACTGACCGTTAAAGGTGAGGCCCTGGTGTCCCTGGGCATCACTGACCGTCAAAGTGGGGGACTGGTGTCCCTGGGCATCACTGACTGTCAAAGGTGGGGGACTGGTGTCCCCAGGCATCACTGACCGTCAAAGTGGGGGACTGGTGTCCCCAGGCATCACTGACTGTCAAAGTGGGGGACTGGTGTCCCCAGGCATCACTGACTGTCAAAGTGGGGGACTGGTGTCCCCGAGCATCACTGACCGTCAAAGGTGAGGCCCTGGTGTCCCTGGGGAAGGATGGTGTGAAGGACGGTAAGGGATTTTCCATCCCTTCTTTCTGTGTTCTTAGCCACGTGCCATCAGTCACCAGCGAGTCCTGTGGCTTCTACTCCTTAGGGTCAGGGAGTAGCCCTAGGGCCGGCACAGATGCCTCCTAAGTGGTGGGGAACTGAACAGACCCAGTGATAATGGGACAGATGAGTAGTCTCCTCTGTCAATTCCTTCTCATCCTTCCACCGAAAATGAATGATGATTTAATTAAAGTTCTTGGGGAAAGAGCTCTGGAGTAGGAGACTTCCCGAGGGCTCTCTGCAGTCACATGGAGACCGATGTGAACCGAGGCTCTGGTTTCCAGGGAGGACCATCAGTGTGGATGTTTCCAGATGGAGAAGTATGGACAAGCACCCAGCATGCAGGCTCCCAGGACCCCACCCCCACAGCACTCACGGTGGAGGTCTGGCCGTCCCCCCTCCCACAGGCACAGACCAAGGAGAAGGTAGGGGTGGAGAGGTGGAGCGGGGCAGGTCCAGCCGTCTCCTGTCACTCAAGACAGTGACACCCAGAAATAGGTGGCTGGCCAAGTTGCAGAGCCTCAGCTCTGATGCTGGCATTGCTGCAACAGTGTCCCTTGGATACCTCTAGTGATGAGGGGCTCCCTACCTCACAGACAGCATCAGTATTTTTCTTTATAACAAGCTCAACTCTGCAAGGCACAGAAAAAAGGGCTTTGGAATCCGGCAGACCTCCGCTGACTTCTGGCCATGTGCATACAGCAGTGTGACCTTGACTCAGTTCAGTGGTCCCTGGAGCCTGGATCCCACCCTTGGAGAAGGAGTGGGGGCACCATCCCTCCCTCCCCCCACTCCCCCCTCTGGCCTCTCTCTTCTACCAAGCCTCAGGTTGAAGCGGCCCCTGCAGCCTGGTGAGGAGCACTGGTGGTGGTCCCTGGCTTTCCTCGATGGCGGCTCTGTCCCCCTTGGGAGCCGACCTGGGTGAGGGGCTGCACCTGGGACAGGACAGGGGTATTTCTGGACCCTACTCAGACCAGAATGACATTAAACTTCCACACCGTCCCTGATGTACTGATTAATAACGCAGATTGCTGTGACCGTGTGCAGATGTGAGCGTGTGCAGAACTCACCAGGCCAGCCCGTCATCATGGCAATGACATTGACCGTGGAAGTAACAATAACGAGCATAGAAACAACAGTAATAGGAATACCGTGCGTTCGGGGGGCACTCACAGAGGGCAGATGCTGCTCTGAGCGCTCTGTGCGTGCTCACTCACTGGCTCCTCCTGAGAGGCTATTCTGTGGTTACCCCCGCTTTCCTGAGAGGTGAACACCCTGCCCAGAAGTCTGTCAGCTCGTAGGAGGCCGAGCTTGCGACGGAGAGGATCTAGCACAGGCTTTCTTTGATCTGATGTATTGACTGGGTTTCTATATGAGATTGTTTGGCAAAAGGATTTGATGTTAAAGAACATATTTCACCACCTTTGATTTTATCCAATCACCACCCCCTCAACACACACACACACACACACGCACGCACACGCACACGCATACACGCACGCGCACACACACGCGGGCACACGCATACACACACGCGCACGCACGCACACGCACACGCATACACACACACACACCCCGCATTTTGCAAAGGAGAGGCAAGAGGGTCAAAGGAAGGCTTCTGGAGACCAAGGAAAAGTCCCTCTGCTTCTGTTGCTCCTGTTAACCAAGTGCAGCCCACGGGCTGGGTCTGGGCTGGCCAGCCTGCCCACACCCCCTCCAGGCCTGGCCACACTGCCCAGGACAGACAGAACCCCACCCGATAGGGGAGGTGCCTGAGGTTCACCGAGGACCCGGGAGCCCCCTCCTCACGCAGCCAGAGCTGGATGGGACCCCGATCTCTTATTCACAGCCAGGCACCACCCCCTCTCTGCTGGCTACTGCCTCTTGGTGGTGAATTAACGAGGGGGGGTGGCAGACAGGCAGACAGGGGAGGGACGGCCGGAGGTGGGCCCCTCGGGACAGTCTGGTATCCACGGGGGCGAGAAGCAGGAGAGCCGGGGAAACTGACCTGCCTGCCTGCCCAGGTGGGAGACGGCAGCAAAGCAGTGAGGAAGAGGCCCTGCCGTGGGACCCTCAGTCCAGGTCCTTCCGCTTACCGACCCCCGGGCCTGCCATGTCCAATCTGTAAGAAGAGAGCAAATAACTCTTCTTCTGCCAATCTGCAGGCCAACCTACAGAAACCAAGACAAGCCCAGCTTTGTCAGCAGCATCAAGCACCTGTAACATACCCCAGGCTGGGGTGCCTTTGCCTCATGGCTGATATTGTGGTGAGTACCAGCCCCCTCTACCGTCGGCGCCGGCCACCAACATCTCACATCTGACCCCTTTCCCAGAAAATTGCCCTCAGCTGACAGGAGCCCCTCACCCGGGAAGTTATACCCTCCCCTGGTGGTCCACAGTGAGTGCTCCATGGGGGTGGGGTAGGCTGGCCTCCTTGCCTCAAAGAGGGCAACTCTGGTTTGTGCTCCTGAACTTGCTGCAGATCAGGCCTAGGTCTGACTCTGCCTGAGAGCACATCCTTCCTCGGCTGCTTCTTCCCTCAGGTTCCTCCTGAGTGTTTACCCTCAGCACATCAGCTGCACCAAATCCCTGCCTCAGGCTCTGCTTCTGGGGCACCTGACCTCAGAGGGCTTCATTTTCTCCAAGCAGCCATCTCCCCAGGCAGCGGGAAGCTCCTGAAGAGCAGGGCTCTGGCTGTCTCAGCCACTCTGTGTCCCCAGGGTCTGGACGTGGCAGGTAGGAGTCCATAGTGTGCACTGAGCGAAAGAATGAGGACCCACTGTGAACACCTTGGTCCATTGGAGACTAGCAGCCACACAGTGAGCCACACTATGTAATAAAGCAAAACTCTGTTCTCAGCAAAAACAAGGGCCATTTGTGCCCTATTTTTAAGACCAAGGAAAACAACCAATAGTGATGTTGTGGGAGGGGGTTGATCTGGGCAAGCAGGTGACCCTGTATTGTTCTTCTCCAGCAGGAGCAAAACTTTTAGCAGGAAAAGAGGTACCAGGGTTGAGAAATGCCCAGTGGTTCCCCAGCCCAGGAGGAAGAGGACCTGGAGCTGGTGAGAGACTCCTACAGATGCAGCTCTGCTTCCAAAGTGGGGGGAAACGAAGTGTCTGGGCCTGGTGGGGGGAGGGCTGACAAAACCTGGGCCAAGGCCACTTCTCATGGTGCAATATCCTGATGTGCTTTAAATCACACACACATCCACACCGACGCACACACATCCACACATGTGCACACACATGTGCGTGCACAGCGCACACACGCACACACACACACAATTATGACCCTAAAAGCAGCCCCTAACACAAGCGCATTGTGAGACATGAGTAGCAGCCTGACACTTGTTCTTGGCAGATCTTCTAGATGCCCCTTAGGAGAGCAGGCAGGGAGAGCGCACCAGATAGTTCATCATCAGGACGTGGAGCAGGGAGGGCAGTCACCTGGTCCAAATGCCTTACTTTATTGTCGGGGACACTAGTGTCCAAGCAGGGAGAGCCACCTCTCCACAGTCCACACCCCTGGAGCCTGAGCTGGGACTTCTGGCTGCCTAACACTGATACCAGGACAGGAGGCCCTCCCCACAGGAGACTTTCCCTCCTGTCCCTGGGCACGGGCTGAAGAGGCGGCCAGTCCAGGGCAGGTTTTGCTGGCCAGAAGGCTTCTAGGCTATTTGAAGAGAAGTACCTGCTGGGATGTACCATGAGGATGTGGGGTGGCTGGACCGGGGTGCTGATTGGGCACAAGGGTGGTGTGGTTGGGATGTAGCAGCACAGAACTTGCTGGTGCCCTTGATGTGGGGTCAAGGGTGACCTCTAGGCTTTCAGCCTGCCTGGGGGTGGTGCCTCCCTCTGGAGAGTTCTGAGTGCAGCAGGACGCGTCTGAGATGCCCTTTAGTAATGACTTCCTGGTGTCTCGGGGACAGCAGGAGAGCGGAGTGTGGAGTTGAGGGTGACAGCAGGGCTGGCAGGTAAACTGTGGTGTGTCCGTGGTATGTGAAGCCATGGAACTGGGCAGGGTCATGAGGAGAGGGGGACAACCAGGGACTGGTGAATATCCCACCCTCACAGCTGTGAACCCCAGAGGGAAAGTCCCAGCTGAGAAGATGAGACAGAATGGAAGGACAGTGGGCAACACAGAGTAAGCACAATTCTCCCCCTTTTACAGGTAAGGAAACTGAGCTCATAAGACTCATCCCCAGAAACACAGCCAGGGAGGGTGGGGCCAGATTTTGAGCTCCAGGTTCCTGACCTTGAACTTCAGAACTATAAGTGTTGCTTGGAATACCCTTCCCTCTTACACATGGTCAACACCTGTATATCCTTCAAAAGCCAATGCAAATGTCCCCTTGTATGAAACACTCCCTGCTGCATTATGGTGACCAATCCCGCATCATAGTTCTGTTGAAGCTTATACACACCTCCATTTCAGAACTTACTCCACCTCAGGAGAGTGGTTTGTGATCTAAGTGGGCTGTGAGCTCACACATTCCTCAGGGAATGTGTTCTATTCCTACCCCACCTCCCTGCTTGCCCAGAAACTTGGCACATGAGGACCTCTATAAGGCTTGTTGAATGGAAGGAAGGAAGGAAGGAAGGAAGGAAGGAAGGAAGGAAGGAAGGAAGGAAGGATGGATATTATAGATGGATATATGGGAGGGTAGGCAGGTGTATGTATGGATGGGACAATCAACAGACAGCCAAATATACAGATAAATGGCACCTGGGTGCCACTGGGTGCCACTTGGGCGGGTGGTTGGATAGATGGATGTGGTAGGTAGGAATGGTGGAAGGACGGTAAGATTTGTAGTCAAAACATTCAGAACTTGGTCCTAGCCTCACTCTTATGGGAGCTGCCTGGCAGGCACCACAAGACCCTTATGGCTGGGCCCTGGGCTCCTCACCTTCAGGGGTGACCAGCTGTCTATGCTGGGACTCTGCGAGGCTCAGAGTGGCCATGAGGGCAGCTCAGGGAGTGCACGGGTTTGCAGACACGTAAGGCAGCCTCAGGAGCCTGGCATGATATGCTCCACTGTGGAGCTCTCTTTGCCAGAAATCACCTCCAAAACGTACATCAAGGGGACATAATTTCCACATGGCTGGCTTTAAAACCAAGTAATTAAGTGGTTTTACAGTCAGTTTTTAAAACAAGCTCTTTAAGTTTTGAGTATAAAGCATGTCCCTATAATAGCCAAGTTGTTCTGTTTTGTGATTTCTACTGCAATGGATTTTATAATTAGGCAGAAGAAAAATCGATCCAGGGCTGAGGCTACTTTCTCCAACTCACTTTTTGGCTTGGTGGGACCTAACCAACTCACAGAGATGGGGCCCCCCCGGGACCTGACCCAGCAGGAGCCTTGTTGGGGTTCATGGTGCTGAGGGTGATGGACGATGCACAGGGCAGCCTGGCTGGGTTGGAGGGATGGCGAGGGCTGTGGGCTGTGAGTGTGTGTGTGCGCATGTGAGTGTGTGCAAGTAGGTGTGCACGGGGGCATTCAGAGGAGGCATCCCACTCAGCCTGGATGGGGAGAGTCAAGGAAGCCTCCATGTGTGAAGGCTGTTCTCTAGCTGGGGCTGTCATTGTGGGGCAGGGATGTGACACAGTGGTCCTGGGGTCATCCAGCACGTTCGACCTCATTCTGCTCCAGGTCTCCTCCTGGAGGCTGGAATCCAGCCAAAGTGAAGGTTGACAGAAAACACAGGATGCCTGTGCTAAATTTGAATTTCTGATAAGTAAGCTTTTAGTATTTCCCCTATGTTGCATATTTTTAGTATAAGTATGCCATATTTGTGATATACTGAAAATAATTTGTTGTTTATATGAAATTTAAATTTAACTAAGTGCGTTTTGTTTTGCTCAATCTGGCAACCCTGTGAAGGACTCGAGCCACTGGAGTGGATGATAGAGGCCTATTGCTCACCTCTGGCCAGCCCTGAGGTCAGCAGTGGCCCTTTGTTGCCTCAGTGGTAAGCACCAAGATGGAGGAAAATTCTTTGGATCTGTGGCAGCTCAGAGGAGTCACCGAGCCTCCCTAGGGGACTTAAGGAGGGCTTCCTGGAGGAGGTGTCCTTGAAGGAAGAATGAGTTAGTTGGGAACATTATTTTAGGAGAAAGCTATTTCAGGTGCTGGAAAAGTAACATTGGGGGGCACAAGGACACTTGACTGATATGTTAGGAGTCGGGAGGCACTGGGACTGAGAAGGGACAGGAAGATATAACACCCTCCCTCTGAGACTGCCCAGGATGCAAGGCTGTTATTGCCTGACCAAGGACTTTATGCACATTTTAAAAGGTGGAAGTAGCCCCCAGGGCATGTTCCTTGAGGAATGGTTAGCGTCTTTATACCAGGAAAAGATTCCCCTTCCTCCAGGCCAAAATAGCTCACTTCAGAGTTCATAGCCTGGCAAGTAGATTTCAACCCCATTCACCCACAGTGAAGTGCCCTTGTGCAGCGCACAGCCTGCCCAATGATGTGTGGTGGCCCTGATTTTAAGCCCTACATGGGCGGGTCCTTGTCTCTCTTGCTCACTGCTGCATCCCCCGAACCTACAGCAATTTCAGATAAATCTCTGATAAATCAGTATTGAGTGGGTGAGGGTGACTAGATGGGATGGATGAGTGGATGGATGGATACATGGATGGATACATGGATACACGGATGGATGGATGGATGGATGGATGGATGGTGGATGCATGAATGGATGGACGGATGAATGCATGGATGGATGGATGGATGGATG
>NW_027397066.1:3702099-3705257 GCF_003265705.2 Callorhinus ursinus
ATGGATGGATGGATGGATGGATGGATGATGGATGGATGATGGATGGATGGATGGATGATGGATGCATGGATGGATGATGGATGGATGGATGGATGATGGATGCATGGATGGATGATGGATGGATGGATGGATGATGGATGATGGATGATGGATGGATAGATGGATGGATGGATGGATGATGGATGAATGGATGGATGGATGATGGATGATGGATGGATGATGGATGGATGATGGATGGATGGATGGGTACATGGATGATAGAGAGAAGGATGAGTGGGTGATGAATGGATGGATGGAAAGAGGGATGGGTTGAGTGGTTGAGTGGATGGATGAATTGCAAGTTCCAGGATGGCAGGATCCAGACCCACCATCCAGGGCCTCACATCTAGGTGCTGAGCAGCAGCTTGCACTAAGAGATCAAGGAACAGCAGTGAAATTGGAGGGACTCCCATTTTCCAGGGCCTGGGATATTTCCACAAGCAGTTTTCCTAAGAGTCATATCTGGCAAAATGTGTGGGATACATGTACTCCTTTGGTCTTTAGCGGGCCCCCTTCTCCGAGGCTAACCTCGGAGTTATGTGTATATTGGAGCTAGACTGTCCCTGAGTTGGTGGATGTGACTTCCCACCCGCCTGTGAGTGGGGACATATTGCCTCCAAGGGACAGCACAGAGATGACTGGGACTCAGTGGCCCCACGGAGCAGCTGTCCACTGCCTCCTTTGTTGTCAATCCTCTCTTCCCTGTCTTATCCATCGGGTTTTTTAGGTCATCTTAGAAGTCCCCTTGCATTGTGTGTGTGTGTGCGTGCACGCACACATGCGCACAGATGAGGCACCAATTAATACGTTTTAATCCTTCATGTGCAATAACGGTCTATTTTTCAGGCAGCTGAACATGCCTGGGATCCCCAAAGCTTGTTATGTATTTGACAAACAGTCCTTCTGCCCAGAATGTTAGGCTCCCCCTCAGAGCGTAGTGGCCCCAATGTCTCCAAGCCTGGCTGGCCCTGGGACCTGTGGCTCTTTTCTGGGAGGGAGGCATGCGGAGGAAGAGCCTTGCCCTCAGGTGCAGGGAGCACTGGCCTGAGAGCCGGTGCTGTTGGCCTTGGTCCTAGCCCAGCCTGGAGAACAGTTACTCCCTCCCCTGCCTCCCCTCCCTCTCCCCACCCCTCGAGTTACAGCTGTGTTTTCTTGCAGGTGCCGACTGTGGGGCAGGCCCTGTACCAGAGCTTAGCTTGTATTATCTCCCTCGTCCCGGCAGCTACCCGTGGGGTGGGATTAAAAGGTATAATGGATGTGAAAGTACACGGCAAATTGGAAATCGCTGTAGTGATGTGAAGGGTTATTACTGATAGCGCTTTCTTCCAGCACACCAGGCCCTTGATGGAGAGCCGAGGTGTGGGTTGGCGGCAGGGGGCAGGGGAGGGTTCCTGCAGGGACCCGAACACTCCGCCCAGTCACAAGAGGGAGGACAAGGACTGCACAGCAGGCCTGGCTCTTAGGACCTCCCATGGGCTGCAGATGACAACCTCCTCCCCACCTGCAAGCACCTGCTGGGGACACTGAGGGGCTCAGGCAGAGGCCTTTCCTTGGAGAGATGGACATGGGCTAGCCAACTCCCCCTGCCCCCACACTGGCCACAGACGGGGGACAGGGCAGCAGGAGGACATCACTCTGGGGCCTTAGGGATGTGCAGGAGGAGAGGCGTCTCACCCCTGCCCGGTCCCTGTCTCCACACCCTCTCCTCCTTCCCAGGCCTGAGCCACCCTACCTTTACCCCAAGGCCTCTAAGAAACCATCTTGGATCCCTATTCTGTCCTGTCCGGGTGACCTCATTGTGTTATAACAAAACTCCAATAATCCAGCCAGTGCTCCTCCAGCCAGGCTCCCTCTGGGCTCTAAACAGCAGCCTGGCAGCCCTCCGGCGCCGGCACCCCACGCCCCCACACCCCAGGCTCCTCCAAACGCTGCTGCAAAGCCAAGCACATCCCATTCCCACGTGCCCTTCTGTTCTGCATGTGCTCCCGACATGACAAATGAAAGGCAGAACAAAGAACAGAGCCCAGGGGCACCTGGGGGGCTCAGTGGGTTAAGCATCCGACTCTTGATTGCAGCTCGGGTCATGATCTCAGGGTCATGGGATCGAGCCCCGAGCCAGGCTCCACGCTAAGCAGGGAGTCTGCTGGAGCTTCTCTCTCCCTCTCCCTCTGCCCCTCTCCCTGCTTGCACGTGCTCTCTCTCCCACTTAAATAAATGAATAAATCCTAAAAAAAAAAAAAAAAAAAAGCAGAACCCAGAGCCTGCGCCAAGTGGGACCCCTGCTCCTGCCTCACCTGCCTCCTCGGGGGACCAGGCTCGGCAACCTTGCTCCGAAAAGAGCAGAGTCAACCCGTTAGCCTGCAGGCCACGGGTCCCTGGTCCTAACTGCGCCACTCTGCCATGGAGCCAAGTGCAGCCACAGCAGCTTGGGGACAAACAGCTGTGGCACGTGCGGGTGAAGCCTCGTGGACGTCCACGAACCGCATGGTCAGGGCAGTGGTGTCTCTGCTCCAAATGTGCACATGAACGTGTGAGTTGGGCAGTGGCGGAGGGCAGGGGAGAAACGTCCCGCACGCCCCTAGGCAGCACAGCTGGGTGCTCGTGTTGGATTCCGGAGGGGACCAGCAGCGGCAAGGGACCTCCCATGCGGGCGGGTCCCGGGACCGCTGAGGACAACCCCCACCCCCCACAGGTCGATAGCTCCGAGGCCCACATTCCTCCAGGTTTTGCTGACTTCCGAGCTTCTGGCTTCGTTCCACGCTCCACCAAATGCCACGGAGCACCAGTTACGTGGCAGATGCCACGGCAGGTGCCACGGGGCAAGGTGCCAAGGAGTTCAGGGTCTCTACCTCGGGCAGCTGCCCGCAGTGGGCACCTACTGCTGCTGGGTGCTGTGCTGAGTGCTGAGTGCACGCTGTCTAACCAAATTCTGGGGGCCGGTGGGCGCACCACCCCCGTTTCTCCCGCACCCAGGTTGTGTGCATAGGTACGGGGGGTGGGGCCTGTGGGCGGGCCGTTAGAAATCTTTATGAACGCCAGGAACAGAAATAAAAGAATACATCCGAACCCCACCCCCCGGCACCAAGTCCTGTGCACCTGGGGTTAGCCGCTCACACCCT
>NW_027397066.1:3705267-3712161 GCF_003265705.2 Callorhinus ursinus
CCCACACCACACACATGGCACTCACCACAACCCACACCACACACATGCACTCATCACGCACTACACACCACACACACGCATTCACCACGCACTACACACCACACACACGCCACTCACACCATGCACTACACACCCCACATACACACTACACACACGCCACTCACATCCCCCCACACACACACCCCACGCAGTCCCCCCCCACACCCACATGCAGAGCTGAGGCGGCAGGGTGGGGCAGTGTCCTTGCCCCATAAGGCCCTTTCTCCTACAATCCCCACTGGCCACAGCTAACTGCATCTTCTGAATACATTTGATGTTCTGCAATTTCAGAGCTGGAAGGATTTCCAGAACAGTCTGCAACACTGAACTTCACTTAGCACGTCTTGCAATAATTAGTCTGGGGCCCCGAGGAGGGCATTAGAGGACTAATCATCGGCCTCAGATTGAAAAACAGGCCCACAGATGATTATGGTCACAAATTTACTGGAGCTGATCGCCTTGAGCACAATTGCCAAATAATGAAGGAAAATAAGATGCCAAGTTGCATTAGCCAAAAATAAAATACAAAGCGAGAGGCAGATAGCCTTTGTGCTCGGAGCTGGCAGCGTCTGCCCAAACAGGCTGCTGGGGTGCGGAGGGCGCTGGCTGGGGACGCGTAGAAGACACAGTTAGCTGGAGGCTGACCGGCAGAGCCCCCCACGCCGGCTCGGCCCCATCCACCTCCCAAAGCTTGTCCTGAGTAGACAGGAGTGGGGGGTGACTTGACCAGCCCCCAGCCCGTGCCCTGGAGCCCACACCCATTCTCAGCACATGCAGGGCCCTGAAGCCTGCATGCTGGTCATTTATACAAGGCCCTGGACCAAGGACCCACGGCAGGACATGGCCCCTGCCCTCCGGAAGCTCAGGGTACAGAAGAGGAAAAGCCCTTGATGACAAAGTGGGGAAAGGATGTAAAGAAGAAGCCCTGGGGCCTGTGGGGTAGATCCCAGAGGAGGAGTATCTAAGCCTGCAGGGGGCTATCAGACAGGGTTCCTGGAGGGGGTGGGAGCTGAGTGGAATGTGGAAGACCTCTCCAGGGGGAGCAGGAGAGAGGGCGGGGTGGGCAGACCCCACAAGCGTCAGGGTGGCCTGCCAGGGTGAAGGCACCCGCGCAGGGCTGGAGGGCTGGAGGAGCCCTGCCCCCTTCCAGCCCCCACGGGCCACCATCACAATTTACGAGAACATCAAAGTGGGGCCCACCAGGCTGTAGTCTCTTAGTTTTCCAAAGGATGTTATTAAAAGAAAACTACTATCCTCAGCCACCAATTCATAGAAGAAAGGATATTTTATTTTATTTGAGAGAGAGAGAGAGAGAGAGAGCACGCACGCACGCACAAGCAGGGGAAGGGTTAGAGGGAGAGGGAGAATCTCAAACCAATTCCCCACTGAGTGTGGAGTCTGATGCAGGGCTCAATCTCATGAACCTGAGATCATGACCTGAGCCGAAATCAAGAGTCAGACGCTTAACCCACTGAGCCATCCAGGTGCCCCAAGAAAGGACACTTGAGTACCCCCAGAGCAGGAAGGAGCCACCTTCAGATAAAGGACAGATTGTCTTGGGAGAGGGCACTGGAGGACCTCAGAGGCCAGCTCCTGCCCAGGTGTGGGGCAAAGGGGGAAGCTGGGAAGGGGCAAGTCCACTGGGCTTGAGACAGGGTGGGGATGTGGTCAGGTCTGGTCCTGGAGGCTGCATTAGGGCCTGGGGTTGCTGGCCAAGGGGGCAAGGGCTCCTGCCTGGTCTTCTCTGTCTGCACCCAGGAGTGGGCAGGCTCAAACCTTGACCCCTAATTGAGCATGGGGACCTACACTGCCTTGAAATCCCATATGCTCCCAAATCCTGGTGACACAGGGTGGCCCAGAGCAGAGCCAAAGAGTCTTCGTGGAAATCTCAAATCCACCTGTGATGCGGGTGCCTGGAGGAAATTCACTTCCTTCTTCAAGCCCCGATTTTGTCAGTGAGACGGGGCTAGGAATTCTTGGCCCAGGCAGCTGTCATTAAGGATGATGCCAGCTAGCCTCTGTAATGCCTGGCATCCAGGAAGTGCTCAGTACCAAGGCCAGAGGGGCAGGAGGATGGAGCCGTGGTTCACGGAGGGCTTCGTGGAGGACGAGTGACATGGGCTGAGCGGGGAGGAGGGACAGAATTCCTCCAAGTGACCCCTTCACCTCACCATGGGGACCCCTGCCAACAGATCAGAGCACGTCTCCGTAAAGGCACACAAGGAGTACCTGCCTCAAATCCAAAAGTTCAAATGTTGGACAAAATTTTTCTTTCCATTGTAAAAAAGTCAACAAAAGACACATAATGATCCCAGAAACACAGAGAGCTGGGTTCTGAGGATGGCAGCCCGCGTCTGCGGCTGCACCACATAGTCAATTAAAATGTCAAGTCAGAAGCTCTCAGCAGGGCTTTCTGTCGGTGACCAGGTGGCAGGAAGACTGATTCTGGTCTTGGGGGTCTGGGGCTCTAAGCTCAATGCTCTTTCAAAGGAAAAGCTCAGTAGGAAGTGTGTGATTCATGAGGGGCCAAAAACAGCCCCAGCCCCACCCCATTTGTTCAAGAATACAGTCAAGGGATCCCCAACAGCCCCAGGGGCCCCCATGACATTTAGCAGACAGTATGACTGCAGACACTCACGTGCCAGTGAAGGCCACACTGGGGGTCATCACCAACGGCTTTGCTCTTTGCTCTCACTTTCCTAGTGCACGGCCATGTACTGTGACCTTGTGCAGGAGGTGGGGGGGTGGACACAAAGGGGACAGATCGAGCAGACAGGTGCAGAAGAGGCACTCTGGAAAATCCCACCCGGGGCAAATGAATCTTCCAGGTCTGAGAAGCAACCAGTCCCAGCAAAAAGCCAAGAGCGAGGGGTCAAAGTGAGATGCCACAAAGCCAGGGGACCCTTTCAATGCTTGAATTACAATCACTGGTGTCTCAAGGCCACAGAGACCATCACTTAATAAATAATTTTAGAAAATGCAATCCACAGTCACATGGGGGGTTTGGACGGATATTATCCCTGGCCAAACGGACCCGCGCCTCTCAGGTCATAAAGAGCAACTCGTCCCACGGTGGGAAGGAGCGCCTCACGCAGCTTGCCTGAGTTAGCAGGTCCTTCTGTCCAGCCCGGGGGGCCCCCACGCATGTCCCTTCTGCATCCGTGGCCCTGCAGGTCCCCAGACCATCCCCACCGAGACCACCACCCGGAGAATTGTGCGTGGGCTTTCCAGGTTGTTCCACTGCCTGATCTCCTGGGTGCAGCAGCCTCCCCTCTCCGCTCCCAGCAGAGTGCCCCCTGCCCCACCCTCACCCTGACTTAGGCCCCACCAGGACCAACACCGAGCAGCACGTGCGCTGCCAAACGCACAAGGACTGGAACTGAACAGGAGAACTGAGGCAGGTGTGAAATAGCACGTTATCCAGAAAAGTCCGCCTGGGGGGAGACTCCCTTTTACCAGCAGGATGGTACACTCAGTGACATTGAAATCCTTTCCGCGGAAGCCACAATAGAACTTGACTAAATGTATCTTAAAATATTTGAACGTGCATCGTTGAGCTGTTAAAGAAACAGGAATCTTTCGGGGTCAAAACCCAAAGAGGTCATGGAGATGGAGAGCAGGGAGCCAGCTTCGAGTCAGCTGCCTTCAGCGCATCCACCGCATCCTGCCAGGGTCCCCCAGGGGCCATCCTCCTCTCCTTCCTAATAACAGAACCCTCAATTTTCAGCTGGTCATGTGACCCTACAGAGCCTATACTTCTCAGACTCCCCTGAAACTCCCCTGAAACTTGTGTAACTAAATTTGGCCCAAGAATGTGAGCAGAAGTATTGTGCGAAGAACCGGGGAAGTGTCCTAGAAATGAAAGCACGTCGTTCCTTACCCCTTTCATCCTTCCCAATAACTGGAATATGCACACAATACCTGATACAGCAGCAGCCATTCTGCACTATGAGGCCCCTGGAAATGGAAGTCACGCCGACTGAAGCATAAAAAACCCTCAGCCCTGCACTGACCACCTCAGACTTGTGGCCCATACGAAAGAAAGAAGCAAATAAACGTCTGTCTTAACTAAGCCACTCTGGTTTGGGTTTTTATGTTACTTGTGGCTAAATTGCATCCCAATACAACAGGAGATCTTGGATCTCTGTTTTGATGGCTGCATGAGGGCTGGGGGCCAGGGGACAAAGCCAAGAAAGGAAGTTTATAATAAGACTTCTGCCTAAAGCTGGGGCTCAGAGACCTACATGGTTGGTACAAGTGTGAATTGAAGATAAATCCACAGTGTAGAAGGAAACCTGCCCGTCTTTACCTTGTCCCCAGGAAGAAGAGAAAAGCGCACGCATGCACACACACACACACACACAAGCAAAATCATTGCTAGATGGATGAAAGTTCACTAATTTGATGATAAAAGGTTCTCATCTTGTAAGAGAATAAGCCTCAAAACAAATAACACAAAAGTTGACAGAACTTCAAGCAAAAAATTCACAAATCCGCACTCAGTGTAGAAATCCTAACACGCCTTTCTCGACACTAGCCAAGCAGACAAAAGTCAACAAGAATATAGAAGATTGGAACCACAGTTTTAATGAGCTCGATCCAAGGATATACCTGCAGCGTTCTAACCAACAGAGAGCTGGAGTACACCCAGATTTTCCAAGGTGCTTCAGGAACGCTCGGGATAATACACTGTGCACTCTGTCAAAAAGCCCGTTTCTACTGATTTAAAGGACTCATCAGGCCAAGTTCCTTGAGCACCTGTGTAGCTGGCAGAATAATGCCCCCCAACAATGTCCATGTGCTAATCCTCAGTACCTGCGGATATCTCACCTTACACGACCAAAGGCATTTTGCAGTTGTGATGAATTAAAGATCCTGGGGTGGGAAATGACCCTGGCTTATCTGGTGGGCCTCCTGTAATCCAGGGTCCTTACAAGAGGGAGGCGGGAAGGTCAGAGTGTGGCAGGGGGTGTGGCGAGGCGAGCAGAGGGCCCGAGTCACAAGGACAGGCTGTGCAGAGGCGGAAGGAGCCATGAGCACGCTCTCCCATGGCGCCGGCAGGAGGGCGCAGCCCCGCAGATACCTTGATTCCAGCCCAGTGAGACCCACTTCAGACGGCTGACCCCAGAACCGTAAGAGAACAGATTCCTGTTGGTCTAAGCCACCAACTTGGTATTAATTTGTCACAGTGACAACCAGAACCTAGTACAACATGCAGTCAGGCTAGAAACTAATTAAAGAAAGTTTGTACAAACACCCGCCTACATTTAAACAGTCGGGATACCTTCCCCGGCTCTCCCCAGGGTTCTGAGATGGATGTCTGAGCACCAGAGCAAAGACCACCTTCCTGCCGCGACCTGGCCCCAGCCTGCCCCCTCATCTCTCCCCAGGGATGCTCTGCTCCTGGGCTGTACCTCAACCACAGCCAGAGGTCCAAATAGAACCATGTACGGAGGAGATGTGTGCAATCTGGGGGGGCAGCCCGGTGGTAGCAGCAAGAGCAGCAAAGGAATCCATGGCGGGGGGAGCTTCGTGGTGGATGGTGTGGGGCCTGGGGTTATCCAATCTTCCATCAGCATGCCTGTCCCCTAGTGCCTCACGGTACCCCCTCCACTGAGACCCACCTCCCAAGATCCACTTCCAAGTGGAGGCTTGGAGACTGGGGTGAGGATGGGGCCATTCCTGAGGCTGCCAGCGAGCCATCCGTGCGTGCCCGGTGTCTTGCTTAGATCCTCTCTGTCACCCTCTGGAGGGAGCTGACACCGACTGGGGAGTCCGGAGCTGTGAGGCCCCGGTGCAAGCCAGGCTCCTTGTCTCCAGGGCGCCTGATCATTATTCCGCAGAAAGCAGCGGACCAGCTCCTGGAGGGCGGGTCTCCACAAGGCCCCGCTTGCATAAGCAGCCTCTCCGCGCCCTTCCTCAGGGACCCTGGCTTCGGTCTCGCTGCCTGCCAGAGCACCAATGCAGAGCACATCAAGAGCAACAAGAAGGCTGGGGGCCCCCATGTCGTAGGGGCTCCATGGGCCATGGCAATGACCGTCACCGTGGGACACCATGCAGCTCAATGTGAACTCGGCTCAGGGAGGACACTGCCACCGCCACCGGCCCCCCCACCCCCCTCCACAGTCTGGTCTGGGCGGATGCACTGCAGCTTCCACACGCCGCTTCTGAGAAGTTCAAGAATTTTGCATAGAGTAGAAGAAACCATCGCATGAGGTTTTCATGAAGAAAGCTTAAGCAAGCTTGGCAGGGAGAACATTTCAGCACCAGAAAAGCAGAAATGAGGGAAATTAGCATTCTGGCTGCTTCTCCCTTCCCAGCACGCCGCTCCCCAGCCCGCCAACAGCTAGCTGCGTCTTGCGTGCAGCAGGGCTCCCCTGGCCGACCTAACCGGCCCCCAGCATCTTCTGCTCACCTGCTTTGCACCGGGCCTGGTTCAACCTGGCCTGAGACATGATCACAACAGAGTGTGGAGAGCGAACTGATCCCCAGACAGATCCGGGGAGCTGCCGGTGCAGAGGGGGACTTGATACAGTGCCCCCACTGCGGTCTGCTGGGCTGGCTCCATGGTGGCCTTCGAGGAGAATGCACAGCTCTTCCTCTGGACCCACGAGGAACCCTCTTGATCTGAGTCAGGACAGTAGTGGCTAGGGCCTGCGCTGTGTTGACAGTGTGGCATGTTCCCTGAGTCCCGCGCTGTCAGACATGCCAGGGGTAAGTCCCCCCAGCGTGTGCTCCAGAAGAGAGCCATCGCGACAAGCCCCCACCCTATGGACTTGGACCAGTCATGCAGGTGCCCCCTGTTTACTTGTGACGAGGTCAGACATGGACCCCCAAGTTCCCACTCTCTGCTTG
>NW_027397066.1:3722161-3726452 GCF_003265705.2 Callorhinus ursinus
CCATTTGCTATGATTTAGCAGGTGTTTCTGCACCCTGATCATAGGCACCTGATGCAGACTACATTTTCTAACCATGACTGTAGCCATTCTTCAGCCCGCCTGCCCTTCTGCACTGCGACCTTGCCTTCCCCCCACCCCCCCGCCCCCAAGATGGCAAAGCCTACCTCCCCTGCCCTGGTTCGGGGCTGGCCTTGCTGGCTTCCAGGGCCAAAGGAATACGGCAGAAGTGATGTCCCAGGACCCAGGACTTCTGAGGTTTGATCATAAGAAGCCTTGCCCTTCTACGCAGGCCTCCCAGGATGCCCAGAAACCCGCCCTCTTAGAACCCAGCCACCAGGACTCCCACACCACATACAGAAGCCACACAGAGGTGTCTAGGTGCTCCATCCAGTGGATACCCTGTTGGGTCCTCAGCCAACTGCCACATCAACCGAGGGACCAACCCCATCATATCTTCAGAAGATGGTCACATGCAGCTCACATCTGACTGCAACCATGTCTGAGATCCTCCTAGACGAGCCCGGTCAACCCACGGGACCACAGGGGTAATGACGGGTTGGGCTGCTTCATTATGCAGCGGTACATAACCAGAGTAGCCCCCCGCCAATATTTACTTTCAAGTGGGGAAACTACTAGCATTTGTCATACACCTACCAGAAGCCAGACATTTTATTTGCTGGTATATGTCATTCATTCATTCGTTCGTTCGTTCATTCATTCATTCATTCATTCATTCAAAAATCTCACAACATTATGAAGTAGGGATTCTATTTTAGGAAAGGTAGGCTAGGCTTTGTGCAAAATCCGTTGCTGCCCAGGCACCCGGACACGTCAGCAGATCCCGACTCACCCATGCTGTGAGTCTGCAGTGGGCCGGCAAAGGCTCGGCTCCACACGGCCCCTCAGGATCCAGGCTAACAGAGGCTCTGCCCTCTGCAACCCTTGGCCTTCTCAGCTGTTGAGATGGGGAGAGAGAGTGAAGCTTCTCACAGTCCCGGGCTGGAAGTGACCCTCGGCCCTTCCTCTCCCATGCGGCCACGCCTGCTGTAAGGGGGCCAGGCAGTGGGCTCACCTGCACAGCCACAGAGGAAGAGGACCTGGATGTGGGTGAGCCCGGGCTGGAGGAGACTCGGCCCACTGCTGCCATCACAGGGCTGCCATGTCAGCTGGGGGACTGACCCATTTGCCTCCAAATATACCAGCGTATCCTGGGACAGCCTGTGCCACCCCCTTTTTTTTAAGATTTTATTTATTTATTTGAGAGAGAGAAAGCGAGCATGAGTTGGGGTGGGGGGAGAGGCAGAGGGAGAAGCAGACTCCCCGCTGAGCAGGGAGACCGATGTGGGACTCGATCCCAGGACCCTGGAATCATGACCTGAGCAGAAGGCAGACGCTTAACTAACTGAGCCACCCAGGCGCCCCTGCCTTTTTTTTTTTTTAAGATAATAATGAGAGTAGCCACAGAGGGATGCAAGTGGCCTGTTGGTAAAACGCACAAAGATAACGCAGAGGAAGGGGCTCTGTAAACAGCAGAGCCCTGGAGAAAATGAAAGGAGCTTTGTTGAGCGGTTGAAACGGAGGCTGATCTTTCTGAACTAGAAAGGCAAGAAGCTCAAAGCCAAATGAAAGCCACGCCGCCTGCCTGGCTGCTTTGCCCGTTGAAAGGGGCTTTTTTTCCCTCTGCCGTGGCCCACTGGGGTTTTCTGAAATGGCTCCATATTCTCCTTTGAGGCACCTTGCACGAGCCCTGGAGGCTGACACACAAGCACAGGGAAGCGTAATTGCCGCTCACAAGTGCCCCAGATGAACAGCTGGGCACGGAGGGACACAGGCCCCTCCACCGCGGTGGCGGCCACCTCTGATGACAGACCTGCGGCCCGGAGGCCTCTGTGGGCCAGGCCGGTGCCATGGGGCTGCTCCCGAGGGGCCCACAGGTTGGGGAAGTCTTCCCTCCAAGGCCAACCCCACCCAGCATCACCTTTAATCCTCAAGAACCAGACTTCCTGAGGGGCTGCTGGTGAGAGCCTGAGAGAGAGGGCGAGGGCCCCAGGGGTGTGGGTCAGCCTCAGAGTGGGCCCCCAGGCCAGGCCCAGGAGCTCGAGCCCCCATTTAAAGGGCCAGGCTGAACTTGGCCCCCTCCTCCACCTGCAGAGCCAGCCAAGTTGCACACCTCTGCCCTTGGTCCACAGCCAAGGCTCCCTCTTGCCGGAGCCTGGGAAGGGTCTCTGTGTTTAGGGACCCATGCGATCAGACTGGGGCACCGGGATCCCCTGGGTCATCCTTCCGCCCTGTCGGGTAACACATGAGCAGGTCCCGGGATTAGGACCCGGACCACTCTGAGGGACACTGCTCTTCCCCGAGGGCCTCTGCCCACAGAGTATAAATATGAAGCCAAATGCCAAGCAGCTCTAGGTCTCCTCAGGCTGACCACCTGCTCATACACTGTTGGCAGGGAAAGGGATGCGGGAAATAGCTCATCTGGGCCACCGCCTCCCCGTCAATGGGAAAATGAGGCTTAGAGCATAATTAAAAGCCACCCAGCTCACCTCCACTGCACTCTGAGGCCACCGCGCCGGGGACGCGGTTAGGTAATCTCCGTCCCTGTGCTGAGCACCTGGTAGGAGCTCAGCAATCTCTCTGAATTGTGGGAATGAATGGAGGTGTCCGGGGGCAGGGAAGCAACCACAGATGAGGCCGCGCTGAGCCCAGCCCTGTTCCCTATTAGAGGTTTGACCTTGTAGTTTCCCTCAGTCTCCACACCTCAAGAATGGGTCCAACTATCCAGCTCCCTCGTCCACAGGGTTTTGTGCAGATGAAGTGGCCAAGCACATGAGTGACCCACAGTGTACCACAAGGTGCCCCGCGTGCCCCCACCCCAGCTCCTGAGAGGGGAAGCCGGTCCCCGGACCCTGGGCCCAGTGCTCTTGCTTGTCCTGCAGGAACGCCAGCTCGCATCCCTAATTCACGCCTCCCTGCACTGAGGTTCCACAGGCCTTTCCGTCCAAGTTAGCAAATAACACAGAGAATCCAACTGGCAAGATTAAAGCACAGTTATGAATATGCATGACTCATTCAGCAATCAAACACCCCGAATCCTTTCCAGAAGAAGGGATCCGAGCATAATTTTCTGCCACATATTTAAATTCAAATTAGTCATTATTTAATGTTGGGACGAATCGCCGGAGAAGGTCATGTTTTCAGTTTAATGTTTTTTTCTTAATAAGTGAGGCTGACTCCCTGGCGGGGTACCCATGCTCCGGTAACACGTTCCTTTCTGTTTTTCTACTCATGCTGAAGGCCTGCCCCCTGGAGACAGCAGCGAACACCATTCCTGCTTTCTCGGACAAATGTCCCCTCCCCTGCGCCCCCAGCCCCTGCAGCAACATCATCCCTCTGCCCAGTTCACACACAGATCTGCCGGATCAGCACAATTGTGAGGGTCTAGATGGTCCGGGTTCAAATGTGACTCTGCCGCTTCCCAGCTGTGCAACCTTCCTTGACCTCTCTGAGCCTCAGGCCCTCATCTGCAGAAGGGGGGTACAGTAGTGTCTACTGCAGAGGCTGCTGTGGGCAGTGCTATAGATGGGGCTTACAAGTGTGCTCATGGCAAGGGCGCCCCCAGAAACGTGCCACTGCTGTTCTCATTACTAACACGGACAGCCTCCAGCCCCAGCCGCCCCGGTGGGCTGTGCTCACCGCCCGCTACTGCAACGGCCCCCCCAGATGGGACGCGTGGGCTCCTGCCAAGGGGAGCCCAGCCTCTGTGCCGCGGTGCTCAGGGGCGCCCATGATCCCACCTACCCTTCCCGACGCCTCCGGCACACACCCCCCGTGCACCAGGCACCCCGAGAGGCTCGCCCTCTTCCAAACAGGCCATACTCCCCGCCCTCTGTGTTTCCTGGGCCCACAATGCTTATTTTCTTTGCTCTGAATTACCAATGGCCCCTAGAGAACTAACTCGATTTTTTTTTAAAGATTTATTTATTCATTTATATATTTGAGAGAGAGAGGGAGAGAATGAGTGGGGGTTGGAGGAGCAGAGGGAGAGGGAGAAGCGGACTCCACACTGAGCACGGAATCCGACACAGGGTTCTAGCTCACGGCCCTGAGATCGTGACTTGAGCTGAAACCAAGAGTCAAGAGTATGACGCTGGACCAACTGAACCACCCAGGCACCCTGAGAACCAACTCGATGTCCACATCCTCTGTGAGTGTCCTGACCTGGGCTGAGTTAGCAGCCATCTCCTCTGTGCTTGGAGGTTAAAAAAAAAAAAAAAAAAAAAAAAAAAAA
>NW_027397066.1:3726552-3762445 GCF_003265705.2 Callorhinus ursinus
TGAAGCCTTGGCCACACTGAGCGTTCACCACACTGTGCAGTGAATGAATGAATGAATGAATGAATGAATGACCAGCACATGTCAGTCTTCCCTGACAGCCCCCTCCCTCCTCCGGGGTGGAAGCCCAGACTAGTTCCTCACTGAGGCATGTCCGACCCCAGTTTTCCAAGATGGAAACAAAAGGCCTCTGCAAGGACTTCCCTGGACTGTCGTGAGTCAGTGGGCCAGGCAAGGCAAGACAGAGGACAAAGGACGCTGTGGGCTATCAGACAGACAGGAAAGCTCTGTCCCCAGGCGCTGTGACAAGTCCTGCGGGGCCACTGTCTACAGTTAAAGAAATTGGTTTTAAAGGCCCGATAAAGTGTTCTGTTGTTCCAGAAAAGCAATCCATCTGTATTCCGTTGTTGCTACTGAGATGACAAATTGATTCTTTAAAAAATATATCCCGGCGCCGGCTCTCCAAGGGTCGTCCTGCTGGTAAGAACCCGGTGCTCCAGGGAGGGTGCCGGAAGCGCCCTCAGCACAAGCCAGCTCTGCTCCAGGAGACCCCAGCCGCGAAGCCAATGCCGTCGGACGGGCCCCTCTGCAGAGAGGGGGGCGGTGGCAGGACGGATTGTCCCCGACTTGCCAGTTCATATTTGCCAGGTGATGGGGAGGCGGGCCAACATGACAGAGCCCAGCCCGCAGCTGCACCCCCACCCTCCCCCCACCCGTGAGTGCCCGCGTGGGGCGCCAGGTACAGGTGACTCCAGCCAGGGTGGGTCTCTATGGAAACCCCACGGGCCACCGCCTGGGTCCTCATCAACCAGCCAGCATGCTCGGTCCAAAGCTGCCTCTGCCATTCACTGGTTGACTGAGGTTCAGGGAGTTAGCTAAAATCCCTGGGGCCTCAGCAACCTCATCTCGGGATGGGGAGGATCAGGGTCCCTGCCCGGCAGGGCCATCCCGGGGACAGAGCACGTTCCTGTAGGTGCTTAGAGCCAGGCCAACATCCATCACAGAGGCTCTGTTATCGGACATTCCTTCCTTTCCTCCAGGAAAGCCTCCAGGTTCTTAATAATGGACATCTGCGATGTATATCCTCAGAGAACAGAAAACAGATACTCCAACAGATAATGCACACGTGCCTTCCCATCAGCACCGTTCACAACAGCCCAAAGGTGCAAACCACCCAAATGTCCATCCGTTGGTGAACGAATAAGCAAATTGTGGCATATCCACCCAGTGGGACATCGTTCAGTGATAAAACCAAATGACGTTGGGCCCCAGGCTGCATTAGGAACAGCATGGTGAGGAAGGAAGCCAGACGCAAAGATCCCATTTATGTGCGATGTCCAGAACAGACCAATCCACAGAGAGGAAGGATCCAGATGGCAACCAGGCTGGCGGGAGGTGGGCTGGGAGGGGTGGCTCAGTGGAGATGAGAATGTTCCAGAACCGAATGGAGGTGGTCGGTCCACAGCACTGTGAATGTGCTAAATGCCACTGAATTGTTTGCTTTCAAATGGTTAATTTTATGTTATGTGAATTTCACCTCAATTAAAAAAAAAAGTGGCTACTGCATACAGAGGGCGACGCTGATATAAGTCTAGTCCTTTCTCTCCAAGTAGAAGAAATATATGTTAGTTAGTGACAGTATAGGAAAAATGTAAAGAAAATAAAAATGAGATGTATTCTCTGTGCATACATTTTACTTTTAGAAAATTAAGAGATTGACATGCATATTTTGGGGGACCAGCTTTTCATGCAAGTATATTCCTGTAGTCTTAAATGTTCTTTGAAATCATGCTTTTAAGCATTTGAATACTTTGCCCTCATGTGGATGCACCACACACGATTTAACTTGACCTATATTTATCGCCATGGCTGCTTTGTGGTCAGAACCTGACAAAGGCCCCAGCACCCACGCCCGCTCCGCCCGCACAAGACACAAGCCACTTTGTCACCCACAGGGTGACCTACAGAGGAGGGAGGGGACAAAGCGCTGGCCGCGAGAACCTCAGAAACAAAGGGTCGGAGGCCGCAGGGGGTGGTGGGCTCCGAGGAGAGAGCGTGGGGGTGTGCAGGGGACGGAGGCAGGTGGAAGGGACGGCCAGCAAGGTGGCCGGGGGAGGATATAAGCCCCCATGGAGTCAGTCCCTCCCCTCTGTGTTCTGTATCCCCCGCCAAAACCTGGACTCCTCCCCAGGGTGGGGAAGTATGGTGAGGCCACTTTACCAGGAGCAGGCAGTGGAGACCTGGGTCTGCTGAGCGAGCTGGGTCCCTCTTCACAGTCAAGGAGGCTTTTCTGAGAAAGGGACCTAAATCCATGCACTGGGGACTCCAGGCAAGCCGCTCGCCTGCCTTTCATCGGATCCCCTGTCCCCCCGAGATCTGGGGGAAGGAGCGAGGTCTGAATCTCTGAGCACCTCTTGTCTCCAAGGACTGAAATGGCCCCGCTGAGTTTCACTTGCCATGTGCTTATTTCAGCCCCAAGGATGCTCTGGCCAGCTCCGGGGACATGAACAGAGCAGCCAGGAGAGGGGCGGGGTGGGGTGTGCCTTGCAGTTCTTCCCCTGGGACATGTGGGGGCATGTGGGGGGGTGAACGAGACCCTACTCTGTGGGGTGGGGGGTCTCCCTTTGTGTTGGGTTGTAAGGAGCCATTTCTCCTGATAATACAGTACTGGTTTTGTACCCGGAGGTGTTCCTGCTTCGTTCTACAGGACTAGCCGATTTAATCGCCACCACAGCCCTGGGATGTAGGAACCATCATGCTCATTTTACAGAGAGGGGAAGGCCCAGAGAGGTGAAGTGACCTGCCCGAGGTCACACAGCGGCAAAATCAAGGGGAGGCCATGGGGCTGCATGCAGTGGCCTCACTGTGGGGAGTAAGAGCACAAGGCCACAGAAAATGAGCCCATTGCTGCATTTGGAGCAATGCTCGCACTCAAATACTGACAGACAAGTTTTGTGGCTCCTTCCCACAGTCCTCCCTGGCCTCAGTTTGTGATGGGGAGGGTGACGTCATATGTGGTGGAAGGGCCTGGTGACTTTCTGATGGCCTGCAATTATCCGGAACTGCACAAAACAGTCAGCACCGCGAGGCTCACAGGAGAGAGGCTGATCTGATTTTTCCTCCTTTCTTTGCTGGGAAAACGGCGCCCTGGTTGGCCACTCACCGAGCCGTGAGTATCTCTGAGTCTCTGTCTCTTCATGGAGAACTGGGGACCAGAAGATGCCCTGCCCTGCCCAGCTCCGGGGGCCATGGAAACACCACTTCCCGTGGTGATGCACACAGACTATTGAGTCCAGACCTCTGCCCCGGCCTCCCGTGTGAGAGCCACACCTGGCCCGCAGGTGCGCACCCCTCAGAGGCACTGGTCCCGGCGCAGGAAATGATGAATTCCACCTGGACAGGAATCCTGAAGACAGCCCACCCACTGCCGAAACACCAGAGAAAAGCCCACCAACGGCGACGCCGCGAGAGTTGGATCAAGGAGCCAGTGAGGGGAAGCTCCCGTGTAAGCTGAATGGACGGCTCTGGCCCATCAGGCAGAGGCAAGCCCTACCCTGCCTGCTGTCTGCCACTGGGACCTAAGCCGGGACCACTGGGCAGTGTGGCCACTGACGTGACCCAAGCCCTGCTCCAGGACCCTCCCGTCAGCCTCTCCCCTGGGCATTCTCTTCAGGGACCAAAGCTCTCTGTGCACATGTGACAGGGGCCGGGGAGTTTGGTAAGGGGACCACTTTATCCTGGCCCAAGGCAGATGGCCCCCCAGGGGCAGGGCATGCTGCATCTGTGACTCCTCATCACTTCTCTAAGACCAGAGAGGGAGGGACTCATCAAGGAGAAGAGCTGAGCTGGGCCAGCGGCACTGTGGACACCCTGTGACGGAGCTCCAACTGGGGGGACCGTCCTGCCAGGGCCATGAGGAGGGGAGGGGGGCATCCGAGCCCCAGCAGACAGCGGGTGAGCTAAGAAGATCCACACCTCTTTCTGCTGTGGGCGACATTCTTCTTTGTTAAAGTTGGGCAAACAGGAAACAGAAGGAAACACCAGCATGGTGCTTGCGAAGGGATATGACAGCCCAGCTGCAAGGAACATTACCCTCACGATTCGGAGAAAAGCATCCTCTCTGAAAAGGACTTACCCCTGAAACCTGAAGAAAATGTAAGGAAACTCATGGCTGGCTTCTTCAGGCTTTCAGAGAAAGAGAGAGAGAGAAACATGAAAGGGACATCTCAGGGTAAGAGCAGAACTAAAATTTCCAGAGTGGGGGCGGGGGGGCAGTGAAAGGCAGAGTTTACGTGTAGAAAAGGAATCAGGGACAGCACAGAGATCCTTGTGGAATGTTCCCAGAAGGTAGCAGAAGATGACAAAGAAATAAAATTAACAGGGGGCAGGGGGAAAGGTGTCCTCGGAGATTAGAGCAGAGGGATCTATCCTCAAAATTGTAAGTGTTCCCAAGGAAGAAGCCACAGGTGGTCAGAGACACGGAATGAAGTCTGCACAGGAAGGAGCTCAGCACATCCCAGACAAAGTCCCCAAGGGGACGCCGGCCCTCAGACCCACCTGGGGGAGATATTTAACTCCAAGGAGAGAGAAAATCAGGCAAAATGAATGAATAATCGGATCGGCGAAAGACACTTCTCTAATGCTAAACATTAGGCAACCACAGCACCCCCTCCAGATGTTTGAAATTCTATATCCAGTGCGGGCGTCATCCAACCGTGCTAGAGTCAAAGACGCATCCCAGAATGCAAGACCAACACCCGGGTCAGAAAAACCTGACCTCGTCCCCATTTCTACCATTGAAGCTTTCATGGTACTATCCTCACGCATCCTCAGCATCAGCATTTGAAGATGTCTGCTAGCCAACTGACAGGAGAACCGCAATTACCAACCCAGAGGGGGACGGACACATCAAACGGCAGTGAGCTCACGTGTGGGGCTCACAGTCTCAGCAAATGGGATTCTAAACACTGAACATGCTGCAGCTCACTCTCGAGCACAGAGATCCAGGATAAGGAAGGAGTCGTGTAATGACCACCATCTGTGAATTGTGTCTGCACAACCCGGAGGAGGTAGGACACACAGGACCCGGCATTCTGCTGTTGGCTCAGGGGGTCGGCAGAAGCCCAGAGAAATGAGCGCCCAGTGCAGAGGGGGAGGCTCCCCTTTGTCTCTGGGACCCAGAGGGGTGGCCGGGCTGACCTCCCCCCTCCTGCTGCTATCCATCCCATCCATCTTCCCTCCCACGTGCCGGCCCAGACCGTTCCTTTGAAGTCCGGTGGCTTTGAGGTGTGGAGCAGAATTGCAGCCCACATTAGGAGTGACAATTCAGCCCCAGCCCCACTCTTCTGCGGGGCAGCCCCGGCCTCCAAATCAGGAGGCATTTCGGGAAGATGCAAGAGCCGTCACGCCCATTATGTCCATTTCCTGCTGAAGATCACACGGCCCCAAGGGGGAAATGACATTCTCCAGATTTAAGCGATTGTCTCAGATGAAGACCTATGACACATCACACCAGAATAATGTCATCCCTTTCCCTGTCAATGTGGGCACACTGAGAAACCAAGGGGCCCCAAGAATCACAACAGGCTATTTACACCCACCTCCCCCCGGGTTTTGCAACATGCCGTCCTTACTGTGGCACCCCCTAGCGCCTAGCATCAGAGTCTATAAACAGAGCCCACGTAATTAGGCTAATGACATCGATTTTCTCAGTTCAGCTGGGTAATGGCAGCATTTACTCCACGGTGGAAAACTCACACAGTCTGTTGCAGGCTGCAGAATTATGATGCTCTTGGAACTCTGCCTGCAAACCTACCCAGACACAGATTTACCCACTCTGGTTTCTCCAGAGAGTGTCTGAGCGCCTTTCTATCTCCTTCAGCCCACCAATGCGCCGGAGCACCTGGCTCTTCTCCGTGCACTCTTTCAGCTTCCAAAGCATGAGCCCTGCTGGACACACACAGCTACAGTGTCCAGAGACCCCACCTCCAAGATCCCTAATTCTCCCTTCTATCCGCACCCCCTCTGCACCTGGACTCGGGGACCAGTGGCATTCCCATTCTTGCCCATTCTTATTGGTTACTGTTAATGACAATAGTTGATTCAGCCAGCATTATGGACACCTGCTACATGACACACACGATGTTGGGAGGCAGCACGTGGGAGGTGACGGAGATAGCGAGGCTGCCGTAACACAAAACATTCTCAGGTTAGAGCTGCAGAGCATGACCACAGACACTATCCCAGTCTTGAGCATCTAGCCCCTGGAGCAGGTCTTCTGAATCCTGTTTACGAATGAAGAAGCTAGGACAACAAGGGGAAGGGCTGCACATGAGACACAGCACAGCAGAGGCTGAATCCACGTCCTCCGGCCCCAGAGCCCGGGCTCTCTGTGCCGTGTTGAGGCTCAGCGTGAGATCAACCGCACTGGAACTTCTGTGTGCAAAGAGCCCTGACCTGAGGATGAGGCCGGGTTGTAGCCCCACTTTGTTGTTACATGGCTAGGTGGCTTGGGAGGACTGAGCCTCAGGGAATGGGGGGGACATTGGGATGCATGGCCCTCAGGGTATTATCCAGAGCAAGCTGCCGGCGATGCCTGTCCTCTAAGGCATCTTCTCGGGCAGCACCCCTCAGGTCATGGGAAAAGAAATCATCTAAGGTGGGGTCAGAATGACGAGGGGCAGGTGTGCTAGGCCCGTCTGCAAGCCCTGTACCTCCCCACAGAGGCAGCTGCACCCAAGGCTGACCTGGGCAGAGCCATTTTTGGACAAATGCTGGAATTGGTGAGTTTGCCAAGGTCCTCGGGAACCTGGAGCCATTCATCTTCATGTCAACACGTGTGTATCAAGCACCTGCTATGTGACAGGTCCTGAAGCCACAGCTCATCCATGCTCAACAGTGAGCCCAGAGTGGATGGGGACCTGCCATCAGTGGGGTCGGTGGGGGGAGGCAGTGAAGTGGCCCTGATTAACTGGGCCACTCAAACTGCTTCTTGGCTAAAACTGTGGCTGTCGTTGTTAATACAACTGTCTGGCCCAGGTAGTGAGCTTTCAGTGCAAGGGGGCATTCAAGTAGAGGCTGCACATTTTCTTACAGGACGTGGTATGCCCAAGGAGGGGGGCTGGAAAGCACCCACATTGCCTGAGGGTATCCTAATCTCAACCTTCTGTGATCTTTTCAACTTTAACAACCTTCTATCTGACAGTGCAAAGCCATCTAGATGTCCAAGTATCTGGGGATGGATATTAAGTTGTGATAGATGCATGGTTTTTTTAACCATTTTATGTAAAAACTGTGGGAAGCAGTGTGGTGCAATGGCAAGATCATGGCCTTTGTCATTAGAAATTCATCAATTCAAAACCAACCCTGCCCCTTACTGAATTGTGTGATCTTGGGGATCTCTGAAATTCAGTTTCAACATCAGCAAAATTGGGGAAAATAACACCTTCATCTCAAAGTCCTTTTTGCATATAAGAAGTAGTAGTGTCTGTAAATACCTTAATATTATGCTAAGAACATAACACATCTCAAATAAACAGTAGCTAACTACAAAAATGGCTACATTATCTTTAACTGAATCGCAGATTATTTGAAGCCATTAAAATGAGGCTCACAAAGCATTCTGAATAATGTGGGAGAACATTTCATGATGAAACTTAAGACTATAAAAGTGTCTCAACTATATAATCAAGATTCACAGAAAAAAAAGACAAGAAGGAAATACATCATAACATTACAAGAGATGGTCTCTAGATGGCAGATTTACAGGTAGCTCTGTTTTTCAGTGTTTGAGCTCTCTATAGCGAGCAAGCATTACTGTAGAGGGGGGATCCAGGACTCAGATTCTGGAAAGGTTTCTGGCAGCAGGAGTCCATGCCAGGCTCAGGAGGGCCTGGCTGGAGCTCCCAAGGGCATCAGCTGAGTGGCCAGAGAGGCTCAGCTGGGTCAGCACCACGGACAGAGCTCGGGGTGGCTAATGCCCTGGTCTGCACGGGGGCTCCTGCCCTGTGGGGTTTTGGGGGCCGCAAAGACCAGACCCGGCTACTAATAGGCAGGTTCCCATATTCCCGCAGCACCGGATGTCACGCCAGCCAAGAAGATGGCAGATGCCTTGTTGTTTCTTTAGGAAGGGGTCTGCTATAACATTTCATTGAAAAGGCACTGCCTGTGTTCTAACAAATTAACAGTAACACAGGCAGTCAGGTGAACAGCAGAATATACTGCCAAAATTTCTACTCCCTCCCATCCTTGTCAAACTGGGTATCATTATCGTTGTTATCTTAGTTTTTTGCCAATGTAAGGAGTAAAAGGTATCTAGTTGTTTGGTTTGCTTTTCATCAAGAGGCTGAACATCTTTTCATTTGTTTATTAACATTTGTATTAGAATTTGCTACTTTTCTGTACATTGCCTTTTAAATGTCTTTTTCCTTTTTCCCTTAAAAAATGCTTCTTATAACTTCTTTTTTTAAATTAAGGACATAGGAATGCCAGAAGTCTTTTGTGTTAGACTCATCTGGGTTTGATTCTCAAGTCCACCCTCTCTAGTTGCATATACTTGGGCAACAACTTCTTTTCTCTGAGATGCAGGTTTCTCACCCGTAAAATGATGATGTGTCTTCCCTGTAAGGCTGTTGTAAGAATTTAGTATAAAACAAAGAATACAACCCAGCAGATAGTTACTACTGTAATTTGGGAGTGGTCTCCCATTGTTCTGTACCTCCTAAAATTGAGATCGACATTCTGGCCCACAGGTCTCTAACTTCTGCATGATGCAGGAATTTCTCCCTACTCAGGATTCAGGATTCATACCCTTGACATACTTGGCTCCCTTCTCCAGACACTGTCCCAACCCCTCCCACATCTCCCCAAGCCCCCCTGCTATTTGAGGGCATCTGCTGTGGCCCCAAATAGCTCCTCAACAGGTAGACAATAAAGACTATCAGTTCTTCCTTGAGACTTTCTATGGGAAACATTTTAAAGATCAAGAAATAATTTTGTAAAGAAGTAGGTTACTATGCAAAGCAATTTCTACCAGCTAAAAAAGAGAAGTATTTTTTTTTGTCTATTTGTGTAGAAAATGACAAGTTAGTGTACTATAAATTGGAAGGGTTTGCATGAAGCCTGAGTTTTGGCTGCACAGCTGGTTTAACCAAACAGCCATTTACATACATACCTTCATGAGCACACACGTCTAATTGCATGTTCCCTCCTCCTTGCCTCTGTTCACCCTCTCCCAGCTGTCTGGAATCTTGCCATTCTGCTCTGGCATGGACAAATCACACCCAGCTCTTAATGATAAGCACAGATGCCTCCTCTTCCAGGAAGCCCTCCTGCATCCCTAGAGGTAGAAGGGATCTTTCTGTACAATCTCCTTGCACTTTGTGTCTCTGTGTTCTGGGAGCCCCAGACGTGCACTGGGTTGTCTCCTCTCCTAGAAGATGAGCTCCCGAAGACAGGCCAGGCCCCATTCACCTCTGCATACTCGGGGTGCTTCATAAAGGCCCAGGAAAGATCAAGTGCTCGTCAAAAGTGCATTCCATTGGGAGCCAACATGACATAAGAGACATATAAAGAAACACGGCCCGTATCCTACTGGTCCTGGGACCTTGGGGACACTTGAGGCAGTCCTCAAAGACAAGTGGGGTCCAAAAGGACAGCCTGGGGAGGTCCAAAGAATCAAGACCAGTGTCCTAATTCTGGCTCCTCTAAAGACTAGTTATGTGGCCAAGTAAGTTCTCTGGGCCTCAGTTTCCCCAGCTATACCATGGGGATGGCAATGCCCACTTCCAAATGTTGTGACAACGTCATGGAATTACATACATGTATGCGTGTGAGGGTGGGGGTGGCCTAGCCAAGTGCCTAGAACTTTCTAGGTACTCAGTGTATGGCCGCTCTTATAAACATTTTTCAAAAATCATAATACAAGTAAACATTAAAACCACCTACATGTCATCACTCGTGGATGGGAAAAGGGAGCTCCTCACAGAGAGATGCAAACCCACGTGATCGAGTCTAGGAATGGGGGGTGCTGGCGGGACATGTGGGCATGCTCAGGATCCATAAGCACTGAAATCACAACTACTGACTCAATCATTCATTCATTCATTCATTCATTTCACCACGGGAGAGATACAGAGACTTGTGTGAGGGATGGAATGGCAGAAAGTCAGTCCCAAAGAGCCCTGACATCACCCTCAGCTGGACTTTAGAGTTAGCGAGGGGTTCACTTAGGGGTGAGGTGAGCTTGTATCCAGTAAACACAGATGTCAGGGTTAAATCACCAACATTTCACAGAAAGTAGGAAACTGAATAGGATTCCAGGACTGGGGGAAACTCTGAGACCAGGTACTCCACTTGTTCCATTTTATAGATGGGGAAACTGAGTCCCAGAGTGCTTACAAATCTTAACCAAGGTCATTAGCCCTGGAGTTGGAACTGGAGCCCAGATGTCTTCTGAGGTGCCTGGCACTTATTGTCGGCTTTGTTTGCCTTCAGACACACTTCAGATGCACAGGAACTAAACACTCCCTTGAGCATATAATCAAAATTAAGAAAAATCATCAACTGGCTCAGGCTTAGCAGGACAAATTAACTGGAAGTAACTGGGATGGATACTTTGGTTGTAATTCACAGAGGCAGACATGAGCTGCACTTTAGTAGAAAAACTTTGAAAGTACTTCAGATCATAGTACTTTTCAAAGTACTTTAGTACTTTAGCGCTTACCTTGTCTGACCACCTGCCTTCACCTGTCTGCCCAGCTGCCTTACCTGTCCATGAACCTGCCTTCACCTGTCCGTCCACCTGCCTTACCTGTCTGCCCACCTGCCTTACCTGTCTGCCCACCTGCCTTACCTGTCTGCCTACCAGAAAGTTGATGTCAGAAGTTGTAAGGTGCTGTCTTTGAGGTACCCTGTCCTCCTTCCTTATACCTGTCACCTCATGTCCCCCTTTTCTGCTCTGGACAAACGCCACGATCTCCCACCTGCAGCCACCAGAAGTCCATGCCCTCTACTTCGTCTTTTGCCACGGTGGTTGGGGTCCCTCCAGAGCCGCCACCCAACTCTGCTGGGACCCTGCCTCGGCCTCTCCTTGCTGGACTCCAACAGACACGGCAAACGGGCTGCCAGAAGACCACATCTGCCCTCACAAGGTTTTGACAGTTGTGACATCTCATAGGAATACCCACAATTCTCAAAAGCCTGGGGCGACAAGCCCCATCCCCGAACGGAATTGAGGAGCTGCCAGCTCTCAGGTGGGGCACGCGCTCCCCTGCCACAGCCTGGCCCACACCACAGCTGGGCCAGCTCTGTTCACCTACATCCCCCGCCCCACTCCTGCAGCCTCTGGTGTTTGCAGCCTCTAGCTCTCCATGACAGTCTCGAGGCTATGCTCCAAGACCTTCTTCTCTGACAGTAGCTTCATTTTCCAGATTCTGCTATTTCTCTCTTTCTCTCCATGCCTTACACCTGTCACCAGTTCCCAAATAAGCAACTCTTTGAACACAAGTTCTTCAAATCTCTCTTTCCAGCCAACTCCTATTCATCCCTCAATGCCCAGCACAAAAGTCACCTCTGTAATAAGACACACAAGGCTGAGTACGACTCCTCCTCACTTACCTAGTACTTGGCACCCAGTAGGCACTCAAAGGCTGTTCTCATCTGACTGGCCCTTTCCTACTGTTTTCTTTTGCTAAATCCAAGGAGATGCCAACTTGTCTTGTAAAAAGATCTTTCCAAAATAATTACTGAGAGTAAGCTCATATTTTTAGGATGAAAGGACTCACTAATAAGGGCCCTACTGGCTTATTACTGTATGTAGGCAACCAATTCCTCCCCATGATCCATGGGGCCAGGAGACAAGGTTTTTTCTTTGCTACAATGGTATTTCAGCTGAGTAGGTAGGTGGCTTTGGTCAGAAAGGGAATGCTGCTGGAGTGGAACTCTCTGGTGCCATTAATCCTGCTTTCTGGGAAAATATTCTGACACTGGAGCTCCCCCTGTCCTTTCAACTTGCCACCTCCTAACACACACAGCTGTGGACTAGTCATTAAAATCTTGTTTGTTCATTGAGATGTGACTACCCCCCCCGCGACACCCACCCAGAAATGTGACAGTCTTAACTTCATCAATTCACGAGCCAATGGAGCTTTTCAAAAAACTAATTTCTTAATTATGAACTCAGATCATTCATTTGTCAAATTACTGAACAGAAACAGAAACATCAAATAATTTCTGTTCCTCAAACCTCGATAAACACCTCACCAGTCAAACACGAATTCTACTTGATTCCCCTCAGAACAGGAAACAGAGGGCAGCGTGGATTGGCCTTCCCAATTGCAATGTATAAACACACGGGTGAATTCTGAGGCCTTGGATGACCGAGGAACGAGAAGAACGCCGTCTGATCTGGAGGCGGCTTAGCCGAGCACTTGAAATGCACCAGTGTGAAGGAGGAACTGCTATGTTATAATTTAACTTAATTGTAATTAAGTTAATTTTAGTTTTAAAAACTATTTCGATTCGCTTATTGGAAAACAAGTATCTTTGGAACAACTCGGGCACACGGGTCCACTTTTCTAACTGTAAATTTTATAACTCTAAATATCGATCAAGTACTCCCAAAGAAATTTTAGTGGCTAAAGAAATTGAGATGTGCTGTAAGACCAAAACAGAAACTGGATTTCAAAGACTCAGAATGAAAATAGAGTGTAAAGGATGTCACTGGTAATTTTACATCAATTATTTGTCGATGTTGAAGGGGTTTGGAGCAAGTCTCCCCAACACGGGCCACGTTAGCACACAATTTTCAGCTGAAGGCAATCGAGACCCTGCGGGCTCCAGGGAAACTCCAGGGCCCCTCCCTTAATTACCTGGAAGAATCCAAATGGAGGATCTTCCCCAGGAAGAGAGTTAGTACGGAGATAAATCTATCTGAGAGACCCACCTGTGGGGCACGGAAACATGGAATCACCAGACACCTGCTCCTGACTGCCCTGTGAAGGCCCTCCTCCCCTTTGGAGCCCCAGGCCCCCATCCCATTCCCTAGCTCAGGATGGCACCGATACTGTGTTGTGCCTTTCTGACTCGGACCCTCTCATGTATGGGGGGGCGGGGGGTTCCTGAATGTATGAAAATAAATTTGATTTTCTTCTGTTAATCTGTCTCATGTCAATTTCTTTTTGTTGTTGTTGTTTGTTTGTTTGTTTTGTTTTGTTTTCTCTGTATAGTAGAGATATGGGGCTTGAACTCATGATCCTAAGATCAAGATTTGAGCTGAGATCAAGAGTCGGATGCTCAACCGACTGAACCATCCAGGTGCCCCCTTAATCTGTCTCATGTCAATTTGATTCTTAGACCAGCCAGAAGAACTTTGAGGGGTCGAGTAAAATTTTTCCTCCCCTACAGTTCTGGTGAGCCCAGCCTGCTGAGCACGGCTCACCCCGCGGTGGCTACAGTAGAAATACGTTGAATCTCTGACAGCTGGCCAGAGGTCAGAACTCCCACAGCAGATCCTGGGTCTCTACCTGTGGAGTCCAGAGGAAACAGAGTGGTGAGGGTCATTTTGAACCTTTTCTAAAATTTAGAGAAGCAGAAATATTGGGGGAGTCAGCTCCTTGGGCTTGGTGACTCCAGTATTTCGGATGAGTACTCAAGGTTTTTATCCATCCTTTTCGTCCCAGAAATGGCCATTATTTCTGTCTGCTGTGTTGTTCTATGTCCTGAGCGCTTGGCGTTCTGGCCAGGAAAAATGCCCTCTCTGGTCTGCCGGGCAGAGGATGGGTACCAGCGCGCATCTGGTGGGCAGCCCCACAGGCTGTGGATCTGACAGTCTCTGTCTGACTGGGTCGGGATCAGAGATCCTGGCCCATGAGGAGCTGTTGTTGTCTTGACCTTCATTGTTAGTGCTAGAAAAACCCCACTACAGGAGCACCTGCCCAGTGTCAGAGATTAGTGGGTCTGAGACTGGAGGCATCCTATTTTCACGGGAGACTGGAGACCCCTCACTACTTGTGGGACAAAGGCTTTGCTTTCCGAGACTGGCTTTGATAGGAACTTTTGGGATCACGGGGGCTACATCATCTGCACCCACACCAGGGATGCCGCTTGCATCCACGGTAAATAAAGATTTATTCTGAGCCTGGAAAGTTACCTCCGGGCCATCCCATAAAAAGGTTTATTGGCTTGAGTCACTATTGACAGATCCTACTCATCGATGGCCAGATGACAGATCCTCTGAATTGGCTGTTATTTGAGCGAAGAAAAAAATTTTAGAGAGCTCTCATCCTAAACAATTTACTGGCACCTGTGGAGAGAACAAATTAAAAAGAGGACACAAAGAAATACAATGATTACTCGTAGGGACTCCCTTAACATGATGAAAGAAGAGAAATTAGACTTGGAACAAAAAATAAATTCAACATAAAGTCCCCCTCTCAACATCTGGCCCCATCTGCCTGTTTCAGCTTCCTTTTTTTTTTTTTTTCTTACAAGATTTACAGAGAGTGTCGCAGCCTCATCTCCAGGCCTGGCGTCCATGGGTTACTCATATACAAGCTGAAAGCCAAGAGGTGGGCTTAGCAGAGGCAGTGGGACGGGCTCACTGCGCTGGGTTCTGTAATCAGGCTCTGCCAGCTTCCAGCCTTCCTATGCAAGGTCCTTCGTGGATATATCCTAGACCCCCACCGGAACAATAAATGTCCCCTGGACAGCAGCAGATCTTTTTCAGGAGATTCGACCAAATTTGGAGAAGGATTAGAAAGATCGGTAGCAACTGCACTACTAGGTATTTACCCAAAGGATACAAACATAGAGATTCAAAGGGGCACCTGCGCCCCAATGTTTATAGCAGCAATGTCCACAACAGCCAAACTGTGGAAAGAGCCCAGATGTCCATCAACAGATGAATGGATAAAGAAGATGTGGGATAGATACACACACACAATGGAATATTACTCAACCCTCAAAAAATGAAATCTTGCCATTTGCAATGACGTGGATGGAACTAAGCGAAATAAGTCAGTCAGAGAAAGACAATTATCATAAGACTTCACTCATATGTGGAACTTAAGAGACAAGACAGAGGATCATAGGGGAAGGGATGGAAGAATAAACTAAGACAAAATCAGAGAGGGAGACAAACCATAAGAGACTCTTAACTGGAGGGCAGGTGGCTGGGAGGATGGGGTAACTGGGTGATGGGCATTAAGGAGGGCACATGATAGAATGAGCACTGGGTGAATCACTGGATGAATCACTCAACTCTACCTCTGACACGAAATGGAATGAAACAAAAGGAAAGGAAAGAAAAGAGAAGATTGGTGGCTACTCATGAATCCCCATCATCCCCCACCCAGAGGAAATGCATGACCAGAATTTCTCCTAGGCTCTCTTACACATGACCAGGAGATGCTCAGAAACTGGCAGAAGAGGAAAATAAAATTTCATGATGCCCCTTCCTTTCCAATTCCAGACCGATCTGCTACTGATCCTCTCTCTCCCAGGGATAGCTATGGCCCTGCTGATGGTCTCACTTTGTATCCTGAGAACCTGGCTTGGGCTGTGCCTGCCTTGGACATGTAGGTTGCTGGCTCTTTCTTTTGGCTACCTTTGGGAGTGACTCTGGATCTTGGAAAGGTGGTACCCTTTGCACCCTCTCTGGGGACCCCTCTTACACCCAAAGAGGAGGGAGGGGTTATTCATCACTGCCAGAATATTTGCTGTTTAGCCTGGCTGAAAACTGGCAAGGTATTTAGAATATATATATTTTTAAGTAGCCCTGTAGTTAAAAGTTAGCCATGTTGGAAGCTGATATTCAGAACATGATTGGAATTTTTTAAGGCCTTCTCCCCTAAGTTAAAATTAGAGCTATGGACCCAACGGGAAAGAAGCGAATTGAAGATAATTGGGTAGGGAGATCAACCTAGGGGATGCAACCAGAGGGATTTCTTAAGGGATTAAAGGCAACTGTCCTTATCTTGCAAATCTTTGCAAAACTAGAAATATAGCCTCAGAAATAATCAAAGTTGTTTAACCTGTCCTTTTTATCAATCCCAAAACCCTTCCTCTTTATCTCAAAAGCCTTGTGAGTATTGTCCTTAGGAATCCAAAGTCCTTCTTCAGAGAAACTGAATGCCTTTGTGATAGAGATTTTCTACCCATATCTTCTCTGGGACCCAAAAGCCATTCTTTGAAATACACACTTTAGGGAGAGATTTCTTTCTTATCAGAAAAGAGAGACAGAGGGGAAGAGGGCATCTTTGGAGATGGGGCAAATGAGCGCATACATTAGAAAGTGTAAGATCTCTGCACCTGTTCACGTGTGTCCACACCCATGTGTTGTGGGTGTGTGCTTAGTCTCCCACCTCTGGATGGCACTGCCAAAAATAATTTGTAAAATAACTCCACAGCGTTGTCTTGAGACACGAGCTTATAAGGCTTGGCTGTTCTAAAACTCTCAGAAATTATAAAAACAAACCCAAATGTTCTTCAAGTTCACGTGATCTAGGATTAATCTCTAATAAATAAAAGCGAGTTGAAGTGTGCTGCTGTAATGAAATCAGCATGCCTTTAGAGTCCTCAGCATTAAATATAATCCTTTTATGCTACTTAGCTTTACCAAAAGTAAAATCAGCTCCTGTCATCTGTTAGAGGGCTTGTCAGTTAGAAAGACAACATAAGCATAGCAGTTATAGCTGTTTAATGCTTTGTAAAATTTTCATGACTGATCAAAACACAATTGTTAAGAACGAGTAAGTTGAATAGATGCACATTTCTAAGACAGTTTCCCCAAATCTTTCTGGTAATAACCTGAAATTTCAAATGTTGCTTTTAAGTGATGAGTGAAGTTCAATTCATTGAAGATCCAGATGAATTCCAAAGAAGAGAAAATACAGAAACATTAATTGCTAAAGAAGAATTTAAACTCCCAGAAATAATAAGGGAAACACCTCTGTATGCAAAGAGACTGAAATATGTGCTTCTGCTAAGAAACGGGATGAGGAATGGAAATGATTTTTTTTTTTTTTTTTTTTTGTGGTTGAGGGAAAAGAAAGTAATTTCGTCCTAAAACGAGTCTGGCTATTTAAAAAGGGAAAATACAGAGTCTGAATGTTAAAAAACAAAGTTGTAGAAGGCTTGTGGGAAAGGGATTCCATGCATGGTCAGGACTGGCCAAGACAGGAACGAATTTAATCAGGTCAGTGAGCTTTAACACCACAAGTACACTTGGCGCAAGGTCCCAGTTTGGAGTTCTCTCGAGAGGCTGCTAAAGGTTCAGTCTGAAGATTCCTTATGGAAGGTTCCAGCAAAGCGGATTTTAAAAGAGCCTATGTGGCCCATCACCATTCTCGCTGCACTTCTGCAAGTCGCCAGGCCAAGTCTGTTTGAAACCAGACTTAGTTTGCAAACAAATTAGTCTTCATTTGTCTATCTCTGGTGGAAATGAGGGTGGTTTTATAGAGAAAAATCATGTCTCCGCAACATACCGTGCTGGGTAGTAGATGATCCTAGTTTAGATGAATGGTCTTTGAGGGGCTGTTATTTGCCTATACACTGGACGAGATCTGGGGCGCCTGGGTGGCTCAGTCAGTTAAGCGTCTGCCATGGGCTCAGGTCATGATCCCGGGGTCCTGGGATCGAGTCCCACATCAGGCCCACATCAGGCTCCCTGCTCAGCAGGGAGTCTGCTTCTCCCCCTCCCTCTGCCCTTCCCCCTGCTCACTCTCTCTCTCTCTCTCTGTGTCTTTCTCTGACAAATAAATAAAATCTTCAAAATAAATAAACTGGACGAGATCCTGAATTCTTCCGATGTCCTCAAAATATCTGCCTATGACTCTCCAAACTGACGTTTCCGATTCTCTCCCAACCTTTTGACTGTCACCGCCTGCCCTCACTCCATCTGCGGGTGCTTTGAGCCTGACGTCTAGAAATCCCACCGACAGCACTCAGACAACAGGGTTTGGAACTCGATCCACAAACTGGTGTTTTTCTTTCATTTCCATAGAAATACCTCTTATTAATTACCCGATTGCTGGCACAATCGAGGTCTATCTTTCGGAGCCCACCTGCAAGACCATTTTGCGAAACCGGTCACACCCGTTTAACTGACCTGACCTATTCTCAGGACTGAGGCTCTGAACAGGACAGGGAGCAACCCACCCACTCAGCTTCTGCACCACAGAACTTCTTTCGAGTTTCAAAAGCTCAGCTGAAGGGGTTCGGAGCAAGTTTCCCCAACACGGGCCACATTAGCACGTGGACTATTTTCAGCTGAAGGCAATCGAGACACTGCGGGCTCCAGGGAAACTCCAGGGCTCCTCCCTTAACTATCTGGAAGAATCCAAATGGAGGATCTTCCTCAGGAGGAGAGTTAGTACGGAGATAAATCTATCTGAGAGACCCACCTGCGGGGCACGGAAACATGGAATCACCAGACACCTGCTCCTGACTGCCCTGCGAAGGCCCTCCTCCCCTTTGGAGCCCCAGGCCCCCATCCCATTCCCTAGCTCAGGATGGCACCGACACCGTGTTGTGCCTTTCTGACTCAGACCCTCTCATGTATGGGGGGGCGGGGGGTTCCTGAATGTATGAAAATAAATTTGATTTTCTTCTGTTAATCTGCCTCATGTCAATTTAAATCTTAGACCAGCAGGAAGAATCTATAGAGGAAAATTTCTCCTCACCTACAGCATAATATTGCATTACATAAAATATACTGTGGAAAGCAACGGCATTGTTTCTCCTTAATTTTTGAGCGAGGCTTTTAGAAACCTTGAAATTATGTATGTGCTCATATGGTATTTCTACGCACTGAACCAGCCTAGAACTTAGGGGGAAAGCTGCACGAGGTCTTCTCACAGACTCTTCATTTCACAGGAGGGTGACTGTGGTGGACTCCAGGGACCACGGCCCTCCCCCGTGGCCGCCCTCCCCCGTGGCTGCCCCAGCTACGGTCTCCTGCTTCCAGCCCCCAGAACCTTCACTGTGTGACATCACAACTGGGAACCCTCATCTTCTGTCTCACTGTCACCTTCACTTGAAGGTCAGACCACAGGACCTGCAGCTTCTGGAATGTCCAAGGCAGTAGGCCCAGGACAGGAAAAGCCCCCTAAGTCAGGTCAGTAGGTGGCAGTTTCTCCACTGGACAAGGAGGCAATGGTAAGATGAAACGAGCCCGCGGACGGGAAAGCGTTTGAGGACTGTCACACTCACTCAGGGCACGGCTGAGGACGGCCGACGGCAGCGTGGCACGTGACATCTCTCACGCCAACATGGCATCTCCACGGACTCAGGGAAGCGACAGCGTCTGCGGCTGACATGGGCTGACCTTTAAAAGCCCTGCCCTGGGGGAGGATCACTCTGCTTCCTCGGTGAGTGGCCGCCTTCCCTCCCTCCCTCCCCCTCCCGTGTCCCTCTCCCCCTCCCCTCTAATGAGAACGGCCCCATCTGCTGCCCTGCCCTGGCATTCTGCATAACATGGCGGGTGTCAGAAATCGGGGTGGGGGGACCGTCAGAGGAGCAACTGTGGGGTGCGGGCGGGGGGTGCGGGGAGCAGAATTTCATCTCACTCTTAAAGACCTGGACACCAAGAACTCACTGTTCTCTAAGTGAAGACAGGCATCTGGCTCTGAACAAGCAAGCTCACCCTGTCCCTCCCAGGGACGGGCCCTCCTCCCAGCCCACCTCTGCGGATGGTGACGCAGGTCATCAAGGTCACCGTGGGGAGAAGGGAGGAACTGTGCAGGGGCGCCCTGTCACAGAGGCAGAACACAAGGGAGAGGATTTCCAAAGGTGACAGGTGCTTGGAAGAAAAGTAAGCAAGAGAAAAGAGAAGGCCTGGTGGAGAGGAGGTGTGCCAGTTTGGACAGCTTGGCCACCGAGGGAGGCCTGGGGGAATCTCTGGACAGAGGCCTGGGACAGCGAGAGGAAGGCTGGCGCCTCCCAGGAACAGCCCGGACGCCGGTGGGACACCGTGCGCATGCGGAGCGTGGCCCCGGGAGCCGGGACAGCGGTTTGAAATCCACCCTACGTGTGAGTTACCATAAAGGAGCCAAGAACCTTGCAGCCTGGCGGAGGCCAAGGGCTCTGACACACAGCCTCCTGTGCGTGCTCTGCATGAGGCTTGCCTTTGTCCTTCCAATTCCATGAGCTGAGCAGGAGCATGATGTGCAACACGTAACTAGCAGAATTCAATGTGTGCTTCCATCTGATCTGAAAAATGGGGAGCCAACTGGCTTCACCTACTCAGCAGAGATACTGACACAGGCACCGCAGCTCCACCAAGGTCCGGCCACCTGACCTGGCGACATTCACCTGCCCGGGGGTGTCCCTGAGGTGGCTGCCTTTATACAACACCCTTCCACAGGAGACTTCTGTCACCAGAGGGGGTACGGCCACGGAGATCCCTTGACCCTGCTGAAGGTGCGCATCTCCGAAACAAGGTGCTTTCCAGTGCTGTGGAGCTGGAAGATGAATTATGCATTTTTCTTTTACCAAAAGACACAAGCTCCAAATGGGAACCGAAGGCAAGCTGTTATCACTCAAATGCTACTCAGTTATGTTTTCGCAGAGAATCAACACATGCAACTTGTCCCCTCCGATCAAGAGCTGCTTTAATAATAAGTGAGAAAACCCTTCCTTTCCAAAGAGATGTCGGTTCTGGAGGGAGCACTCTGAAAATGGATGTTTGGCAGTCTTGCCAGTGTTAGGAAATGTGCATCGCTTACGAAATCTCTCAAACGTGCAGACCATAAATTCTGGAAAACAAAAACTTGTAGCTTGTTTTGAAATCTTCTAAAGGGGTTCAGTATGTTTTGGAGCCCATTTGTTAAAAGCATGAAAAATGCAACATCTCTCAGTAAGTTTGCTGTGCAGAGGGATTGGCGGCGGGGGGGGCGGGGACAGCACTCGGTCTTCCAGGCTGTGGTCCCCAGACAGCCAGGTATGGAGCCACACAGGTTCCAGGCGCTGGCAAGCAATGGGGACCAACCGTGAACCAGACCAATGCAGGCCCTGCCCTCAGGGAGCAAATGGGCTGGAGGAGGACACAGAAAAGAGTCTCGCTGTCCCATCAAGAGATGAAAGACCACGTCGGCCCCGGAAGGAGACCAGGCCTGGTTGGGCCCAGAAAACTGCCTGGAGGAAGCAGCTGGTTCTGAGAGGAGGTCAGGATGCGTGGGGAGGAACTAAGAAAGGGGAGGGAGTGGTCAGGGTCTTGGAGGGCAGGATGGGGGTGGGGGGCAGGCAGGTTGAGGCTCTGAGGCGGAGGGGCCTGAGGTTGGTTTGGGGGGCAGTGGGGAGCATCGCAGCGCCTCCAGCCCCGAGTGACACGCAATCAGATCTGAACACGTGAGATGCGGCCAAGTCCCTCCCGCTGGGGTCCGCGTGGTGCTCGGCGCCCCCAGCAGCGGGCAGGCGGCTCCCAGCACGTCCTCCCTGCGCCCAGTGAATGCGCCCAGAAACCATCTCTCTCCAAAGAGCAATTAAAGTGCAGGCTCCATCACCGCGCCGGGGCTGGTAGGTCCCAGGAAGCCAACTAGCTGGTCTTGTTAACAGGATACATCTGTCCCTTTCCATTACTGATGATAATCACCATTATTAACACTGAGTAATGTTCATAATTTAATGCTGTGATGCTCTGAGGCCGAGGCTCTGAAGCAGCTTGCCTCGGGGGCCCTTTCCCTCCTGACGGGTCCTGCTGGCCCAGACCCCCAGCCATGGGGCTCCTCCCCTTCCTCACCCTGACCCTCCCTTCCCAGTCCCTGTCACCTCCTTCTCCCCTTCCAGATCACACTGGACTCACTGGGGGGCCCAGTGTCTCCGGCCTCACCGGTCTGGCTGCAATCAGCAAACACAGGGGTGAGCGGAGGCTCCGGGCCCAGGCTCGCCCCGGACCTGCCGCTCGGTTTCCCAGCTCTGTGCGTGCCTCTGCCCCTGCCGGGGACGCATTTCCTTTAGTCCCCGCCTGGTCCTCCTACTCGGAGAAGCAGGTGTCCTGCTTCACGGTCCAGCTTCAAGGCCTCTCCAGCCAACGAAGACCTCTTGTCTGCCTCTCCCAAAGCTGGGGCTGCGTCTGGGCCCTCTGTGTCTGCAGCCCCCAGCCCGAGGCCCACGGGCGATGCAAGGAGAGCATCTGCCGAAAAACCCAACAGCAAATATGTAGAAGTTCCTTGCCATTCTATCAGCTTCTGGAACAAACACTGGCATTAAGGGGTGTCTGGGGCCGGGGGCTGCCTATCAGGATTCGTTAATTTAGTTTAGTTTTTATTTTTTTCAAGATTTATTTATTTATTTGAGAGAGAGAGAGAAAGCACATGTGCCGGGGGGGGGGGGGGTGTAGAGAGAGAGAGAATCCCGGGCAGACTCGCCGCTGAGCGCAGAGCCGGCCGCAGGGCTCATCTCATGACCCTGACATCACGACCTGAGCTGAAATCGAGAGTCAGATGCTCAACCCACTGAGCCACCCCGGCGCCCCAGGATTATTTAATAAATACAGGATGCTCCAGGCAGGAAGATGGGTCCGGCGTGACAAGATTCTCATTCAGGCTGCAGACACAGATTCCTGGCCCCACCTTGCCTCTGAAATCTCTCTGGGCCGACGCAGGACAGACAAGGGGGTGGCCAGCAGCTGGGGACACTGCCCCTCCTCCCAACAGTGCAGCCAGTTTGCAGATAAACGCACTGAATTGTTTCCTCAGAATAACACCCGCCAGGAATTTTGTTTCCGGATCACCCAGCCACCCTCCCCCCACCCCGCCCATATTCGAATCCTACACCCATGACAACCTCCCTTCGTGAAGAAAGCTGGAGACCAAGAGGTTTGGTGCCAAGGCATGGCAGATGCGGTCTGGCAAGGAGGAAAGGACCAAGTCTGTGCCAGGAACCCACGCTCCAAGTCGGATGCCTGAGTGCTGTATCCACCCCCGCATCCCTGGGGCCCCCACCCCCCACCGGGTCCTCGGGAAGGAGGGGCTGACTCGCAGGGCAAGGGGTGGGGGAAGGTCATGGGAACAATTGCGCTTCCCTCTGAAAACAGTGAAATGTGGGGGACACGGAAGGGCCCACAGGCTCTCTGGCGGTGCTGCCCGGCCTGCACAGGATGAGGGTTGTCAGAGGAGGAGACCGTGCACGGGCATTGATGTGACCAGCAGGGCCTTCTGGCAGCCTCCAGCAGTGGCTGTTGAAGGTTCGAGTCTCAGAACGCACCTGCCGTGTCCTGGAGAGGCTCCAGGGCTCCCGCACATCATGGAGATGCACGTTTGGCCCCTGTCTGTCCCCAGGCTCCACTGGCCGCTCCTTCACGGGCCCATAAATTGGGACTCCGCAGCAGGCAGACGGTTTTCCAACCCATTACTCATCGCCATCCCCTCCGCGGACATCACAACCCAAAATAATGAATTACCCGCTCCCTCTGGCCGCCTTTATCAATAACACCTTAGACCAGACAATTAGCATTCAGAGCCAGGGCCGGATTCGGGGGTCCCTGGTCTCATCCTCTGCAGCAGCAGGAATAGGCTATTTGGCCTTGTCCATGCCCAGCAGGCCTGGAGACAAAGCACCTTGTCCCCTGCGAACAGATCTCCCCGGTTGTCTTTAAAGGCTGCATCCGTCAGCGGGGAGCAGGAGGGTCCAGCACGGACGCATCCATCCAGTGGCTCAGAAAGGACCATTTACTGGGGCTGAGAGCACTTGAATGAAGGACCCTCTCCCTCATGTATCCTGCCCTGCCACAGCCCGGGGGCACAGTGGAGCCCTTTGTCTTCAGAAAGTCAGAAAGACCTTGAAGAGCCGTTAAAATTCCACAAAATGAGGAGCATCGTGTGTGTGCAAGGCACATGCCTTTAACAAATGGTGCATTATATCTAGTGCACGTGTCCACGAGTGATAGAACGCCATGTCTCGGCATACATGTGCACACATGGATGATGTATGCAGGGTAGACAGTATAAAATACGAATACTTTTGTGAAACAGAACCAGACCACATGGGTTCTCCAAGCTCCAGCCTCACACTCAGCAGGTGACAGTCACCTGGGGGGCTCTGAGCGCAGAGACGCGGGGTGTCCCACCACCCACACCCTGCAGCATCTGTCCCCCACATGGGGGGTGGGCAGAGCCCGCGCCGTGCCACGCTTGCTGTCATGCCTCTCACCGCCATGGGCACACACTTGAGTCCCTGTGCTACCACACTGCTATCCATTTTGCAGAGAAGTAAGCTGAGGCTCAGAGGGACCCGTGGCCAAGGTCCTACAATCAGAAAGTGGCAGAGCCCAGCCTTAACCGAGGACTCCAGCTCGCCCAGTTCCCGGTCCCTTTCAGTGGCCGCTCACTTCCCGCGGTGTCCCCGGGTTCTGCCGTCACCCCAGGGCTTGATCTGGAAGCACCACATGAAGGGAGCAGATAGACAGGAGAGTCTGGATGCTGCCCCCCCCCAAAGAGACAGTCACACCTGCTGGAAAGTGGGCAGGTAGAATTCAGGCCAGAAAGCGCCTGGGAGGCCAGTCTTCACACTTCTTTGTCCCGCCACTGTTTCTCCCAAACGCCAGTTCTGGGGACACCGAAGAATCCCCTCGAGGCTGGCCTTCGCCCTGGCTGGCTGTTAGCCCGGCCACTGTGAGCACACGGTGAAAGGCCGTGTGAAACTGTGCCCCTCGCCTGTACCCCAGCCTGCTCCACTCCCAGATGGCTGCTCAGGAGCTTATACAAAGAGGTCAGCATGGGGTACCCGCACGGAGCCTGCGCACAGCCCGCGACACACGCCTCCTGACCTTTTACCTCTTCTCATCAGCAGTGCCACCCAGCAGGTGGCCTGCGAGGGCAGGAAGCAGGGGGCAGTGTTGTCCTTGAAAATACTGGGAGCTGGACAGCCTCCTGGACTCCTCTGCTCACCATGGAGCTACAGACGCAGATGTTGGCGAGAAATGTAAGACCCCAGCAGGACGGCAGGGTGCCTCGGTCCCCACAGATCTGAGACGCGGGTGAGCTCTGAGCCATTCCCATATGACCCCCAGGGAGCATTCCAGACGTGCCTAGCCAAGGTTTGCAGCCTGGTGCATGCCCCTGTGGGCACAGACGAGCTACCTCAGCCACTCTGGCCCAGGGTCCCCCTGCCACCCTGTCGTAGCAGGAGACAGCTACCGTAGAGTGCCATGGTTCCCAAACTGTGGGCCAAGGCACCCGAGGGCACCACAGTGAGCTCACAGGGATGCAGTGGGATTTTTTTTTTTTTTTTGAGAAAAACACAGTGAGGTTCAACATCTGGATTCTGCACCAACTTCCAGCTTGGGTTGTTCGTCGTTTCAACATGAGGTCACGACACATCCCTTTTGATGACACCCTATCTTTGCCAAGTCGTGTTTCTGGCGGGTGCTATGACACAGAGGAGAGGAGATGAGTGTGCTGACGTGTGACTGGGCTGTGACCCCAGGGTTCCGGAAGGAGCCCGAAGTTCAACAGGTGCCTGTGTCCCATCAACAAGTCGTGGTGAAGAACGAAACGAAAATATACTCCTTCGGGTTATATGGATTTTTAAAGATGATTGTGATGTTGTTGGACGGTGAGCCTGGAGCATCACCAGAAAGTGAGAAAGTGCTAAAAACAAAATAAAAACCACGACGACGGGAGTGTGCCAACGGGACAGGACCCAAGTGAATGAGCTCCCAGTGGCCAAAGCTGGAACCATCTGAGCCACAGAATAAACACAGAAGGACTGGATTATAACCCAAAGCATAAAATAAATATTCACGCATCCATCCTCATGTAAAGAAACGATGGAATAAATTAAACACACGGAGGGCAGGGGACAGCACAAACCTCTCGGGAAGAAGAATTCTAAATACTTGGTGTGGACACTCTGCCCTCCAGGAAGGGGGCCATAGCTCCCCTGTCCCCGAGCTGGGGACTACTCCGATGACTTCTCGCCACAGAGCCCAGCGTGCGAAGGGGGAATAAAACGGAACTTTACAGTCGAGAACCCTGACAAACACCACCTCGGCCAGGGGACTGAGGCCAACACCATGGTGACAGGTCACGTTCACAAATGACGCCATGAGAAGGGCACTTCACCTCTGTGGTCTTCCTCTCCCCAAAACCATGACCTCGGTCTAATCACAGGGAAAACATCAGACAGATCCTAACTGAGAAACCCTCTAAGAAACACCTGACCAGCGCTCTTCAGACATGTCAAGGTCATCGACAGCCAGGGAAGTCCGAGAACCGCCTCATCGTGGGGGAGCCTCGGGACACACGACCACTAAGTGTCCTGGGGGGTTCTGGATTCGGTCCTGGGACAGAACGTGGGCGTTGGGGAAATACGGAGGAAATCCGAATACAGAATAGAGTATAGTTAATAATAATGTATCGGTATCAGTTCCTTTGGGAAACTGCACATGAGGTATGTAGGGGCTCTCTTCACTATCTTTACAATTTTTCTGTAAATCTAAAACTGCTACAAAATTTAGAACTCTAAGAAACCATACACTTGAGAAATAAATGTGGCTGTTGAAGTCAGCAGATCCGAGTCCAAATCGAAGTTTGGGTGGTGGAGAAGTTAGTGCCCACCAAACACCCACGTGCCCCCAGTTCCCAGTGACAGTGGGCAAGTCACCTCCTGACCAAAGGAGCAAAGAAGCAAGTGCCTCCCCCAAGACAGCGGGGAGCCACCGACATCCTCTGGACTTTCTGAGGGAGAAATGACCCCTTGAGGGGTGATGAACGAACCATGCTCCTCCTCCTCATCATCCCAAAACCATCACCACCGCCTCCTGATGAGAGGGGGCCCACAACCTGCACCCTGCTTGTCAGCCCGGGAGGAGGGTGGCACGTCCCGTCCAGGGCAGTCTAGGAAGCTGTTTTAAAACAGTTCTTCTGGGGCGCCTGGGTGGCGTAGTCGGCTGAGCATCCAACTCTTGAATTCAGCTCAGGTTGTGCTCTTAGGGTCATGAGATCGAGCCCTGCATCAGGCTCTACATTCAGCGGGGAGCCTGCTTGAGATTCTCTCTCGCCCTCTGCCTCTCCCCCACTCAGATGTGTGCTCTCTCTCTCTCAAATATAAATAAAACAGTTCTTCAGGACTAGTTCTTTATTTTTTAAAATCATGTCTCATCGATCTTCAGTCAGGGGAAACAAGTGTGCAGAGCAAGTGGGCGCCCCACAGAATCCAGAGCCCTGGCCGGGCTCCCCCTCCCTCCCAGCTCTCGGTCGTTAACAAGCCAGCCATCGCAGTGGCATGAGGAGGAGCATCAGAGGAGGGGAGATTAATTTCAGAAGTCGGCCGGTCGTGCAGAAGCTCAGCCCCTGTGATGAAGTGGGGGGGGTCACAGGAGCCCGTGGATGCCGGGAATGCAAGCAAAAAGCACCCGCCCGGAACAGGCCAGACAACTGCCGGGAAACGGGGGTATTTTCTCTTCACTGTTGGGACTGTTTGCTTTTTTTCTCTAGAATCCAATATCTGTAATACTCACTGTAATAGGTTCCCTGTACGGCGCTCTTCCGATCTATCTCCGAGTTGCACTATAGGCCTGTGGGGACAGGTGCGGGATGAAGGCAGGGTAGCGGCCACCCCCCCCCCGGGCACTCAGGCAAGGCTCCTCATTTCCCCAACGTACCCCAGCGGGAGCACAGTCCTGCGGACACCTCAGTCTCGGACTTCTGGACTCCAGAACTGTGAGAGAGCAAATCCCTCTAGTCGGTGGTATGTTACGGCAGCCCCAGGATCCCGGGACCACCGGCCAGGTCTGCCACCTTCGAAGCTTCTGTCCTGCCCTCCCTCCCAGCACGTCCCCCTCCTTCCTGTCTTGTTCACTCCCCGCCAGGAAGACTTCTGGAGCTCTGCTGTGTGCAGGCCGGCAGGGGCAGGGTACCTCGGAATACAACAGACAGAAGAAATGTTTGATTGTCGAGGGGTACATTGAAAACTCTCCCGCCCGCCTCCCCTGGGAAGGGATGACACCCTCCTCGCGGGACAGAATTAGGGAGGCAGCCGGGCAGACGGACGGTGGGCCTCAGAGTCCCAAGAGCTCTGGCAGAGAGAGGCTTCCTGGAGGAGGTGATGGAGGAGCCCCGGGCTGGTCTTGGACATCGGTGACCAGCGGGGAACCAGAGAAAGACTCCCGGGACCAGCGCCAAACCCAAGAGTGGTGAGAGAAAACAGAGCCCCGCACAGTCTCCGGATTCATCCCCCTCCAGCCGTGGCGGAGAATTGCCCTTTCCCAGAGTGAAGCCCCTCTCCTCCCTGCAGGGACCCAGGGAAGGAGACCACTGTGAGGACAGGAGTGGCACCCCCCTGCACAGCAGTGGCTGGGAGCTATGAGAGGCGGCTGTTGGCAGGGGCACACAGGCAGGACGCGGCTCTGCCCCCCAACCCCCGCAGACACTCGGTCCCCAAGGGGAGGTGGATGGAAAGACAGGGAGGGAGGGATCTGGGAACTGAAAACGGGGCCTTTGCTGGAAGGGTGGGCCGTCTCAGGCTCAGGGAAGAGATGACAAGGGAGATTTTGTCTTGAAATGGGGGTGAGGTGATGGGTCCAGGAGTCTGGGCCCAGGTCCCTGAGACCCTACCCTGTGGTACGGGGGCCAGGCAGAGGGAGGAGGCCAGAGGTCCGTGGGGCAGGAGCAGGCAGGCTGGGTGTGGAGGGAGCCAGGAGGAGCGGGGGTCTCCGTGGGTGACAGGGCTGCAAGGCTCCTCCCCTGCACATGACGGTCCGTGAACATGCCTGCCCGGCCCAGGCTGTTCCCTGCTGCCCCACCGGTCCCCCACCTGCTCCTTCTTCCACGCTCCCCACGTGGCTCTGCCCAGCAGGCTTTCCCCACCCCTGCCTGGAGGGGGGCCCCTTCTCTGAGCCTTGTGTGAACACAACTCTACTGACTGGAGCCCTTGCAGAGCTGCCGTTCCGGGCCAGCCCCACTTCTCTTGGTGACCAACAAGGCCTTTTCGCGTCTGGCTTCCAGGGACCCACTGAGTCCCCCTGAGTGGACTTCATGCTCTGAGCCTTGGCTTCCTACTCTGAGCAGTGGGGATACACACGTCACGGGGAGAGAAAGTGTGGGCACTCTCCTCAGGAGGACCCCAGCGAGGGCTCTGCGCATGGCATCTGGCTCATTGTCACGGGCGTCGGTTCAGAGGCAGGTGGGTAAGGAAGGGGTGGGGCTTCCTGAGGAGGAAATGGCCTGGCCACCCGTGCTCCCCAGCTGGGCTCCTGCTCGAGCCCTGCCTGAGATGCAGCAGGGAGTTGGTCTGATCGCTGAGGCAATGCCGTGGTCGCGATGGCCCTGGGTTTCCCACAACGCTCTGACGAAGGAGGCGTCCATTCATTCACCAGGTATGTACTGGAGGCCCCCTTCATGCTGAAGACGGCTCAGCGTCCCCCAGGCACAGCGATGAAAAAAATCATTGTTCCTACCCTTCGAAGGCTAATAATCCATTAGAACAAGTCCGAAAACATTTAAGGAGAGCATTTGCGGAGCACCGACTCTGTTTAAGGAACCATAACGTGTGATTTTACATGGTCTCATCCCCCTTCAGCCTCGAGGGGCCCAGAGCAGGAGACAGAACGATCTCTGTTTCACAGGTGGGCAAATGGCCTCAGTTGTGTGACTGGCCAATGGCCCGGCTGCAGCCGGACATTCAGAGGACAGAGATGGAGGCCAGGCCTGCAGCCCCACGGGGCCCACACCGCACCCGGACACAGCCCAGCCACCAAGGTCTCAGAGAAGTGGGGAACAAGGATCTCCCGTCCCCCACCAACAAGCATCCTACAAGCTCTTCCCGGCAGGTTACTTTGTGCTAACTGCAAAAACACCCAGCTTGGGGAAAAAAGCAAAAGAGAAACATGTTATCAGATAAATTAACCTGACATTTTACGTTTCATAAAGTAATTTCTAACAAGTGCCATTTCACTGGAATTAGGTTGTTTACATTTTAGCCAAATTGTTCCCACTTGCGTTGCTTAGCGATAGTCAAAAGCAACAAGCCTTCTGTACTGACAAAGTTACATAAATGACTGGACCGTTCGGGATCTGAGGAAGTGACGTGTAAGTGCACAGAGGTAAACAAGCCCTGTCTAGAACTCGTGGTACCGAGCTCCCCAGCCAAGCTCTGCATTCAAGGCAGTGAGCCCCCCGTTAGTGGGAGTATATAATGACAGGCAGATGGCATCAGTTTCCCTTCCAAACGCTGGAGTTTTGGGGTCACTTCTCCTCTTTCGGAAGTGATACCCATCTAGTAGGAAGGAAGGGCCCAAGTTCTGACCTACGGGGCACAGCTACTGTTCGCCTCATCCCCAAATAGAGAGATGAGAAGGAGCCCTGCAGGTCCGAGCCTGCCTGGCATGGGCCCCCCTCCCCCTCCCCCTCCTCCCCACCCTGCAGTCTCATCCCTCACCCCCCACACACACCAATGCAGAAGGAAGGGCTCCCACCCACGGCATCCTGTTTCTCTAGACCAGAGCCTGGCAAACTGCCATTTGCAGGATGGATCTTGCCCGTGGCCTGTTTTGGCTGGGGAACTAAGAATTCTTTTTACATTTTTAAAGGATTTTGTATTGGGCTGGACAGTGCCCCCTAAAATTCACGTCCTTTCTGCAACCTCAGGATGTGATCTTATTTGGAAACAGGGTCTTTGCAGATGTGAACAGTGAAGATGTGGTCACATTGGAACAGGGTGGCCTTCATCCTATGCTGTGTCCTTAGAGGAACAGGCAAATTTGGACCTAAACACACACAGAGGAGAAGGCCATGTGATGACCGAGGCAGAGCCTGGACTGATGGGGCCACAAGCCAAGGCTTGCTGACACCACCAGAAGCTGAAAGAGGGGGGGAAACTCACCCTCCTGGGGCCTTCGCCCAGATAGCCCGATTTCAGATGCCTGAGCTCCTCTCCAACACCATCACAGGGGTAACCAAGTACAATGAACAGTTGGTGATCATTAATTAGAATCAATAGTTATCTGTAATCAATCAAGTGATTATTCCCTCAATGCCTGCTCCCACCCTGTGTTGTCAGATTCCATGGGCTAGGGGCTAAGTCACAGGACCCACCACAGCGTCTCATGTGGATCAATAAAGTCCTTAGAAATAGTTGTTGGAGGAATGAGTGAATGAGTGAATGAATGAAGCTAATTCCAAGAGCTCTCTGTGTGTGTAGTTTATTTTTTTTTTAAGATTTTATTTATTTACTTGACAGAGAGAGACACAGCGAGAGAGGGAACACAAGCAGGGGGAGTGGGAGAGGGAGAAGCAGGCTTCCCGTGGAGCAGGGAGCCCGATGTGGGGCTCGATCCCAGGACCCTGGGACCATGACCTGAGCCGAAGGCAGACGCTTAACGACTGAGCCACCAGGCGCGCCTGTGTGTGTGTAGTTTAGTCCTGGGTTCCTACCTGGACTGGGGACCCGCCTGGCCTCAGATTCATGGGGTGCTCCAGCTCCGGGCCCCGGTGGCCCTATTTGACCGTATCGAAAACAGGGTGGGTTTGCACAAAGTGGCATGAGGCCCACACTCTGGCCCAGGGCCCCACAAGGAGAAGCTGCCGTGGGAGCCCAGAGGAGGTGTTACTGGACACCGGCTGGTTGTTCAGGAAACACCTGTGCCAGGTGGGGGATATAGCTGGAACTGCCTGAGGCCATCCGGGAAGGCTTTGGGGATGAGCTGACATCCAAATGGGTCATGGGGTGGGCAGGGAAGGCGGCTTCTCCCACAGAAAGAGTCCGTGTTCAAGTCTAGGTACCTCCTACCCCCGCACTGCCGCAGCCCATTAATTACTGTCCCTAGAGCTAACTCCCATCTCACTTTTTGAAGCCACTAACTAGAATTCTCCATTTGCATCTTGCTTGGCAAAGTACGTATCAAAGCAGCATGCCAGCCCTCATGGGTGGGGAAACAGGGTCTACCTCTCAGAGACTATCAACCTGCTAATGGACCCCATTATGCAGTCTTAAAAGGACCAAGCTCCAAAGAAGAGTGACACGTGCAAACACTTCTCCACTCTGCAGCAGGCATGAGGAAGACCATGGGGAGGGTCTCCGGGGTGGAGTGGCTGCCACAGCCAGGTGGCACGTGTCCAGAGCCCCCGTGGCTTCCTCACCTTCCTTTGCACCTGGCTGTGCCCAGGACGGGGTGGGGGGGGGGGCTGGCCCTGCATTCTCTCCGCTGCTCTTCCCGATGGCCCAGGAAATAAGCACCCCAGTTGGCTGGAAAGTGGGAGGCCCAGTTGCCCAGCCAGGCCACCAGGGAGAAGAGACAGCCCCGTCTGACAACAGCAGAGTCTGTCTTCTGTCTTCCCACCCACCACTCTGCTTCCAGCCAAAGAATTCCCCAGAAATTACCTTTCAGGAGAAAATCAACCCATCGCTCTCTCCCTCCCCACTCCCTGAATATGGTGCGTTCTTGGTGGCCCCTTGCATGAGGGGAGTAATAAAGACTGCCAAGCCCCGGACAGTCCCCGAGGCTCCCCAGCCCCCACCGCGGACAGGGATGAGTGAAACAGAACAAACAGATCAATGAAGGTAATTACAAGCCATTCCAGGGGCTCGGTGGCCGGCATTTCTCCTGCTCAAAGCTGCAAGGACAGGAGCACTTGTCAGACTTGCATGGCCCTGGAATTCCAGCCACGGTCCCCGCAGCAGCCTCCCTGCCTTCGGTCCAGCAGGCACGTCACAGATATCCATCTAAAGGACAGTTCCGGCCGGGCTTGTACCTGCTTCCCAAATAGAATGGCCGGGAATTAAGTCCCGCCTCCATAGCATCAGCCCCTGGCCCTCTGCAGCGTAGCCGTGGGGCGGACCCCTGACTGGTGCTGGTGATGGAGATTCGGGAGTGGGCACGGGGTACAAGCTGTTGCACCAAGCCCCTGTGGGGCCGCTCCTCCATCTCCTATGACCACCTATGGGCATCTCCGTGTTATACATGAGGACACTGAGGGAGTGACAGGTATTGTCCAAGATTACACAGTGGGTTTGAACCCAGGACCCAGCCCCTCAACTGCAGCCAGGGGAGTTCCTCAGGCACTGGAGTGCACAGTGCAGGGGGCGATCACCCCATCCGGGCCTCTGCTGATGCCATCCTCGGGGCCTCTGCCTGTCCAAGGGTGCGCACCCCACCACTCAGGGCCTGGCCGCCAAGAAGTCCTGCGTGGTTCCCAGCTGTGAGGGTTCCAGCATCTTCTGGGCGTGCCCTGTCCTCTGTCTGTCCCTCTCAAGGTGCCCACATCACCAATGGGCAGGACGGTGGTGTAGGGTGTCCCCTAGGCCATCCACAGCATGACTCCAATTCAGTCCAGCTCCAGAGCCTGGCCAGGCCCTGACTGTCTCACTGGGGCCAGAGAGGAACCAGGCCCAGCCAGGTCTGTGGGGTGCTCACAGGGCTGCAGGAGGGGTCCTGAACAAAGACCACAGGAGCCTAGGGCACTCTGTGGGCACAGGGACCACAAGCCCACCTGGAGAGTGTCACGTGAGCCAGGTTTTGAGGGCAGAGCAGAGTTCAGCAAGGGGAGAAGGGGAGAGCCCCTTCCAGACAGAGGGAGCGCCTGCCCGGGAGAGTGAGGGCCGAGGGTAGAGCAGCCCAGAGACCCCCTTTCCCACGGCACTACTGGAAAAGCAAGACACAGAGGGAGATGTGGTTCAAAATGTACAGAGGCCAGGAAAACTGACGTCAGGAGCTAAGGGGGAGTGACATTTTGTGGGTTGAGGCTGCGGGCAGGGTGGGTCAGAGGAACATGGAAAGGGCCCTTGGGATTAGACCTTGAAGAGGGGCCAGGACAGTCATCCCGGAGACCTAAGGGGGTGGGCTCAAGGGGGGAAGCCAGAGGCCCCAGCACAGGCATCCGGCTGAGGGATCCGAGCGGGTGCGCAAGCTGGCCTCCTGGGCCAGACCCAAAGCTGCCCAGCCCAGGCTGGACGCCACCCTTGCATCAGCTCGTGCTGATAGCATTGTTGAACGCCCCAGGTCATCGTGCCAGGCCTGGGGAGCTGGGATATCCCTGTGGCTCTCAGAGGATCCTTCCCCTGTTGACTGGGAGGGGACAAAGCACCTGGGTCTTCCTCAGTCTAAAGCGCTGGTTCTAACTGGGGGTGGTTTTGCTCCCAGGGACATTGGCGATGTTTGGACACATTTTTGGTTGTCACAACTGGGAGGAGGGGTATTGTGGGCATCTAGTGGGGATGCTGCTAACCAGCCTACAGTGCACAGGACAGCCCCCTCCCCACAACCCAGAATTATCCAGCTCAAATGTCCATAATGTCATGGTAGAGACAGCCCGGTCTAAAGAAATGTTTCCAATCCAATTGTTTGTCCATCCCTTTCCTGTTTAAGTGTTTCTGTCACCTTGGCCAGCTGAAAAGGGAGGGATCACAGCACCCAGGACAGCTCTGGGAGGTGGTAGGCAGCATCCCTCCTTCCCCAACACCCACTGCTGCATGAGTGGATGCATGGGGTAGATGGATGGGTGGCAGGAGGGCATATCCTGGAGCCCACATGTTCCTGAGTATATCTATACTTTAGGAGACCTCAGGGACTTCACTGCGGAACTGATCTGGCTGGACCCCGGCTCCGCTCCTTATCTCCTCTGAGTCTACGGGAAAATCCTTCCACCTCTGTGAGCCTCGTTTTCCTTGTCTGCAAAATGGGTGCTATACCGTGAAATGTGCTAATGGATACAACGCACTTAGAGCTTAGACTGAGGCTGCTCTTCGCCTGGATTCCAGCCTCTGTGCTCCCAGCAACATCCCTCCCCCAGTGGGGGTATCACAAGGCGGGGGCGGGGGGGTGCATCACACAGGCTGTCTCAGCCCCCACCACCAGGTCCTGCAAGGGATCTGCCGTGCCCTGGATGCGTTCCCCAGAGACATCTGGAAAGCAAAATGCTTCCAATGGCTCATACAGAGGAGGACAGACCCTTTTTAAAGGTGCTTGACACAGGAAAAGCACTTGGTAAATATTCACTGGATGGACAAATGATTATCCTTATGATAATAGAATCTAGCCCAGAGCAGTTAATCCAATTCACAGTCTCCATGCCTGGTGATTAATCTCCATCTACTTAATAAGTGTGATACAGAGCAATGAATCCTTGCACCGCCTCTAAAGCACAGATGGTCCTCACCTTTTCCTATCTTTGTCATTGGGAGCTCACAATAGCCAGAAGCCACAATGGTGTCACCAGCCCCAATTCACAGATGAAGTAATTGAGGCTCAGAGACAAAAACAATTTGAACCGTGCCCCCCCCCTCCCTCCCCCACCCAGCGCGATGGGGCAATGAAGACGGAACGGCCTCGGGCACTTTCTAGGAAGAATGATGGATTAATGATTGATCGGTTGGTTGGCTGGTTGAACTAAATGAATGAATGGCTGTAAGGATGTAAATGAGAAGTTTAATATACAGACAGTTTCAAGTCCCTGCTAGTACTTTGGAAGCACCAATGTACTTACAAACAATTGGTAAATTCATGCCAGACTGTTCTTCTCTGCTCGTGGAACCCTGCCACACTGAGCCAGACCCACGCTGAGAATCACACCTCGCCCAGGGGATACTGAGCACTGCCTCCCATGGATCCTTCACACTCCCGATGAGTTGTCCTTTACCTGGGAAGCCTCTTACCCAATCCCTTTCCCGACAGACAAGGTGGACTACACTGCCCCCTCCTCTGTGTCCCCATGGGATGTGTGTGCATTGTGACAACTGCCCTCCTTGTTTGTGAAGCTTGCACACTTGTCTCCCCACTGAGCAGAGAGAGGGTGCCTTGGTGGTATGCCTGGCACAGGTGAAGTGGGAGAAAGGGTGGATGGAAGTAAGGGTGGAAGGGAGGGTGGATGGACGGATGGGTGGATGGATGGATGGATGGGTGGATGGATGGATGGATGGATGGATGGATGGATGGGTGGATGGATGGGTGGATGGATGGGTGGAT
>NW_027397066.1:3765445-3775257 GCF_003265705.2 Callorhinus ursinus
TGGGTGGATGGATGGGTGGATGGGTGGATAGATGGATGTGTGGATGGGTAGACAGCAAATTCTAGAACCTAATTGACTGCATGTTCTAGATCATATCTAGAGTCTTCTTGTGAGAACTGGACTTGGTGCAGATTTCCCACCAGCTAGGACTGGGCCTGTGCCCTCTCTTTGCACATTGTCTAGCTCAGCTCCCGTTAGTGATGGGATCAAGGCCCCCTTCTCTTCTTGCTTCCACACCCCCTCAGGGAGAAGTCCTCTGTCCCGGGCACTAGCTGACAAGGGCCGCAGGAGTGGGTGCAGCCCAGGCCCTCATCCAGGCCCCTCACTCACATGCGCACAAGCCTGCACCCTGCCTGGATATCTCAGGGCGCTCCGTACCACAAACTCACCCTGTCCCCATCGCCTCTCCCCTCCAGAGGGATAACCCCACTCTCCCCATTGCTGAAGCCCAACCACCACAGTCCAGACCTCTGTCACCCTCACCTGGATGGCAGGGGCCCCCAACTGGGCCTCCTCTTACCCCACCATTTAACCTCCTGAAATACAATCCCAGTGTTCATCCTGTGTAGGAAGCCCTTTGCTAGCTTCCCATATCCCCCCTCGGGAGTCGAGTGTGAAGATATTAGTGGGGTGTGTAATATATAGGCTGGGCCTAGGACCCCTTACCCACCTCAGATGCACCTTTTACTAGTGGGCACTTGCCACACTACCATCTGTCCCTCACCTGTCCCTCACACCTGTCCCTTTATACCTGTCCCTTACACCGGTCCATCACACCTGTCCCTCACCCAGTCCCTCATACCTGTCACTCACACCATTCCCTCACATTGATGTGAGGACATCAGTACGATTTATGTCACCATGACTTTCTCGAACACCCCTACCCTACCACCTGTCCTTCCTGCTTTCTTTTGCATGGCCAGCTCCGCCCAAACAGTGTTTCTCTTAGTGTGATGTCCTTCCTCTGGGCTCCCACAATTCTCGGCAAATCTCCCCATCAGCATTTAACTTAAAATCCTCATGTCTCTGCCAGGTATCCGAAGTGCCCTGAGGTATCCACAAGCCATATATAAATAATTAATTCAAGTTGTTCCATCCTCTCCTCAAAATTTGATCTTTGTCTTGTTGAAGAAATCTTTCCTTATAACAAGGTCATAAAAATATTCTCCTGCTTTATCTTCTGAAAGTTTTGTGGCTCTGCCTTCCACATATAACTGTAGAATCCAGCTGGAATGGATTGCTACGAGGCGGGGATAGGGGTCCCGTCTCATTTATTTTCAAGTGAATCACCCCTTGCCTTGACATTATTTAAAATAGTCCATCCCTTGGGCACCTGGGTGGCTCAGTTGGTCAAGCAACTGCCTTCGGCTCAGGTCATGATCCCGGAGTCCTGGGATTGAGTCCCACATCGGGCTCCCGGCTCAGCGGGGAGCCTGCTTCTCCCTCTGACCTTCTCCCCTCTCATACTGTTTCTCTCTCTCTCTCTCTCAAATAAATAAATAAAAATCTTAAAACAAAATAAAATAAAATAGTCCATCCCTTACCCAGCGACCAGTGGTGCCTAAAGTTCCTGCATGTATTTGGGTCTGTCTCCAGGCATTTGATTTGGCTTCTTTGGTCAATTTGTCTTTCCAAAGGATGCCAATCATGTAGTAATTTCTTGATGTGTTTCTGGTAAAGCAAGATACCCAACTTGTTCTTCAGGAGTGTTTTAGCTATTCTTGGTCCCTGCTCTTTGATATACACTTTCAAATCAGCTCATCAAGTTCAAACAAAATCACCCCAAAGCTATTGGCACATAATGTAGAATTACATTGTCTGCAGGTAAATTTGAAAAGAACTGACTTCTTTGCTAAGTTGGTTTCCTCCCCCACTCATTAACAGTACATTCTTTATTTACTAGCATCTCCTTAAATATGTCTCAGTAACATTTAATCATTTTATTTTTTGTTTTATAATTGTTTAAATTATGTTATGTTAATCACCATACAGTACATCATTAGTTTTTGATGTAGTGTTCCATGATTCATTGTTTGCGTATAACACCCAGTGCTCCATGCAGTACATGCCCTCCTTAATACCCATCACCAGGCTAACCCATCCCCCTCCCCCCTCCCCTCTAGAACCCTGTTTGTTTCTCAGAGTCCATAGTCTCTCATGGTTCGTCTCTCCCTCCGATTTCCCCCCCTTCATTTTCCCTTCCTTCTCCTAATGTCCTCCGTGCTATTTCTTATGTTCCACAAATAAGTGAAACCATATGATCATTGACTTTCTCTGCTTGACTTATTTCACTTAGCATAATCTCCTCCAGTCCCATCCATGTTGATGTAAAAGTTGGGTTTTCATCCTTTCTGATGGCTGAGTAATATTCCACTGTATATATGGACCACATCTTCTTTATCCATTCATCTGTTGAAGGGCATCTCGGCTCTTTCCACGGTTTGGCTATTGTGGACATTGCTGCTATGAACATTGGGGTGCAGATGGCCCTTCTTTTCACTACATCTGTGTCTTTGGGGTAAATACCCAGGAGCGCAATTGCTGGGTCATAGGGCAGCTCTATTTTTAACCTTTTGAGGAAACTCCACACGGTTTTCCAAAGTGGCTGCACCAACTTGCATTCCCACCAACAGTGTAGGAGGGTTCCCCTTTCTCCACAGCCTCTCCAACATTTGTTGTTTCTTATTTTGTCCATTTTTGCCATTCTAACTGGTGTAAGGTGGTATCTCAATGTGGTTTTGATTTGAATTTCCCTGATGGCTAATGATGTTGAACATTTTTTTCATGTGTCTGTTAGCTATTTGTATGTCTTCTTTTGCGAAGTGTCTGTTCATGTCTTCTGCCTATTTTTTGACTTATTTGTTTGTTGGGTGTTGAGTTTGAGAAGTTCTTCATAGATCTTGGATACCAGCCAGGCAGGCAGCTTTTTCATCTCCCTATGTCTGCATATTCTAAATATTCTACCTCTAACTACTTCAAAGGTGTTCACTAAATTTACTTTGGGACTTGAGACCTCAATGGTGGAATATCCAGCACCAGAGCCACCTCCTAGGAAAAATATTCTTGGCGAGTGGGGTGGGGCTGGGGTGTGTCAGTGTGAAGACATGATGTGTGGGGAGGGGGGAGTCCCCTCTCCTAACCCCTCAAATATAGCATACTGTCTCTCACTCATGTGCTCTACACTGTCACATGGCCCTATCCACTCACAATGATAAACAGCCTTCATGCTTTACGTTTTGCAAAGTTCCTTGAGTTCACAACGTTCAACCATCCAGCATCAGGTGCATAACAGGTGAGAACCTCCAGGATATTTTTAAAAAGGGGCAGTCCCTGTTTGGTGCCCATTGCCCTGCTCCTTCCCTCACTAGGATGTCCCGTGCTCCCCTTAGGACATCAAGGGCAGGAAGTCAGCTTCAAAGTTAGGTCATGAGTGGTCTGTGTCTAACATCTGTCCCCCTGTTCTATATACTTCCTTGCTGTTCCGTGCACTTGTGTGTTTGGCCATATGGATATCTTACCTTCTCTAGCACATGAGCAATGGACCTAACTGGATTTAACTAAAGATTATTCAAAGTTTCCTAAAAATATTCTTCAATTTGTATTTTTTCCGAACTGCTAAAGTAAGGAACAAAGTGGCATCTTCTGACTTCCCTCTCTGTCTGGAGGAGAGTCCAGAAGCTTCCTCCCCACCTTCATCTGTGTCCTTCCCCTCCCAACATCGCAGTCTTTAGTAGCATTAACCAACATTTGCATGAGAAGCTTTCCTTTCCACAAAGTTATTTTCCACACGTGCATTTGGTTTCTGTCCATTCTTTGACAACAGGTGCATCTGGCCGCGGTCCTCCCCATCTGCTTCCATGCCAGGCCTTCTCCGCCTCCCGGCACTGACAATGTCCATTTCTCTGCTGCCACGTCTTCTCAAAAGCTTCTCTTTTCAGACAGGAACCTGGCTGTGTAATTGAGGATGTTCTGCTCTTTGAAGATGCCCCTGCCTTCCCTGAAACTGCACAGGACAGCTGCATCGGATGTCAGACGCGGAGAGCCCGACTTTCCCACACTTGTGTGCGGACACCGGAGTCCATCTTATTGTTTTGAAATTTAATACCGGAAACATGTCTGTACTGCCCGATTCTTCGTCTCTTACGGATCATTTTTCTTTTCTGAGAAGTATTCCAAGTTCCTCTTCCCGTCATAAGTGGAAAAGGAAAATTCAGAATGTGCGTTCGGCTTCAGAGTTTCCTCTGCCTCCTGAGGCACAGGCCCGTCCTGACACCTGCCCTGGCTCGCCTACCCTGGGTTCTGCTTCGGAAACGCCGGGATCCCCAGCTGCGCTCTCCCTCCCCCTCTGTCTCTGGCTGGCACCTTCCTTCTTACTGTCATCCCTGTGCCTCGAGCCCCCACCCCATTTTCGAGAACACCCTAGGCTCACCCTCACACAGTGGATGTGTTTTCCTGCTCCTCTGCTCTCTCCTGCTCCCACATGGCCTTCAGTCCTGCCGTTGACATTCCCAGGGTCTTGCACCTGAGCTTTGGTCCCGCCAGCCCCACCACTTCCCCCTTTCTCACGGGGAGCTCTTCTTCCTCCTGGCCTCCCGTCCATCACCCACACCAACAGTGCCGCTAGGGGACCGCACGCCTCACTTCCCGCCCTACAGACTGTGCAGAGGCAGGGGCTTGTGGGGGGCGGGGCTCAAGTGGGGAGGCGGGAAGGTGCGAAAGAAAAGCCAGCTTGTGGCCCCTGGGAGCAGGGTGCCCTTGCAGAGATGCCCACCCGACTGGGCGTCCGATGGACGGTCTTCCCGGGCTCTCACAGGTGGGCAGGGCTGCTTGGTTCCTAGCGTGGGCTCTGCCTGGCAGCTTATCTCTGCTCTGTGTCCACAGTCAGTGTCACAGGGATTCCAGGAGGCGTGGGGCCGGGGCCGACACTCTTGTGTCCCGCAGAGGAGCCCTGCCCGGCGGCCCTCACTCTCCAGGTCCGGGTCTCAGAAGCAGGATCACCCTGTGCCTCCGGAAAAGTGCCGGCGCCTAGGAGGCAGAGCCGCCGTCCTGGGCCTCGTCATCTTCCATGTGAAGGCACAAAAACCCTAGTCAGCTCTGAGGTCAGAAACCCCAGAGGTTATGCTGCAGAGGATCCTTAGGACACCACCAGCCCCGCCTCGAGCAGGCCCTCACTCTCGGGGAGAAACGGTATTTATGTCCCTTGCTAGTGAGGGAGATGGCCACATTTCATTAAAAAGTACAGCAGGACTTTGGAGGACACATAATGGCTGATTTAGATGGGCCAAATAACTATTTAATTGTTCTCTAATTACATGACAATTAGAATCCATACCGTGGCCCTGTCCTTAGGTGTCTGTTTATGGACTGCACGGAGCTCGGCCGCGGTGCCGGCAACCATTAAGAACACTGACAATTAAAAAAAAAAAAAAAAGAACACTGACAATTACAGAGCATAATTACCCGTGTAATTATTCTCTTATACCCGAGCAATTACACAGTTGTATTATCTGTGTATTACAATTTATTCATATACCTAATCACAGTCTCCTTTCACAAACTGGGACCTGGCCAGGAGGCACGCAGCAATTTCTTTCTTTTTTTTTTTTTTGAAACTAACATAAAAGTCATCGGATACAAAGCTCGGGTGCTGGGCTGTCTGCGTTCAGCGCCACACGGCGAGATGGCCAAGGTCTGGGTGAGGACTTGGGAACTCAGCCTTGACACCAAGGTGGTGACGGCCAGCCCACCCAGCCCGGCAGCCTTACGGTGGGCCCTCTGCTGCCTCCCCTGGGGGCCTTTCCGCAGGCACAGCCCTCAGCCGCCCGGCGCCCAGCACCGTGACCCGCCCTGTATCAGGACCACCTGTTTTCTTGTCTGTCTCCCCTTCCGGACTTTGCATCTCGCCGTGGCAGGAGCCTCGAGGGTCTTATTTCTATTGGTAGCACAAAGGGGTGGATGCCAAGCCAGAGGAGGGGCTCTTATGCACCTGTCAAACGAGGCCCCATGGAGACCTGGCCAGAGAATCCCAATTATAGAGCCGGCGTGGGAAGAGGAGGAGGGTGTGATGGATGGGCCGGACCAGCGACATCAAAGTCAGCTTCCCTGGAGAATGGCAATCCCGTTTCCTACAGGTCCATCCAGCAGATCTTGCAAGGCAAGCTCAAAGCAATCATCGGGGTGACCAGAAATTCCAGGAACAAAGTAGCCAGAAAGAGAGGCCAAGTCCCTGGCAGCCAGAGTGACCATGAGTGACATCAGAAAGCACAACCTGCAACAAGATGCTCCAAACAGAACAGACACAGCAAGAAAGCGAAGCACAGTCATGGCCTGGGGACAAAGAAAAGGCCGAGACACCAGCTGCTGAATTAATACCCCAGCCCAGGGTTGGGGGGGGGCGGGTCTCAGGCCAACAGGCTTTTCTTCTCAGCAGAGCCCGCGGTGGGCACAGACCCTCAAAGCTTCTGAAGGGGTCCCTCTCCCCACCACAGTGCCTGGACAGTCTCTGAAGGGCTAGGGAGGTGACAGCAAGCACCACGAGTGTGGGTTGGTGTCCTACGGTCGCTGCAACAAATCAACACAAATTTACTGGCTTAAAACAGCACTGACATGCTATCTTGCAGTTCTGGAAGCCAGAGTCTGACACGAACCTTAGGGGCCTAAAACCAAAGTGTCGGCTGGGCTGGAACCTCCTGGAAGCTACAGGGGAGAATCTGTTTCTTGTGTTCTCTGGCTTCTAGAGGTGCCCACATGCCCTGGCTCGAGAGCCCTCCGTCTCCAGGGCCCACAGTGCAGCATCTTCAACTTCTCTCTCCCGCGGACTATCCACCTCCCTCTTAAAAGGAGCCTTGTGATTATACCGGGCCCATGCAGATAACCCAGGTGAAGTTCCCCATCTCAGGATCCCTAACTTAGTCTCCCCTGCACTGGTAACACTCATAGGTTCCCCGGGATCGGGACACGGACGCCCCCGGGGAGAAGCGTTCTTTAGCCCACCACAGTGCGCGAGAGCGAACAGAGTGACCAAACATCCAAGCTTGCTACCATCTACCACAGTTCATGGAGGGAAGCAAAAGGCCCAGAGAGGTCACACAACAGGCTCAAGGAGACACTGGCTAATAAGTCAGAGTGCTGGATTTGAACCTGGGACCACCGGGCCTCCCAAACCTTGCCCAATTCACCATACCCTGCCATCCCGTCAGACAGATGGACAAAGGGGCTTAGACACATGGACATTTTGTTTCCCCCTTGTGGTAATGGGTCTTTGGTCACTTGGCACCCACTCCCTCTTTGTTTGGTGAGATGATCTACTTCCCTCTTGCAGAATAACCAATCCCCCCGGGGTGGACAGTCCTGTTGGAAATACCCATCAAGCTTCCTGCCTTCAGGGGCGCCTGGGTGGCTCAGTCCAGTGAGCGTCTGACTCTTGGTTTCTGCTCAGGTCATGATCTCAGGGTAGTGAGATGGAGCCCCACATCCAGCTCCTCACTGGGTGTGGACCCTGCTTAAAATTCTTTCTCCCTCCCCCTCGCCCCTCCCCACCGCTTGTGCTCTCTCTCTCAAAAAAACTAAAAATAAAAAGGTTCCTGACCTCAAAAGGGCAAGTTCATGATCTACCGAAGACCCAAGGGAGGGTGCCACTGGGGTTCCTGTTCAGCCGCTGTGTAACTAGCAAGGTCCCTGCAACCTCCCTGCTTCCTGCCTTTTCCAGCCACCTGCTTGGTCCTGATTCTACCTGATGGTTTTCCAGTGTAGACCCCTTCTGCGGCTGCTGGCCTGCAGTGGCTTCTGCTGAAGGCCACCAAAGCCCCATGGCTGCCACCTACCCTACTTTACCCACGGCCACATAAAGCAGTGGTGCTGAGAAGCTCGGACTTGCAGGAGCCCGCACTTCCTTTGCCCACAGAAGTGCTGCACTCTGCAGACAGCCCCCCAGCAGGGCAGGGTAGGGCAGGGGCTGGCCCAGAACACAGGTGCCCACCTCCCCCAGGCACACTCACCTCCAGTCCACCCCTCCCCCCAACACAGCCCACAGCTGCTCACAGTGAGGGAGTCACTGTGGTTGGGAATCAAACATTTTCAGCCTCGGCTGCTTGAAATGCAAACATACACACACAAGAAACAAAAATACACAGACTCCCCATGGGTATAAAGAAGAGCTTCTATTTCCCATTGCCTGCAGCCCTTACCCAGCCCTGCCGAAACCATCCACCAGTGGATTTGTGCTTCAGGTACACAGGATTCATTTCAGTCTCCAGGAGCAAATACTAGAGCCCGTCTTCCTCTCCCCGAACCCATCCCACCAGCCAGGGACGGCTCCCACAAGCCCTACGGAGCTGTGAGCTGATGCGGTTCATGCTAGTCAACTCACAGGCACGCGGGGGACAAAGCTGGATACAATGTGGTGCTGGAGCCCCACTCACCCAGGAGTCCCACGCACACAGAAGAGATCTGTGCGGGCACAGGAAGGATCCAGCAGGAACTGCACACGAACTACACGCTCGGGCCTGATTCTGGCCCTTCGTGAGCACTATAGCAGAAAGCTTCCACCTCAGTGGGGACAAGCCCCCCCAGCTCCCTGCACTCCCACTGTCGAGGCGGGGCACTTCCACAGGAAAGCGGGCCAGCTGTGAGGTCCTTCTTTCAAGCTTAAAATACACACTGGCTGCTGAGTTGAAAGAAGCAGGAAGAGGGAGTTTGAGATTCAAAACAAATTCCTCAAATAAGGAATGGGTTTTTTCTCACAACAAACTTAGAAGAAACTCAGCAGTGGCAGCATCAGTCAATGGCGTGTCTCCAGATGCCGGTGGATGTGGGCACATGAGCTGCTTCTTGCTTCCACCTGCCCTTGCTCAGGGAATCTTGTCCTTCCGGTTTGGGGGACCAGACTCTGCTCACTCAGTTCCATTAGGGTGGGCTGACCCCACCCCCACAGGACATGTGACCAGGCCTGGCCAATCAAAGCGTCAGCTCCCTCTGGCCACACTGAGGCTTCAGGAAAGGGCCCTTGACCCGGCCAGACACTGGGAGCCCTCCCCCAGATCTGTGTGCGGCACCTATTGGGAAAAGGACCCCGCCCCTTCTGAGATGCCAGTGCTCAGGATCAGGTGTGTCTGGGATTCCCAGAGGTCATCATTCCAACCCAATAGCAAAAACGTGCCCAAGACCAAAGCCAAAACATAGGAGAGCCTGGAGAGAGATGGGAGGAGAGAGACTGTGTCCCATGTCACTGACAGAGAGCCCCGGATCAAGCTATGCCTGAAGGAGGTTACCCCTGATCATCAGATATAAGCCATCACTGTGGCTTATGTCAATAATGTTCTTCTTCTTGTCTGAGTAGTCTATGTTGCCTATAATCCTCAGAGTCCTGGTTAACATAGCATGGGGTAGGGATGTCCACTCTCACCACTGCTATTCAACATAGTACTAGAAGTCCTAGCCACAGCAATCAGACAACAAAAAGAAATCAAAGGCATCCAAATTGGCAAAGAGGAAGTCAAACTCTCCCTCTTTGCAGATGATATGATACTTTATGTGGAAAACCCAAAAGACTCCACCCCAAAACTGCTAGAACTCATACAGGCAGTCAGTAAAGTGGCAGGCTATAAAATCAATGCACAGAAATCAGTGGCATTCCTATACACCAACAACAAGACAGAAGAGAGACAAATGAAGGAGTCGATCCCATTTACAATTGCACCCAAAACCATAAGAAACCTAGGAATAAATCTAACCAAAGAGGCAAAGGATCTGTACTCAGAAAACTATAAAATACTCATGAAAGAAATTGAGGAAGACACAAAGAAATGGAAAAA
>NW_027397066.1:3778257-3866143 GCF_003265705.2 Callorhinus ursinus
GGGATGGGTTAGCCTGGTGATGGGTATTAAAGAGGGCACGTTCTGCACGGAGCACTGGGTGTTATGCACAAACAATGAATCATGGAACACTACATCAGAAACTAATGATGTAATGTATGGTGATTAACATAACAATAAAAAATTTAAAGTAAAAAAACCAGCATGGGGTGTGAGGGTGCATATTGACATGGTGGCTGGTTTGTTAAAGGTACACAACTAGGACAGGGAACACCAGAAACGGAAGGCCCCTCGAAGTCCACATGAGGACGGACAGCTACTATGTGACACGGGCACTGCCTCTCTGTCCCTCTGGCAGCCAAGGTCAACAGCACTGGCCGATCAAGCCATTCTTTCCCAGTGAACTGACACGGCCCCCACATTCTTCCCTTGACCTCCATGGAGTGAAGACCAACTGCTGGAGCAGGTAGATATGATAAACCTATTTCCAAGCAGACTAACTCAGAGGGAGATGAGGTGGCTTGTCCCAGCCTCCTCACTAACTCAAGACGGTACAGTCCTTGACTTGTGCCTTCCCCGGTATCTGATGATTTCTCCCAGTATGGGCAGCCATACCTCTGGGAGCAGCCATAGGACTCGCCAAATTCCTGGATATCAGGGTATGTGTGTATGAGGAGGGGAGGGGGCATGGTCAGCACCTTTTTAAATTAAAGAATACAACTGCCAAAGTTTAGTGACAAATGAATGCTAAGAATATACATACAAAGGACTTTTGGTGGCTTCCCTCTGTCACACTGTGTTTTCCCCAAACCCTCCAAAGAGCCAGGGCCACAGGGTGGGTAAAAACCCTTGCCTGTGTGGGGTCCCAGCCCCGCCCCACCTCCAGCACCACCCTGATGCTGGGAGCCTTGTCATCTCTGAGCCGCAAGCAGCTCTCCTGTAGGACAAGGACACCTGTGGCACCAAGCTGCTCTGTGGGTTCGCTGGGATGGTGATCGATGACATCAGCAACAATGTCATCATCGGTCACCAAGTCAGCAATGGCTTGGTGCCCAAATCTGTGCACAGCACACGGATAGCACGTCTCACTCAACCTCTATAGACAAGGCTCAGAGGGACTCGGGAAATGTCCTGAGTCCCAGGGCTGTCTTGTCCCGGGACCTGCATCTTCCCTGTGATGTGCGGGAGTGGGAGCCCGCGGCCATGCTCTGAGCCCCACCTTCCACTCCCCGGGGCCACTGGTGATTCCTGCTGCCCAGGCCAGCACTACTCCGCCTGGCACCCCTGCCAACACACACCTGCCCCACTGCCCTCCGCCCAGGCCCCCATGGGGCTAAGCTCCTTCCCTTCCCCAGAGAAGCCCTGCAGCCCTGTGTGTTCTTCTGGCTGTGGCTGGTAATGGAACCGCAGAAGCGGAGAGGTGACCCAGCCCCGTGGAATCCAGTGGTGGCCGGCTCTGCAGGGGCCACAGACAGTGTGCTGTTCTCAGACCCCCCAGCTCTGGGGCCCTGGGATCCTGGCTGTGCACAAGTCTCCTGTGATTGCCGTGGCAAAGTACCACACATTGCATGGTTTAAAACAACACACATGCATCCTCTCGCGGTGATGTAAGTCTGAGTCCAGAAGCAGTCTCCCTGGGCTGCAGTCAAGGTGTTGGCACGGCTGAAATTTCCAGCATCCCTTGTGTTTTCCAGTGTCTAGAGGCTGTCTGCGTCCCTTGGCCCCCGGCACCTTCCACTGTCACAGCCCACAATGGGGTATCTCCTTCCCCCCCGCCCTCCCTCTCCCACCCGCACGTCCCACCCCCTGCTTCCAGGGGCACATCCCCTGCTCTGACCCTCCTGCCTCCCTCTTACAAGCCTGCCGTGCCTACACTGGGCCCACCGGACAGCCCAGGACAGTTCCCCATGTCCACGTTCTCCGTGTAATCACACCTGCACACCCCTTTGCCATGTGAGGTGACACACTCACTTGGGGCTGTGGTCCCTGGGGTGTTAGATTCTGCACTATCTTCAAAAGAGAGGGGGAATCCGGAGTCTCTTTCCCTCTAGCTTTATCAGTTCCAGAGGCCTGAGGCCCAGGAGACTGGCTTTCCAAGAAGCGAGGCCCCTTTCTCTCCCCTCTCCCACAACAACCTATGGACTTTAAGAGGGAGTCATTTTTCACACATTAGCTGAACTTTCAAGGGGTTCACTCTATTTCTGAGACAAAAGCCTCCGTACATCAACAAGCCCAATTGAGCCATTTTTCTTCTGGACAGAGGAGGATGCCTGGCTCTCAAGGGAAATGGAAAGCTTCAGTGATTGGAACAAAAGGCCCATTTAGCCCCATGCCCACCTCCCAGCTCCCGGCAGGGCTCCGCTCTCTGGCCTGTCTCCCCACCAGGCAGGGGCACCCAGCCCTCCCCTCGTAAGTCACAGACCTGGAAGGATCCAGCTCAGCCTAAGTGCTGAGCCGAGGGCGGGGGTGAGGCTTAGAAACAGCAGGGTGCTCCAGGGGCCCCCACTTTGCTCTAAGAGAGCTGGGGACACTGGGGATAAATACCCCACCCCATCTGCCTCCTGTGGGCCTTCACGATACCCCTAGGTCTGCCGCCCCCCCAGGGCCCCCCATCTCAGGCAACTGCACCCCATTGACCCACAGCTTATCCCAGAAGACTGGGGGCACCATCTAATCCCAAACTGTCTTCCGACCCTGTCCCTGCCCCATGCCATGACATCCCTGCACACCCAGGTTCGGACTCAACATCTCTCACCTGCCCGGAGAGGTGGGCAGCAGAAGGGGGACCCTGGATCTCCCCACTCTGTGCCCGGGGCCCCTTCCTCCTGACCCATTCTTGGACACTGCTTGGGCCGGGGGAACAGGGAGCTGGCTGGCCAAAGCATAGAGACAAAACTAACTCCTTGCTACTTAGGACACTGGAAACATATGGACAGATCCCGCGCTTCCCGAGACCCTGGACGTGGGCGTCTGAGGACCCCGCGGGACACAGCCCGCGGCGACACTGATGCAGGGCAGCTGCTCTCCAGCCTGGGCCGGACAGGCCAGAGGTCACCAGGCGCTTGTGAGCCAGGCGCTTTGTGAGCGCAGAAGAGGGTTTGCAGGGGCCGTGTCCACAGGACCTGGGCTAACCTCACCTCCCTCCTGAGCGCCAACCACCACCGCCCCTGCCAGGGCCCCAGATGAGCTAACAAGGCAGGGGTGGGACAAGCGGTCTGCGGTGGCCGGCGGTGGGGGGGGCGGAGCTTCTGCCTCAGGAGGGGCTTCCACGCCAGGGAGGGGTGGGGCTCCACACCAGGGGGGAGGGTCACCACCCCAGGGAGGGGAGGGGCCTCCACGCAAGGGAGGGCGGGGCCTCCATGCAAGGGAGGGCGGGGCCTCCATGCCAGGGGTGGGGCTCCACACCGGAGAGGGGTGGGGCTCCACCCCAGGGAAGGGCGGGGCTTCCACACCAGTTGCACCTCAGACCTGGAGACCAGGTTTGTAGGCTAGCAGGCACGCAACTGAGGGGAGGGCAGAGAGAGAGGGGGAGACAGAGAGACAGCAAGAGAGCTCCTAGAGCCAAATTTGAGATCGGAGCAAGAAAGGCTGACCTACACAAGTAGACCAGAAAAGACACCCAAATGCAAAGAGCAGAACACAATGTGACTTTTGTCCTAAACACACTGTGACTGCCCGAGGAAGCAGACAAGGTGCAGGCTGTAACAATGAAGGAGCCTGGGCCTCATCTTGGCCACAGGACGCAGGTGACAAGGCCGGGGGCGGGGGGCGGGGGGGCGGTGGAGGGGTGGCAAAGGCCAGAGGCAGCGCCACCATGTCTTCTTGGCGAGAGTTCTGAGTCCAGAGAGCTTGACTGAACGGCAGCACCAGGATCTGACTCGGCTCCAGGCCTGCGCCCTCTCCCTTAGGTTTCCCTCCCACAGGAGGGGACAGCCTTTTTGGCCCCCAGGACAGGCTGCTCAGAGGCCGCGCAGGGCAGTACAAAGTGGAAAAGGGTCACCTGGGCCTGGAGGCAAATCCTGACTCGGCAACCACTGCTGGGTGGGGTGGGAGGCCACCGCACCCATCTGGTCCTCGCTTCCCTTCGCCCGGGAGATGCACAAAGCCTTACCTGGCAGGGCTGTGGCAAGGATCCAAGAGAACACACGTGAAGCTCCTTATACCAGAGCTGACCCATGAAGGGCCTTCGGAAACTCGGGCATTCTTTGTCATTATCGGTGCTGCCTCTGCTGAGTGGATTTCTGGCTCTCTGAGACACTTTGAGCTTGAAGGCAAGATTTTGTTTTGATTCATCTCTCCATCCTGAGTGCGTGGCACATGGCAATTCCTCAAAGCGTCTCAGGTGAGTGAGCAGAATGAGCATATGGACGTATTGATGGACATCTTGTCCCAACCCAGTGCTTCTCAAACTAGAAGCCATGTGCCCCCCAGGATGAGGTGGGGGCCGGGGGAGGGGGGGCATGGTGCTGGCTGGGCCAGGGGGTTCCAGCACTTAAAATGGGAGCATTCTCCTGGGTCATCAGGTTGACAAAGACTTTTTGTTGAAAAGGTGCGTGTGTGTGTCATTTCAGTATTCACACCAACACTGATGCATCATGGAGTAAAATGAACATTCATATGAATTTTTAATATAAAGCAGGATGCTTGAAAGCCATCCCATGCCCCAGTCAGTGCCCGCAGGCCATGCCTTCAAGCCTTGGCCCCGTGGGCCATGGTGTCTGTGGCCAAGTTAGAAATACGTGGTGTCTGTGGCCAAGTTAGAAATACGCAGCTATCCCAACCTAAGGTGGGGATTGCAGACAGCATGGAAGGCCCATGGGGGATGTTTGGGGACTGTCAGGGCCCCCAGGGCCTGAGGTCAGGCCATGACAATAGTAGAAGGCCCTACCCTTGGGCAGCGAGGCCGTGGAGCTCTGATTTTACTGCAGGAGAGACAAAAATAAAATTCACTTTGTAAGACAGGTTACAAAGTGGTCCCTTAAGAAACTATAAAGTGCTGCTTCATCTGTAATTGTTGCTAAATGGACTCCTAATAGTATTCACATCTTCTTGCAAAGTCTATCCATTACCCTGACAGAAGAGGGAGACACATACCCACAGGCGCCCCTGCAAATAAAGGCCTGATCTTCTCCCAGATCAGACTCACCCCAGGACAAATCCTCTCCACTGGAGGCTGACTTGAGCCCCGTTTCTTTTCCTCCCACCATGGGGATGGCTGAAGAATCAGGAAGCCATGAGTGAATGAATCATGCAGTGCAGTGAGGGAAGGAAAATTTTGCTTCACGGGAAGTTAGAAATCTCTTCCCCTGAAGGGCAGCACCCCAACCCCAACCCAGCCCACGACGTCCGTATTTCCCGAAACCTGGCTGAGCTCTCAGGGCTGTGCCCGGTTGAGGACCTGGAGGTGAATACAATCCGGTCTCCACCAAGTGATCTATCTGCCCAGGCTGCCTCTGTTTCCTATGATGCTCCTTCAGAAGTTCCGAGACCAGCCAGTGGCTCCCCGATTCTTCCCTCTACCTTCCCCAGCCACTGCGGCTTCCCTGTTCCCCACCTGGGACTTTTCTGCTCTCAGTGCATTCAAATCCACATCACATGGAGCCCCTCTCCTGCAGGGGCAGCTCTGGGGGCCCAGTGCCACCGCATTCCTGGCCCCCATCTAAATAGTTCCCATGCAATCCTCACTCAGCTGTTAGACCCTACGTGACTGCTTGGAAACGCAGGCAGGGACATAAGGCGGACATAAGTGCCCATGGTTGTCCTGCTGGTGAGCGGTGCAGCCCGCTGCCCAGAGCTCGGGCGTCTGCTGGCCGCCTCCCAGCCGCGCAGTCACGCAGAGCCTCCAGTGGGCCATGCCCTTCCAGACAGTAGGATCTGTCCCCAGCCCCACTAGGTACAAGTCCCGCCTCTACAGACAGAGAAACTGGCACTTCATTCTCTAGACTCTGAGGCTCAGGCCACCTTGTTCCCCAGACGAATGAGTAACTTGTTCTCTCGACACAGAGAGGTGTGGGGAGAAGGCAGTGCCCCGCCCCTTCCGGACACCTGTCACAGACACCTGACGGGGCCCTCATTCCCCGGGCCAGGTCTTGTTCCCCGACAGACACGGCTGATAGCTGCCACCCCGTGTGAGGATGAATCACCCCAGAACCAGTTCCTACCCTCACAGTCTCAGGGGGGTGGTAAGGAGAGGGCCTCCAGCATTTCTCTCTAAGGACAACGGTCCTAGGAACATCTGGTGGGGGAGGTCTGCTTGGGCCAGGCCCTGTTCTGAGCACCTGACAAGAAGCACCTCATTTCACCCCATCAACACAAGAGTGTAGACACTACTACTCTTACCCCCATTCCACGAGGAGAAACGGGGAGCCAGAGGTTCAGAATGGAGCTGGTAGGCTGTGGAGCTGGACCCAGATCCAGGCCCGACACTCCAGCACGAGAAGGAGAGACGTCAGCCCCCAGGCGGCCTCCCTGCCCAGCTCACACGTACCGGGACTTCCTTCTGGTTACCAGCACTCCCAGTCTGCTCTGCTTGGCACCCCCACGCTGCCCAGTTCCTGTGACCCAGAGGCAGGCAGCTGCCCTCCCTGCTGTCCCTGCCTGCCTCCAAGACAGGCAGCCATCCGTGGGCTAGTGCGTGCCTCAGTGGGCCTATTGGCACCTTCAACCCCACCAGAAGGAGGGTCAGCTTGGTCCTAAGGTGTGTGGGGTGAGGGGCTGCTGTGTGACAGATCAGAGACAGGACAGAGGCTGGAGCCATCTGTAAGCCTGGACCCTGCCCGAATCCGTGACTTGGCTTCCCCGTCTGGGGTCCAGCAGGAAGCAAGGTCCATGCTCTGGAAGGAGGAGGGCCCGTGGGCTTCCCCTGGGGGCCACGGGGAGGGCCCGGGGAGACTGATTCCATCCGGAGGGGATGTGGGTGGGCAGGGCAATGTGCTGGGAAGGGCGAGAAGCGGAGCTGGCCTCCCTGCAGTCTACCCCCCAAATGGACGCGGTGGGAGTTCCCGCGGCTGTGCCATAACAACCGAGTGGGTTAAAACAACAGAAATGTATTCCCTCACGGTCTGGAGGCCAGAAGGATAAAACCAAGGGGTCAGCAGGTTGCGTTCCTGTCTGGAGGCTCCGGGGGGAATGGCTTCCCGGTCTTTTCCAGCTTCTAGAGGTGTCCCTCCTCTGTCCCCAGCCTCTGCCCCCACACCTGACTCTGACCTCCTGCCTCCCTCTGGTGCGGGCCCTGTGATGACATGGGCTCACCTGGAGAATCCAGGACAACCTCTCAACATCCTTAACCGCAGCTGTCAAGTCTCTTTCGCCATGTAAGGTGACAATCCCAGGTTCCAGAACCGGGAAGAGGACACCTGTGGGGATGTACTGTGCAGCCCCCGCCCCCCACAGTGACAATTATGACCAGTCAGCTCCTCGATCACTGCCCCATTCACAGATGAGACACCCTGGGCTCAGAGAGGTAAGGGGACCTCAGGGAGGTGCCCCCCCTTACTGGGGGACATGGCACAGCTGGACTGAGTTCAAGGACACCCCAGCCCAGGCACTATCCCCCAGGCCCCCTGGAAACGCAGGGTGACCACAGCAACCCCAGGAAGGAGCCCCGGGCTCCTCGCACACAGGCCCCGAGCGGGGGGTTGGGGGGTGCTCTTGCAGGTGCAGGGGAGCTCTGGGGGTCACCACTGCTGACTGCCATACTCATACATTCACTCATTCCATTCTTTCAGTGTTGGCTGAGCCCCGAGCACAGTCCCCCACCAGACCCAGCCTTCTACCCCGCCGATACGTCAGCCCTCAGGTAACCTCTCACGGGCCAGGTGGTCCCGTCTGCGTTAGTGATGCTGCAGTCTCCCTGCCTGCCTCCCCGTCCCTGCGCTGGCTGCCAAGGAGGCTCGACCGGGCGCCCCACTCCCCCAGGGCTCCACGCATCTCCCGGTGGCCCACACAGATGTCACCTGGGGCCTGTCCCAACGGCCCCAGCCGACCTAGAAGCCCCTTCACTGCCCCCTCCCCCACTGCATGCATCATCTCACTAACCTTCCTGTCCACCCCTTTACAGGCCAGGAAACTGAGGCTCAGAGGAGCCACATCCCTGGCTGTTGTCACCACCGACCCACTCGGCCTCCATGTAAAGGGCTCACTGACTTCACAGCCTCCGAAACCCCGTTCCACGCCTTCCCTCATTGCTTCTGCTCTTCTCACTTCCAAAGGTGGGCACAGCCTGCGGGGCCGGCCCTGGCACCTTCCCGGGCACCTGAGGACCCTCCTGGCCGGTGACAGACAGAGAACGTCCCGGGCTGTGTCACCCTTACCTTTGGTTTAAAGTCCCCAGAGCAACTGTCAGTGCCCGTGGGCCAGGCTCACGTCGAACGAGCGCCAGGCTGTGGGTTCTGATCCCCGATGTCACGCTTCTCTGTGCCAGATGGGGTCACCTCCCCTTTCCCGCGAGGTACCTGATCCGCCCAAGTAAGTCCCTTCCCATGACACTGAGCGGCTCCTCCGGACGCAGCCAGGCACACAAGGCCTCTCTGCTCTTGTGCTGGGGTCCCCGGTGGCCGGGAAGCAAGCATGGGTTTGCAAATGGGTGTTCGCACAGAACCTGGCGGGTGGTGGCTGCCTGGGAAGAGCGACGGTCCCGATTCCACAGCCAGGCAAACGGTGCTCGGGACACGCCCAGACCAGGAACACAGAAAGTACAGCTCCAGATGAAAAATCGAATCCAGATCAAAACCAAATAAAAACACCTGCCCAAGAGTGCGGCTGCTCACGCTGCCTTCCTTCCAAGGACCCCGAACCCAACGGGGATTCTTCCTCGGCCCCCAGTGCCCTCCGGGAGAAGGCAGAGGCACCCGCACAAGTACACACAGCCGTCCAGCGACGGCCCGGCTGGCCACTGAAACACGGTCGCCAGCACGGGCCTCGGAGGAACCGGAAAGGGTGTCGCGGGACACACCGTGGTCAGAGGCCCGCTGCCGGAGCCCAGCAGTGCCGAGTGGGCAGCCGCCCTGACGTGCCCCTTACCTTTCTCTTGTTCGTCGGGCAAATGTAGAAGTTGTCGATGACCGTGGTGACACCGGGCTGGAGCGTGAGCTTGGTGTAGGACGTCCCGAAGTCCGAGGACCTGGGGGGACACGACAGGTGTCAGCAAGGGGTCCCTCCAGGTGCAGATGGGTCCAGCCCACATGACAGCCAGCACGGGCCGCGCACCGGCGTGGGCACGGCAGCCAAGACCACCTCCCCCGGGAGCAGCATGCCCCAGGCAACAGGGAGCCGGAGACGGGGCTCCCTGGGTCTCCAAGCGCTCGCTCGGGTCTGGCGCGGGGTGTGGAGTCAGTGAACGCCAGCCAGTCTCCCCACGTGTGCCTGTTTGCGAAGGGCCCCTCGAGTGCCGGGCACTTCTGTGTCCTTCCATCTTCTCGACTCCTCGAGAGCCCTTAAAGACGAGATCACTGCGTCTCCCTTGCAGAGGCCCCAGACACGAGGCGGATGGCTCAGAGCAGGTAGCTTCCGGCCTGGGATCGCTCAGCTAACCAGTGCCTGACTCGGGAGGTGCGAGCGGGCCCGAGCCACTCACGCCGGCACCCTGTTCGCTCTGGAGAACGGCCCTCACCGTGCTGAGGCCTCACAGCGGCCTGTCTGCTTCTCTGTTTCCCTCTCCGGACCCTGAGCGGCTCCGGGGAGCCGCACCCTCTCCCCCGTGGCCACACAGGGCTGGAGGACGGCAGAGGACGGCAGGCAGGACGGAGCTCCGGGTGCCGCCGGAAACCAGGCCCCCAGCCTCGTGTCTGCCGGGCCCTCCACCGCTGGCTCCACGCCGGCGGCTGGCCCCTCCTCGCCTGGGGGCCCACTCTCCTGGCCATAGCATGAGGGGTGCAGGACGGAATCTCTGGCTCTAAACCCCCCGCCCACCGTGGCGAGACGGGGAGGGGTCACCAGAGCGATTTCACATCTGTAGTTTGGAAGCAACCGATACAGCGGGACATGGAATTAATTCCACGTGGAAGCTTAAAACCTCCTTAAAACACTGAAATCAATGTTCCTTATTATCACCCCATTAACATGTGCTGTGATTACAGAGCAAGGCTGGCCGTGAGCCCCAGGGCGGCCAGGCCCGTCTGACCCTAAAGCGGAACATCCAGGATGTCGGGCTTCAGGGCCGTCCCTGAGCTTCCCCATCAGGAGAGGTCAGGAGAGTCAACTCACCAAGGGGACAGGGACCCAGTGGGAAGCCCTTGGGCCTGGGCCTCCCTGTGATCACCTTGTGTGTCCTCACAGCTGAGAGCCACCTGCCAGAGCCGAGCCCCAGGGCTGCAGGCGGGAGTCGGAAGCCTGTCCCGGGGCCCCAGCAGCAACCTCCGCCTCCGGGGGCTGGACAAGGCAGGGTTTCTCGGGCTTGCCCCGTGTTGTCAGGGCCTGGGGGCCAACCTGGGCCCACGCAGCATAAATGCCTGCCCCACCAGCACGTGTCCATTGCCTTCCCCAGTACATCTTTCGTGCTTTCTGCACACATAGACTTCCTCCCCAAATCTTCAAGAGAAACCGGAGCTCCGGGAAGATGGGCTATGTTCCTTGTCTTGGCGCCCAGTGGCCACCTGTCCCTGGAAGCCAGGTCCCTTACCAGCCTCAGGGCCACAAGACCCTTCACAGACCAGGACGGAGAGCAATACCTGCCCCCTGACTCCCAGGGAGTTCTGGTGGGGGCCAGCCCCCTCCCCGAGGTGGGTCCTTGACTGCCCTTGGCCTCCCCAGAGAGACTCTGCTCCAGCGAACCAAGAAAGCGGACGCACTTAGTCTCCAAACCTCAGAGAACTGATTTGCTTTGGGAAGGAGGGAGCCAGAGGCCCATTAGCAGAGGAGTGATCCAGAGACCCAGGGAATTCGAGTCTCCACGGAAACCAATGCTGTGTTTCTGAGCTTGATACATGGAAGGGTCCGCTGAGCCTCTGGGCTCCTCTGCTGTCCACCACCAGCAAGCTGAGTGTAAGACCTGCCCATGGGTTCTGCCTCCCAGATACCTTGCCACCCACCCTTCCCTCCATCCCTGACACCCACCTGCCTCAGCCCAGGTGCTTCTCAAGGATCCAGCCTCCCCCACTCCCCCCACCACCCTTCCCCCTCCCAGTCACAGGAGCCTGCTCACACCTGCTCACTGCTGGGCACCTGCTAGTGTGGGCCTGCAGGTGGAGCGGGTCTAGGGGGGCGAGGGGGCGAGGGTGATGAACAAGAAAAGTGTAACAGCATGAGGTGTGATCAGGGCTGGGCTGGAGGGGACAGTGAGACTGCTCTCTCAGAGAGGCAGGGAAGGCCGCTCGGACGCGGTGACGTTTGGGCAGAGACAGGAAGGAAAAGAGTATGTGCCTGGCTGGGGGGAAGTGATTTGTACCTGGCTAAGTAACGTCCCCCCCAAATTTGTGTCCGTCCAGAATCTGGGAATGTGACCTTATTTGCAAACAGGGGCTTTGCGGATGTAATTAAGTTAGGAGGACATACTGAAGTAGGGCGGGCCCTGATCCAATGACTGGTGTCATAAGAGGAGGGGAATTCGGACCCAGAGACACACAGACACACAAACACACAGGGAGAGTGCAGACAAGGGATGCCAAGGGCTGCCGGCCACAGCCAGAGGCTGGGAGACAGGCCCAGAACAGACTCTCCCCAAGAGCCTCTGGAAGCAACCAACCCTGCCAACACCTTCACCCTGACTTCCAGCCTCCAGACTGTGAACAATAAATTTCTGTTGTTTCAAGCTAGCCAGTGTGTGGTCCTCTGTTACGGTGGCCCTAGGAAACTAACACAGCCTTCCAGGTAGAGGGAACAGCAGGTGCAAAGGCCCTGAGGACAGGCTAGCTCTCCTTCCTGCTCTTGGGACAGGGAAGGAGGGATCTGTTTGAACCAGTCCGCCACTGCTTCCAGCTACTGAGGCACCAGGAACTCCTCATGCTGCAGGACAATGCAAATCCGGTGCCCCAGTTAGTCATGAGCCCCAAACTCCAGGCCTCTTGCTGGAGGCTGAGGCCCTCAGTTCACTCACTCACTCACTCACTCCTCTGTCCAAGATTTGTTTAGCTCCTTAAAGCTTCCAGCTCCACACTCCAAGTGGGAATTCAAATGTCATCCCTGGGTCAAGTTCGTTCATGGCACGTGTGTTTACAGAATACCTACTGTGTACCGGTCACTTCCTCCTGCCGTAAGCAGGACAGACAATGTCCTGCCCTATGGGGACGACAGGCTGGCTGGTGAGACAGAGAACAGACCCGCATTTCCAGGTAAGCGGTGATGCTGATGGACGTGTCCAGAGAATCTTGGGAGACTCTCAGGGGACGTGAAACCGACCTGGCCAGGGGCCACCCTCGACCGCCCTGCCCCCAGCTGCCCCCAGCACCCATCTAACCACCCACCCCACCCTGCCGACTCTTCCTGCAGAATCATTCGCATTTGGTGCCAACACGCCCCCTTCGCCATCCCTCTCCATCTCACAGCCATCCACGAGGGGCCTCTGTGGGCTCCGGAGTGGAGGGGGAGGGAGGGGGAGGCTGGCACAGGCTGGGCGGGCTTCCTCAAGGACCAGTGAGCAGTTTCCTGCAGCTGGTGTAACACATAACCCCAAACTTAGTGGCGTAGATCAGGACAGATCTATTACCTTACAGTTTGGGAGGTCAAAAGTCCAGAACAGCTCCTCTCCTCACCTTCCCGGCTTCTAGGGGCGCCCACTCTCCTTGGCTGGGGGCCCCTCCTGCACCTTCAGAGGGCATCCCCCCCACCTCCCATCCATTGTCACATCCCCTTCCTCTGGAGTCTGCCCCTCCCCTCGCTGTGCCCCCAGGAAGAGTTTGGGGCATGAGTGGAATTCAGGTGCACCAGCTTCGGGGCGAAGTTTCTTCAGAAAGTGGAAGGGAACGAGCAGGGAACCAGAACACAGGAGAGACTGAGATGCTGCGTGTGACCCTAGTAACGGGGTCCCGTCCCCACCCGTGTCCCTCCGATTGCTCCCCCAACGCTGGCTGAGTGTCTGCTGGCTCCCAGCCGCCTGCCGGGTGCCAGGACCCAGCCAGACGGGCTCCCAACACTCGGCGGGTAAGAATGCCGACCGCCAAAGCCAGCAGTAAACGGCCTGACCGGCTCGCCTCGTGATGGGCTGGCCTGGCCCCCGCCAGATCCCCACCTCTCTGACTGCCTGTCTCTCGGTGGACCCCCAGTGTAGGCGGGGGACGAGAATGGAATTTATCACCGTGAATAAGTCCAGGAAAGAGAGGCTGACTGGCCTCAGTGACCAGCTGGTCAGTGGGGGCAGGTCCGAACCCAGACCTTCCGACCAACCCGGAACCTAACACTGCCTCCTCCTGAAGTCTATACAGATCACTCAGTGAGGACGGCGGTCACCAGGATCATGCAGGAATCCACAGGCTGGGTGGGCACACAGGGAGCACTCAACAAATGCTTACTGGATTTCTATGGAGGTGTGCTGGTGTCAGACCTGCAGGCTCTGTGACCTCAGGTAAGCAGGTTTCCCTCTCTGGGCAATGAGTTTCCCATCAAAAATGTGGGGATGGGATGTGCTCATGTCTGAGCCCTGGCAGCGGCGGCCCCCGTGGCCCTACCCCCACACGCCCCTCCTGAGCTGCCCCAGTGACCCCTGAGCCCCTCCCTGCTGTGCCCTCCCCCGGGGTGACCTTCCCCACAGCGCTCTGCACCCCCCACCACCTCCAAGTTCTCCTTAAGTGCCTCTGGGAGTGCAGGGAGTGATTATGCCAATCTGCGTTTATTCAAATTAAAAATAAAAAACCCGACTCTAAAACTGGGCACACAGAAACAGGAAAGGCAAGCTCAGTTGGAAAGTCACTCTTTGCAAATCAGCTGCTTAATTGCTGAGTGTTTGTACATACTCACTTTTTAAAAAATGATTTAATTGAGCCATTTTCATGCTCTATAATTATTTCATTGGCAGGGCCATATGTTCTGCTCCTGCCCCTCCCCGTCGTGCAGATGAGCCCCCATCTCCCACCGGGCTAGCTCGGAAAACAACCGCAGGTGTGAACAGGGGGCACCCACCTGCGTGGCTGGCGCTCCCACAGGTGCACAGCCCCGGGTGAGGCCCAGACTCCGTGAGATGCACTTTCTTTATCTGTAAAAGGGGCTGATGACACCAGTGTCACACACCTGCGTGAGATTAGAGAGCATGAGGAAAGAGCACAAGAGGCAGGCTCCAGGTCATGGCAGGTGCAGGCCCCGCCTCTCTGCACCCCCCCAGGGGAAGCTGTCACAGCAACTCCACGGGGGCCCCTCTCTGGCGGCAGGTGCAGGTGTGTCTGGACACACCTGTGTGTCCAGTGAGTATGAGGCTGGTCAGCTGGTTTGTGCAAGCACACCCCAAGGGCCCCTGTTAGTCACTGTCTTGAGAACGTAGAGATCCTGCCCTCCCCGCAGAGTCCCACCAATCAGGATGTGTCATGAAATGTGTTGTTCAGTGTTCAAGGCCGGGGGCTCTGGGGGTGCCAACCCAGAGCATCGCCCTTATAATAGAGAGTGTGCAGGTGGCAGGCCCCGATCTCCGTGCAAGGAGGGAAAGGCTGCTGATGCTTGCTAGGCTAAGCAGCTCTGGTATGAAAACTTGCTGCACGTTGATCCCAGCAGCGGATGCCCAGTCCAGTCGGCCGCTCCTGGACTCCCTGTATGTCAGTCCCCCCCCCCAGTAAACCTATATCTCGATCGCTGTCTCTGGGTGTTTCCTTTGGCCTCACCAGACCAGCACCCCACCTGGGCTGAGAGTCTGCTGGGGCGCGGCTACCCAGAGGCTGAGGATGCTTACAGTTTGCAGAGCATCCTGAGAGACCCCTGTAGCCGGTCCAGAGGGTCCGAATTACCATCTGCACTTGGCCCATGGGGAAACTGAGGCCCGGCTAGGAAAGGGACTTGTCCAGAGTTGTACGGGGATCCAGGCACCCACTGTGTGGGCTCTCCCACCAGACAAGGTGACACATGAGAGGCACGCTTTTGCAGCTGATGCAGGTCTGAGCTTTGGTGGGATTCCAGCCGCACACAGCGGCTGTGATGTGCAGTATGGAGAGAGGGAACGGACGCTGAGCCGCCTTCACAGCGGGGCCGTTCTGGTTCTCAGGCGCTGACCCCTCAGGGGACCCAGAGACAAAAGGCTTTGATCCGCTGCCCGGGTCTGTTAATACATGGACTCAGGATGAGCAGAAGAGAATTGGGGCAGCGTGGGGCACTTCTTGGGCTGGTCAAGTCATTCAAGAAAATTCCAGAATGTGGCTCGAGATTCTGAGTGTGAAGTGGGGAGTCAGGGACTAGCTAGGTGGGTGAACTGAGGGGGAAAAAAGCAGCCCCGTCCTCAGGGGGCGCAAAGCCTTGTGGGGCAGGGGTCACCCCAGTCTGCTGCAGCCTCTGGGCAGGATCTGGAGAGTGGGCCCCTCCGACGTGAAAGGCCTCGGGTGAGGGGGCAGTTAATGAAACCACAGGCTCACCCTGCGCTGGACGCCATGCTCAGGACGGACACACGGACTCGCTGACACAGGAAGGCCACGTTCAAACAGGAGCGTGCCTTCCCATTTTACAGATGAGGAGACCGAGGCTCAGGAGGAGGAAGTGACTTCTTCATACTTAATCACAGCAACTACAGAAAACGGAGGCTGTCCCCTGAGCGGAGCAGTGATGTCCCCCGAGGGGTTCACGTGGCACCAGGTGGCTGGACTTTCCTACTCCATCTTCTGGAGGAGCCTGGTGGGTGGCGCTCGCTAACGGTCAGTGGTTGGACTCAGACCGCAGTCTGTCCCAGTCAGGGGGCCGAGCCACTGTGATCTCTGGTTCTCATGCCTCTTTCAACACAAGCCTGCTTTACACCCGCCCGGCTGTGCTCCCAGCAGGCCAGGAGGGCTGGTGTCCCCACGGCCACACGGTGCCAGAGCCCACCTCTCCCAGTCTGTCCCACAAGGCCCGTCTCCCAGCCAGCCCTTCCACGTGGGCTCCCAGCTGCCCCGCCCCGGCGATGCCGGTCCACCCGCTAGTGGAACTCTCTAGAACAGAGCTGGGCCAGGCAGCTCTCCCAACACCTTAGGGATGGGACTTGGTGCATGGCCTGGGAGCAGATTACCCTGCAAGGCAGCTCACATGACCCCTCGGCTCAGGCTGGCTTCTGGCCACCTGCGTTCATTACTCAATAATGAGGATCACATCCTTTCCAATGAAGCCCTGTGTTATCCTTAAAAATTCCTGACATAAGTGAATGCACTCAGGGGCACCCGGGTGGCTCAGTCAGTTAAGCGTCTGCCTTCGGCTCAGGTCATGATCCCAGGGTCCTGGGTTCGAGCCCCGCATCAGGCTCCCTGCTCAGCGGGGAGTCTGCTTCTCCCTCTCCCTCTCCCTCTGCCCCTCCCCTCTGCTCATGCTCTCTCTTGCTCGCTCTCAAATAAATAAATAAAATCTTTACCAAAAAAATAAGTGAATGCCCTCAGTTGGAGAGGTCTTTTCAACAAACGTTTCCTGAGCATCAGCTACACACAGGCTCTGTGCTAGGCGTGGCATGAGCCCTAGATGGGCAGGGGGCTTCGGCAGCGGGTAGTGCCAGCTACTGGCTAGCCTCTAGCAGCCAGTCTATACTAGCTGCTCAGATCTTGGAATGATCCCACACCAGGTAGTCACCAGGCAGTGTCCCCGACCCCAGGAGTGCCCCCCTGCTGCCCGGGCCCCTCCTCCCGCATGCTAACCCTCCCAAGAGCTCCTCACAGACCAGCAGCAAAGGGATTAACCCCCCCAGGGCTGGGGGCCTCCAGGACCCTGTTCTGGGCTGTGCCCATGTCCACTCTGAGGGACCAATGCCCTTGCCACATCTTTGTGGAAAAGCACATGGTGCTGCCTTTGGGGGCCCAAAATCCAGTGTGGAGGGCTGAAGCATGAGTCAAAAGACCACAGAAATGCAGCCCAAACATGAGCTCCTGGAGCCTAGAGTAGCTTCTATGAGTTCTCAGAGCCTGGGGTGCTGGCCGCTCCGGTGGAGCCAGAGAAGGTGCTAGAAGCCTGCACAGAGCTCTGAGAAGGTCGGTCTATGTGCTCTCACGGAAGCCTGAAAAAGGGGGCCTGGGGGGCCTCGCAGAGAATCTGGGGGAGCTGGAAGGAGGAGGAGGAAGAGGGCCCCAGACAAAGGGGATCAGGCATTTCAGGAAGAGCCCCCGGGCTGTCGGCCCTGAGCGCTGGTCAGGGGAGCTGGGTGCCCCACGCAGCGGCAGGGAGGGAATCAAGGCCCAAGTTCCAGGCAGAAGTGAGAGTGGCCGAGGCCCACAGCCTTAGACAGCGGGGTCCAGAGGAGACACAAGTAACACGCTACAGTGCTCATCCCGGCGGGGCTGTGCGTGCCCCCGGGTGAAGACACTCTGTGGTTCTCCCGCCTCCCATCTAATCTCCTTCCGGCCAGTGACTCTTGGTACAAACAAAGAAACAGAGTCAAACGGGTGGTCATTTGTTGGGACTCATCAAGGACGAAGCTAGGCTTAGGTGACCCCAGATCTCAATTATGCATGCACCTTCGACCGGCTTCTGGCTCTCTGGAAAGGAAGGGGACACGGGACACCATGGCTCGGGGCTGGTTTTATTTCTGGAGGTTGGAACATGGCACAAGGTAGGACCTTTGCAATAGCTCTCTTTCCAACTGAGGAGCGGGGAGTCTTTAGAGCTGGTTTCTAACCATTGGGGCTGAAGGAGGCCTGTGTCCCTAGAAAGGCCCCACGGTCACCTGGCAAGGTGGCCTGCTGCTCACCTTGGCACATGAGACCCTGTCAACCTCCCGCAGATGTTCCTGCTTTTACAGCCGTTCTGCAAGCCCTCAGCTGGGCACGCTTCCAGGGGCCGAGGCAGGTGACCAAGCCACCCCCAGCCCAGGCCACAGGCCGGGAGCAGTGGCAGGTGCGGGGAGGGGAGGTGTCGCTCGCCCCAGGGGCTGCAGGTGACAGGCCACCGCTGGGACTGACACCAGGTTGGGATTTCCTGGGAAGCAAGCCAGGGACCAGAGAGGACATCGCTGTGTCCTCTGGGTTAACTGAGGAAGTTGTATCTGATGGGACGCTGGAAGGGCTGGGTTTATGCCCAGGCAGAGGCGACTCTCTGATGATCCCGATGTGGTGGGAGTGTGGAGGGGCTAGGGGAGGCAGGGTGGGGCACTCCGGGTTTTGTCGGGAATGACAAAGGAACACCTCCTAGGAACGGGGTGGGGCAGCCACTGGCCAGGACCAGGCCCTGCCCACGGCCAACCTCCTTCTGCCAGGACCCAGGGTGAAGCATGCAGATGCATGCATTCTCCCAGGGAACCAACCGACTTGGGAGCATGCCAAGCCCCTCTGAAGCCCAGAAATGTCATTTCAAATAGAAAACATCCAAATAGAATAAGACAAATAATAACACAGAAAGACTTGCTGCAGACCAGATTAACGCGGCTCTGAAAAGCTGTCCAACCCAGTCACCGCCTCATCACGGAAGAGGGTCGGCGGGGCCATGGAGAGAAGGGCCACGTGAGGTGACGGGGGGGCGGGGGGAGTGTGAGCTGCCAAGTCAGAGGGTCCGGGCTTGGCTCTGGGAGATGCGCCTGCTTAGGCTCCCCTTGGGACCTGGAATCCATCCTTAGGAAAATTCCAGAAGTTTACCAATCCACTGACAATGAAATTTCCTTTCTCAATATGCCAACACATCCTCCACTCCTCTTGGAATCATTTAAAGATAATAGGACAAAAATAACAGGAAGTGGTTACAACAGAAACAAGAAAAGAAGTTTCTGCTTCAACCATCGACGGGGCCCCTTTATCCTCTATGCCCGTCCCGCCCTTGTCCAAAGGTGATCACACTGATCGAATTGCAATGACAGCATGTACACAAAATTCCGTTCTGAGTTTAGGATGGTCGGCATTTCCTGTTGGCTGCGTGACAGTCCATGCAGGCCACATGACAGTCCATCCAGGCTACGTGGCATTACTGATGGGCCATTCCTCAGGCTGAACTATGCCAGGCATTTCCACAAACACCGAGGGCCTCCTACGTGCCGAGCGCTTTGGAAAATCACTTTTTTCCATGGATTGCTATTCTGAGCCCCTCTGCCCGTCATCAGCAACATCTTCATCACTTGAACACATCCTGGATTATTCCCGAGGGTGATGCCCCGGGAGGGGGGCTCCTCTGCGAAGCTCGAAGCTTCCATGTGGTGTGTTTTTTAGATCTGAGAAAAATATTACAACTTGGTATCTTAAAAACTAGGGGCCTCATTTATTCTTAGGGGGTCTTGGCACAAACTGATAACACTTTTCTATGCCAATGTGTCAAATTATAGAATCTGACACTCTAAAGTGATTTTTTGAATGACTGTTGGCTACACTCAGTTTCAGCCAAAGGCAGCCTGAATGATAGATTAAGCATCTTAAAGAAGAATAAATGTAAAGAGGCATTAGCAGATGAGATCTGGGCAATCTGGAAGGGAATTCTATTTTTAAAAGTTACGAGGAATATTTTAATCCGAAGTGCAGAAACTAAGTAAGAAATAAGATGCAACACAAACACCTCTCCATCTTGGTAAACGTCAAAGAACTTTTTAAGTCATGAAACTGGGGATATCTGATTGAAAAAAAAAATCTTTTTTATGGCAAAAAGTTCCTGGAATAGAAACAAAGGGTTGATGCCATACAAAAGGGAATAGTTAAGCCAACGGCCTACAGATTTCTATTTCCAAACGGTGTCCCTAAAGACACGGTCTCTGGGCTGAAGTTGAGAGATCTGGGCTTGCAGACACCTCCATCCTTTCCCAATTTTGGATCTTGGACGAGTCAGTCCATATCTCTGAGATTGACCTTATCTGTGATAACAGGGTGCAATAATGGTGCTGGTGACAAGAACACATCATTGGTATCCCCCATATGTCAAGCTCCATGCTAACCAAGTGCTTTGCACGTATTAGCTCACTTAATCCTCCCAACACGTGAAGACGAGTAGCACTGTCCCATTTTCTGGAGCAGGAGACTGAGGCCAGGAGCGCAGGAGCTGAGGGTGGCCGAGGCAGCCTGGCCCCCGCCTGTGAGCTCTGCCCCAGCACATGCAGCGCCCACACCTTGCCAGGAGCCACTTCCCAGGCGGGACGGTGTAAGAGGAGAGCTGTCTCCAACCTTTTCCCTTCATGGTGAGGCAGAGGGCAGGGCAGGAGCATGCCCGTTCCTTCCCAGGGAAGCAGCCTCTTCCACGCTCACACACCCTGCGGGGCCCTGAAACCATCACCTGTACATAGGAACGGGGCCTCCACCGAGGACGGGGGGGCACTGGATCGCCTGCCTTGTCCAGCTAACAGAGTCTGCAGACGGTGCCTGCCTGAGGCCCCCGTTCTCTGCTCCTTGAATCTAAGCCAGTTTCCACTTCTCCCAAATGATGCAAAGCTCCCTCGGAACCACCTCCAGTGGGTCCCCAACACCTTCGGGATCAATGCGGAGTCCCTGACAACAGCGGGCTGGCAGGCAGGCCAAGGAAGGCACGCAGGGAGGGGTGCTGTCAGCTCCCCATCTGCACAGGAGGGAGGCAGGGCTGAGAGGAGAGCCTGGCCCCCTCAGGGCAGAGCCTCGAAGGGTGAAGACAGGAGGCACATGGCCTGCTGGGTGACCGCCCCCCCACCACGCAGTCTCCTTGCTGTTCTGCTACCTGCCCACAGCTGCCTGTGACACCTGATCCCCCCGGAGGGACTTCTGTTCCCCTGATTCCCCTGAGAGCCCCTCCAGGCCAGGCCTGCGTCTGACCAGCTCTCTGGCCAGCCCCTCGCCCGAGGCCCGGCATGAAGCAGGGGCCAGTGAATGCTTTCGAAGGAGCGCACTGATGAACCCATAAGTCGGTCCTCCCCCAGAGCCCGCCACAGGCCCTACGCGAGCCCTTAGCACCCGACCCACTGTGAGAGCCACGTGGGCCCGAGACCTCCAGGCTCCCCCACGACCCTCCCATGGAAAGGACACAGGTCCAGAGAAGGGCGGTCACTGGCTCAAAGTCACACAGCAGCTGACTGGCCCAGGGCGTGACTTTGACCGAGGTCTCCTGGCCCCAAGCAGAGCTTCTGTGTCCAGGATACTCCGGGATGTCCTAGGCAGATGCTGGAGGGCAGAGGTCTCCATCACTCCTCACTCCAACCCACCGTCAAGAAGATGAAACAGAACCCAACCCCTCAGACCAAGCCAGTGACAAAGACGTCAGGTGAATGTTTCTGGAGACTGAAAACAAGCAATAAGTGAAGGCTGACGGCTACAGAGCACAGGTCCCCTGCAGCAGTGGTGACAGCTGCTGCCTGCAGCCCGTGGGGAACCGGCAGAACAGACAGACACACACACACCCATCCTTCAGCAGCTCCAGGGCCACCTGGTCAACCCCAGCCAGGCCACTGCACCAGGAGCCTGGGGGAGAGTGCACTGGGGGCTGAGGCTTCAGCTCGGACAAGGGCGTGGCTCTCCGAGGGTGTCCAGCGGACCCTGCAGAGCTCTCTGACCCTCTCCAGAGCCCCTTCTAGGCCCAGCAGGTGGCCAGCCCCAACAAGCACCCCAGCTTCTCCCAGCCAATTTCCTACGAGACACCCGCATGCTTACAGCATTATTCCAAGGAGAGCTGGAGCCTCGGCCTGCAGCCACGGCCCACATCACCCTCAGGTGGAGGGGTGTGCTGACAGGTTAAGACCACTGGCTGTGTGACCTTGAGCTGGTTGCTCGACTTATCGACCTCAGGTGTCCCTTCCGTACAATGGGGACACACCTTCCACTCACGGTCATCACAACTGTTAAATGAAAGGGCAGACATGAACCTCCCAGCACAGCGACTGGCCCAGAATCAGGCAGTGCCTTCCTCCTCCTCCTCCTCCTCGAAGCAGAAGGTGTTTGGCGACTGTGCAGGAAGAGGTCAACTCAGCGGGTCTGGCTTGTCTGAACTCTGCACCTTCCAAGAAAGGTTAGGCCCTTGATTGGCCCCTGGAAGGTCACCTCTAAGGCCCTGGGAGGTCCCACCTGTTAAGCATGCCTTTGCTCACCTGAGGCCCCCAGCCAGTGAGCCAGTCCCTGCTGATGATGTGATTTACAGTAGGGGTCTCAGGTCAGCTGGGACCCCTTTACTTCTAGAGCGGCTGGAGACTGAGGTCAGCCACAGGGCTACATGACCAACCTCGATAAAAACCCTGGACACCAAGGCTCAGGTGAGGGGCCCTGGTTGGCTGTACTTGGGATGTGCTGTCCCGTGTCACCGCTTGAAGAGTTAAGCACTGTCCCCATGGCCTATGAGACACTGCCTGGGTGTGGCGTCCGTCCTGGGCCTTTGCACGTGCCGTTCTCCTTCCCAGATATGCACAGGGACTGACTCCCCACTGTGTTCCAGGCTCGGTTCAGGTGTCCCTGCCTGAGGACGGTGTCCTGGGCCACTCTCCCGTGACTCTCTGCCCCGTTTCCCACGTGACTTCTATCCATAGCACACATTGCTACCTGACATTATACACGTGTTTTGTGAAGGTCCTGTTTGTCTAGAACATCAGCTCCTGGGAGGAGAGTGCTGGTGTCTGGCTACCCTCCATGCTGGGAAGCCATCCCTGCCCCAAAGACCCCATTGCTGATGATCTCCTGCAGTTCTGTGTTAGGTGTGAGCCAGGCTCATGTTTCATCCTCCCTAAGGGATGCCCACTGGTGCCTGTCCCACCTGCTGAGAGTCCTCCTTACCCCACGCCCGGTACAGTAACCTGGGTCACAGGTCAAGGGCGCATCAGGGTGGCCCGGTCTGGGCACCTGGGCTGTCCCTGAGCCCCTGCAGCACTGTGGAATCTGCAAGGCCTGGCCCCACCTCTGCGTCTCCTGTTCCCAGCCCCAGCCACCAGTCGGTGAAAGTTTGCTGAAATGACTGAATAATGCCCAAACAACTTCCATAACGGCACAAAAGGCAGTAAAAATGTGGCCCGGGAGCCACCCGCCCCCCCCATGCCCCGTGCAGACCCTGGCACTCTGCCTCCTGCCACGGGCACCCCACAATAATAACTTCATGCACCTTGCTCTCCAGGCAAGAGAACCAAAGCGGGTGGAAATTAGCAGAACATATTTCTCCCAATTGTTAAGATTCCCATTTAAGAGTTCAACAGGGACAAGATGCCTTTAAGCACATGAAAATTATGAGTCAAGCCCTTCTCAGCAAAGGCGCATCATTCAGCAAGCATGTGGGACTGACTGTTCCAACCACAGGTCCAAGGAGCTGGGAGAGGCGGGGGCGGGGGGGGGGGACTGCAGAGCGCTGGGCCAGGCTGCCATCCGTGTCTCCTTGGGAGCATGTGGGGGTATCGGGGGCTGGGGATTCTCACCCCACAGGCAGGACCTGTCCCAGCATCAGGCTGGGTGGCAAGTGGACTTCCTGAAACTCCAGGCCACATGAAGGGGGACTGTGACCCTTTGTGCGTATGTCACTCCTAGAATCAAGCTGAAGCTGTGGTCCCCCTTCTGGGGCTGCTTCCTCCCAAGGAGCCATCTCAGTGAGCTGGGGTGCGGGGCTCCGGCCAGGCGCTGGCCAGCAGGCGGTGACTGGAACCCCCGCGCATCCCCAGCAAAAGCAGTTTTAGAAGTCATGCAACTTGCACCATAGTGCAGGTCCCACTTCTCCAAGTGCTCTCCCTCTGGGAACATGGGGCCCCATTGCAGACACCAGGAAGCCAAGGCTCAGAGAGGTTCAGTGACTTGCCCAGAATCCCACAGCAAAGAGGCGGAGAGGCAGGTGGGCCCAGGTCTGTCAGATCCTACAGCCCACGACCTCCCCCGTCCACCTACGGAGAAAGTGGTGGTTCTGGTGCTCAGAGAGGCCCCCGGGGCCAGGAACGGCGCCACGGACTCTCCGCACACACTCTCACTTCCTCGGCAGCCCTCAGGGAGGCCAAGAAGCCACCAAGGAAAAGAAGAATTTGAGGCGTTAGCACCTGAAATGGCCCAGCCAAGGCCCCACAGTCACTGAGGGGCAGTGTCTACGGGACAGGTTCCGATATTGAAGAGCTCCCACCCAGCTGGGGTTCTGTCCTTCTGGAGATGTGGGGTCCCACCCTTCCGGTGGGGCTCCCACTCACCACACCTGTGTGAGTGCCCATCAGCAGAGGAGGGGGCCTACTCCTCCACGGGAACGTGCACGGGTGCAGAGACCACCGGCCTAAGAGGGGCTCGGAGGAGAAGGGAGAGGAGGAGAGGTCCCGCCTTTGGAAAGCTAGGGGGTGGGTATGAAGACGTCAGTAACGATGGAGTCTAAGGGAGCGGAGCTCTGGGGGGCAGGGCGATCCTGTGGGTCCTCACTATAGACCGCAAGTGGTGCCTTGTGGCATTCTGGGCCTGTTTCTGGTTGACACTTCCCATCTGCTTCCCTTAATGACTATCCAACCATCCATCAATCCATCCATCCAACCATTCTTCCATCCACCACCCACCTGCCCATCTGTCCGTCCATCCATCCATTCTTCCATCCACCACCTGCCTGTCCGTCCGTCCATCCATCCATTCTTCCTTCTTTCCTTCCATCCGTCCAACTCATAACCCACATATTCCCAGGGACCTGCTGCATGTCTGGCCCTGGGCTGGGCTCTGAGAGGGGGACACAGAGAGGCTTTGGGGAGGCTCTGCCACCAGGAGCACAAGAGACGTTTGATGAGTGACTGAGTGAGCCTTGAAAATGCTCTCCCAGTAACTGCATTGCCTGTTGATGCCATCATGTGTCTCCTAGATCCCAGGGCCCATTACTGGGTTGATTCCAGAATGTGACTCAACTTCTATTTTTAAAAACACCAGGATGTCATTGTGCTGTTCTTCACAGGAAGCATGCAAATGAATCCGTGAGGCCGACAGTGCTGCCCACACAGGAGGACGCTATATATCTTCAACACCAACACACCACCTTGCAAGGACCTGCTCAAGATGGGTGTGTACGATTCAGGCCCCAGGGTGATGTCGGTCCTCTCTTTCCTTGCCCATGGAATGATTTTTTTTCCCCCTGAGGACAGATTCTTAACTGGAAGCGGGCCAGCCCAAAGCTTGTCTGAATTTTCTGTGTCTGAGCATCTGGGGGAGCGGCAGACAGCTGATGGCAGGATTCTAGACAGAACGAAGGAGAAGAGCTTGATTTTTCAGCCACATGAAGAAACGGGCTGTTCCGGCTGCAGGCCAGCCCCCAGGGGCACCTGCAGACGCTCCCAGCCAGTGTCTGCAGACCCCGGCGCCCAGCTCTCTGTCTCTCTCTGGGCGTGGATCTCTGGCCTCTTATGCACCTCAGATTCCGTCCCTGTCTCTCTGTGTGTTGGTATCTCTGTGTGCATTCTTTCTCCATCTCTCTGTCTCTGAAAGTTCTCTCACGGGGCAGCTCTGTCCTTGTGTCTCTTGGCCTGCCTGTCTCTCTCTCTCCGCATGCCTCTGATTTTCTGTGTGAGCCATCCTCTCCTTCATTCTCCCCTTCCGCCTTCCCCATTCCCTTTCTCCTGAGAGCATCTCAAGAGGAGATGTCCCATTATAGAAAGGTCTGGGGACAATGTGTGGCCATCTCTCTGGGGCCATGAGGAAAGCAGGACACTGGTTCTGGCTTTCCCCCCCTTCCTGGGGGGTTGGGGTCACCAGATGCCAGGGCTCCTGATCCCAGGGAGCTGATGCTGCAGAGGGGCGTCAGGTAATAAGTAAGCAGAACAAACATCCATTGTCAGGTAGTGCTTGCTATGAATCACAGAATAAGGGACAGAGAGTAAGGGGTTGCTATTTCAGAGTGGCACAGGATGCTCTCCCACTGAGGTGACATTTGAACAGAGACTGGAGTGCACTGAGGAGTCAGTCCGTGTGGGTGTCTGAGAAAGAGAAGAGCACATGCAAAGGCCCTGAGGCAGGCCACCCCAGCTGCCTTTCTTGGGCAGGATGTTCATAGAACAGGACATGGCTCCTCACTGGCTTCCTTGTGCAGGGCCACTGGCTTCCAGGGGTCTGGAATTGGACTGTGTCGTGAAGCTGGGACACTTTAGATTTCAACTTCTGGCCTGGCCAACATGGTGACTGACAGGGCCAGAGGCCTTCCTGGGGGAAGTCAGCAGGAGGACGCCACACACACACACACACACACACACACACACACACATACACACGCGCGCGCGCGAGCTGGGACAGCTGGGGTGGGCAGAGGCACCTCTCCTGTCTTGGGTCTCAAGCAGGACTCTCCCAGACAGGGCTCCGGAACATTCAGTAGGGACAGCCTTGGCCTCCTTCCATCTGCTCAAGCTCCCCTGTCATTCCCACACTATGGCAGGCTCCTGCGGCCCCAGGCGAACAGCAGACCTTTCTGTCCACATCAGTTTCGGTCTGGGGCTGCGGGCACAGCAAGGCCGCTCAACAATCCGGCCGCTGGGTGAAACCCCACATTGCGAGACATCTGTGCGCTTCCTTCAAACATCGCATCCATGCTAATAAGGCAAATAAACACGGCATTTAAAGATCAGAGGCAGCGCAGTTAAAGCCTATTAAATTAAATTCACTGTCAAGGGTGAGAGAGAAGATAAACTGGGATTATTCCAGTCATGGCAATTAAAAAAAGAAAGAAAGGAAGGAACATTTAGAGAGAGACGTAATTTCGCGGTCCCCAAAGCAGTAACAGCCGCTGCCAGAGACAGTGTTTGGAAGGGCAGCTCGTCTCCCTCCCCACAAGGGCAGCTCCCTCCTGAGTCTGTCCCCGTCCCCTGAGACCTGGGACACAGCCCTGAGGCCGTCCCTGAACCCCGGCTCTCCAGACACACCCTGTCAGGCAAGGAGGTAGAATCCCGTAGAACCTACTCCCTCCTGCTTCCGGTCCCGTCTGCAACAGAGACTGTGACTCCCCCCTGGCAGGCCCACCCCGATTCTGGCTCCTGCCCGGGGGGCCTGGACCCCGAGCTGCAGGACAGCGACCATCTATCTGCCTTCACCCCTCTGCCCGAGAGGTGGCAGTGAGCCCCTCACCAGTCTCTGTATAACCCGGTCTGTGCGACGTACTTCACACAGTACGGACTGCCTGCTCGGGTTTTGACACAGGTCGTCACCAGTGAAATCACAGTGACCCACAGCGTGCCATCGTGTGTGTTCTGTGTCCACATCACGGTCCCAGGGTCCTTCACTGTCCCCTCACGGTACAAGACACACTATTGCACACGATGCTCTTCCCCAGGACACAGCTTCCTGATGATTCACTTCTTGCTGGTCTAACTGATGTTAACCTTTTCTTCCTTTTCAATTTTGTTTTCTTTCTACAATGTTTTCTATCCTTTATTTATATATATATAGCGATCCTTTGGGGTTCTCCTCAGAGCTCAGATGCACAGCATTGCCATTTTTTTCATGCAATGAAAATAGCTTTGTTGTTTTATTTCTGTTTATATAAATCACACTCATGCACTATAGAAACCGGAGTGATACTGACATATATAACAGAAGAAGTGCCAATGGTGTGAAATCCCACCAGCCTGATGTACTGACTATTGCAGGCGAGTTGGTGAGGGGTGACCAGACCGGTGACCACCCCTATTCTCCCCTCCCTCCTCCTCCCCACTCCCTTTCTATAAATTTTATAAAATTCAATCACCCTCTCTGCCCCCACCCACCAGGCTTCCCTCCATCCACACCCAGACAACAAAACCCAACCAAACATCCTAGGGAGAAGCCGTTCAGATCCTTCTCCGAGCTCACATACTTGCACACACAAACGCACACCTCTGTACGGCAGGCTCGTTTTGCTGTTGGTTGGCTTTGTTTCGTATTCAGCAAGATGGTGGCTCAGTGGGTTGGGCGACTGCCTTCGGCTCAGGTCATGGTCCTGGAGTCCCGGGATCGAGTCCCGCATCGGGCTCCCTGCTCAGCGGGGAGTCTGCTTCTCCCTCTGACCCTCCCCCTGCTCATGCTCTCTCTCTCTCATTCTCTCTCTCAAATAAATAAGTAAAATCTTTAAAAAAAAAAAAGATGACATTACCTCCCACCCTCGATCTTGATTTTCTCATTTACTACAACGTATCTCAACAAAGTGGGTATAGAAGGAACGTACTCAACATAACAAAGGCCAGATATGACAAGCCCACAACTGACAGCATGCTCCATGGTGAAATGCTGAAAGCTTTTCCTCTAAGATCGGGAACAAAACGAGGATGCCCAGTCTCGACACTTTTATTCAACTTAGTATTGGAAATCCTAGCCAGAGCAATTAGGCAAGACAAAGAAATAAAAGGTATCCAAGTTAGGAAAGAAGAAGTAAATCTTTCACTACCTGCAGATGACATGATATTATATGTAGAAAACCCTACAGACTGCATCAAAAAAAAAAAAAAAACCTGTTAAAACCAATGAAAGAATTTAGTAAAGTTGCAAGATACAAAATTGATACCCAAAAATGTGTTGCATTTCTATCACAATAATGAACTATCAGAGAAATTAAGAAAACATTCCCATTTACAATTCTGCCCAAAAGATTAAAATGCCTAGGAATAAATTCAACTAAGGTGGTGTAAAGACCTGCTTATTAAAAACTACAAGACATTAATGAAAGAAGTTGAGGAAGACACAAATAAATGGAAAGATATATTATGCTGATGGATTGGAAGAATTAATATTGTTCAAATGTCCATACCACTCAAAGCAATCCACAGGGTTAATGCAATGCCTATCAAAATCCCAATGACATTTTAAAAAAATATATAGTAAACAATCTTAAAATTTGTGTGCAGCCACTAAAGACCCCAAACAGCTGAAGCAAACTTGAGAAAGAAGAACAAAGCTGGAGGCATCACACTCCCTGATTTCAAACTATATTACAAAGCTACAGTAATTAAAACAATATGGTATCAGCACAAAAACAGATATATACATCAATGGGACGGAATAGAGAGCCCAGAAATAAACCCACGCATATATGGTCAGTTAATCTGCAACAAAGGGGCCAAGAATACACACTGGGGAGAGGACAGTCTCCTCAATAAATGGTGTTGGGAAAATTGGACAGCCACACACAAAATTATGAATCTGAACAGATATTGATCCAAAGAAGACGTACAGATGCCCAACAGGTACATGAAAAGCTGCTCCCCATCCCTCATCATCAGGGGAATGCAAATCAAATCCACAACGAGATACCACCTCACCCCTGTCAGATGGCTGGTATCAGAAAGATGAGAAATAACAAGCGTTGGCGAGGATGTGGAGGAAACGCAATCCTTGTGCACTACCAGTGGAATGTAAAGTAAGGTAGTGTGGCCACGAGAAAACATGAAGTTCCTCAAAAAATTCAAAATAGAAATACCACATGACCCAGCACTTCCGTTTCTGGGTATTTACCCAAAGTAAGCAAAAACATTAACTTGAAAAGATATCATGGCAGCCTTATCTACAATAGCCAAGACATGGAAGCAACCTAAGTGTCCATCAATGGATGAATGGATAGACAAATACACACACACACACACACACACACACACATCAATACTACTTAGGCATAAAAAAGGAAATCTTGCTATTCCTGACAATATGGATGGACCTTGAGGACATTATGCTCAGTGATATAGGTCAAACAGAGAAGTACAAATACAGGATTATCTTATCTATATGTGAGCCAGGAAGGGAGGGAGGGAGGAAGGGAAGCAGGGAGAAGGGAAAAGGGAGGGAGGGAGGCCAGCCGCCCAGGGTGGGGACGTGGGAGAAATGGGTGAACTGTTTTGTTTTGTTTTTAGCTTAAATAAATTGAATTTAAAAGATACTACAAGATGGACACGGCTCCAGGCTGACTGACAGTGTCCCTCTCACGGCGGCCGCTGCCGGCCGGCTCTCCGCACCAGGAACGTGTGGGCCACCCCCCCACCCGCCGGGCCCGCTCACTCCTGTTCAGAGAAGAGCCTCTCTCTCTCTCTCTGTCTTATCTACGCATCACCGCGGGCTGAGAGACAGCGGCCCCATCCCCACTCTGCCTCCTCGAGGCTGAGCACCTTCTCACCAGTTAACAAGTGCGGGGCTGCTATTCTGGGAACGTCCACCCAACCCCCCAGCCCTTCCAGCCTTCACCTCCTGCCGCTCCCAACGTACAAGAGCTTCCCAGCAACGCACCAGAGGCGGTCACTGCACATTAACCCTGCACTCGTCCGATGTGTAGCATTTCTGGTCAATCCCTACTATCTTTTGATTTGGGTTTACAGCATTTTTCGCCTCCCACGCAGTTATGTTTTATACATCGAATGTGTCTACACGTTGTCTTAGAAATTCCGGGTTTCAGATCTGGCTGAAATGATTGCATATATTCTCTTGACTTTTCTTACTAGATTTGGATGTGTTACTTTTATTTCCTTGGCACATCTAACAGTTACTTTGGCACAAGGTTTCCACCCAGAGACCGAACCCCACATTCTCGCCTCATCCCTCACCAAAGACCGGGCACAGCCTTCTATTTTCCACTGAAAGTACCAAAAGGGCCCATGGCCTCTTTTCCACACTGATCTAGAAAACCACCTTTCTCACTGTTAATTCTCATTTACCGCCATGCATGTGGGTAGGTTGGCTGGGGTCCACGTCAGTGCGGGCACCCGCCTCCCTGACCCACTATTTCCGAGGGCAGCAACTTCGCGGTAAATTGTAAGAGTTTCTAAACAAATTCCCTTTCTTTGGTCTCTTTTTCTATTTTTAGAAAATCTTGCAATTCCTGAGCAGCTATCCTTCTACATAAAGTTTAAGAGAATTTTATCCACTTTCATTTTGTATACAGTAAAAAAGCTAAGCCTAGGGTTAAGTAAATGTTGGATCTAAAATGCTACAGTTCTTGATTAAACCAAAAATGCTCAGAAACACACTTGGTTGAATCAGTGCTCAGAAACACACTTAAGAAACACACCTAGAAACACTTGACCCCCTGACAATTATTACGAGGGTTTCTTTTGGCCGTTAGATGCTGGTTCATTCACTGGCTCAAGGGAGCCAGTAAAAACCAGCTATACTTGGAGAAAATATTACCAAACTCTTTACACACATAGATTAATATGGTTTTATGTTTATATCATGTCCCTATACTGCCTTGTGTTCGTTTGGGTTGGTTTGTAACTGTGTGTTGGGGACTGAGTGTCTATTTATCCCCGGAGATCTGTTTTAGGCTCTGCCGCCTCCAGGAATCCCTCCCTGATGACATCAAGTCTCAGGGAAAGTTTACTGGGCTCCTACTCAATGCACTGTCCGTGCATTTTATAGACATTTAATTCATGCCTCCCAAGAATCCCTAAGAGGTCAGAAATAAGGACTCTCCCTTCAGAGATAGGACCACTGAGGCCCAGAGGGGACAAATGGCTAGCCCAGGGCCACAGAGCCAGTTTGTGACTTCCTCCTTCTACTGTTCATCTTGCTGCCCCAACAGAGTCAGACCTCAGTAGCATTAGCTGATGAGTGGGTGGATGGATAGATGGATGGACACACAGATACAGCAATTCTGTCGGCAGCTGCTGGAACCCTCTATGTGGAGAAAGACGAATCCATTACCATGGGAGACAGGGAGTTAACTCTTCCGCCAGTGGAGCAAATACAACCATCCCGAATGGAATCGGATGCCAAGGGCTTACCGTAGGCAACAGTCTCTGTAAGTGCGGACCATCACAGCCCACTGCGCTTTGGTGGAGGTGGTTTAGGAGCTGGGATCTAACCCTTAGCCGGGTGCCTCATGGCCACTCCCTTTGCCTGGGAACTCACCACAAATACGTAAGGTGCTATGATTTCACGGATGGGGAAACAGAGGCTCAGAGGCATCGGGGTGCCTGACGTTCCCAGAGGCTCTCTGCTAAATGCTGCCCCCACCGAATCTTGACTCTGGCTACAGGACCACAATCACTCGTCAATCACCCCAGTTCTCCTACAAGTTCATTAACTCACAAAGGTCACACAGTAGGACGTGCCTTCTGACTCAAGGAGCCTTTCTCCAGAGCCTGCTGCCCACCTTCTCACTGTGCCACCCGCTGGGGAACAGGGCGTTAGGGTGTCCTCCCCATGCCAAGCTCTCAGTGCTACCTGCTTCCATGTAGAGCTACTTGCTTCCTCTCTCCAACCCCAGCAAGGTGAGCTGGTCCATCCAGGTATCAGGTGTGAGAAGATAAAAGCAGGCCTAGAAGCCCTTGGGGGCCAGGGGCTGCCTTCGGGAACGAGCCCCAGGGCACGGGGGAGAGTCTAGGACAGTGGGGCCTACAGGGCCTGATCCACAGGGAGGAAAGAAGAGGCTCGGCCAGGGTCCAGCGGGACAGGGTGGGCCAAGCTGTCTTCGTGGGCACACAGGGTTGACAAGGCCCGTTTCTTGGGGCTGATGAGACAATTCAATGTGACTTTCAGTAGACAGGTCCCAGGCAGCCCCTGACACCCAGCAGGTGAGAGAGAAATGGCAGCTCTCACCTCCTTTTCCCTCCAAAGACCACCCCTGCTGCCATATTGGATCCCCTACATACCACATCAACTCTCTCTCTCTCTCTCTCTCTTTTTTTTTTAAAGATTTATTTATTTTGGGAGGGGGTGAGCAGAGGGGGAGAGACAAAGAGAATCCCAAGCAGACTCCCTGCTGAGCACGGAGCCCGACTCAGGACTCGATCCCACGACCCTGAGATCACCACTTGAGCCAAAACCAAGAGTCGGACACTTAACCCACTGAGCCACCCAGGCGCTCCCAGCAACTCTCCTTTAAAATAAAGTAGCACTGGGCGCCTGGGTGGCTCAGTGAGTTAAGCAACTGCCTTTGGCTCAGGTCATGATCCTGGAGTCCCTGGATCGAGTCCTGCATCGGGCTCCCTGCTCGGCAGGGAGTCTGCTTCTCCCTCTGACCCTAACCCCTCTCATGTGCTCTCTCTCTCATTCTCTCTCTCTCAAATAAATAAATAAAATCTTTAAAAATAAATAAAGTAGCATTTCCCACTGGGGCTGTCATGCCTTATCTTTTAAAATAAGTAGATCACCATGAAAGGAAACCTGATCATCGATCCCTCACCTGGAAGGTGCCATGATATTAGTCTTTCTCAGCACATTTGATTCATCCTGTGTCTGCCATGGGATTCACAGTCTGATTCTCATTCCCTCCTTTACTCCAGACGTCCGTCTTTTTGAACCCTGTTTACTCTGCTTTACAGGTGAGGGGCAGGGGCTTCAGGCCGTGGATCGTTTCTGGGGTGGAATTTTTCCACTTCTAGAAGGAGCTGTGCACAACAGGTCTGCAGGAGAAATAGCCACAGCCATCAGATGGCCCCAAGTGTCCTTCTCAGCACTGGTCTCTCGCTGTCCCTGACGGCCAGGCCCCAGCCAGACCAGAGCAGGCAGGGGCCAAGTCGTGACGGAAACATCACGGGTTCAGGGCTCAGGGCAAAATGAAAATGCCGACCCCTTGTTCAAAACTTAGCAGGAATTTCAAGATGGTGACAGGAGATCATTTAGCAAAGACAGAACCCTGCTGCGTGTGGGGCGCAGGTCACCAGCCCTGCTGGGGCCAGGAGCCAGGCGGATGTGGGTTCAAGTCCCAGCACAGCCACTTATTTTTTTTTTTTAAGGATGTTATTTACTTATTTGAGAGAGAGCAGGGGGAGGAACAGAGAGAGAGAATCTTCAAGCAGACTCCCTGAGCCACCCAGACATCCCACCACTTATTTGTTCTTAAAGATTTATTTATTTATTTATTTAAGAGAGAGGGAGGCACAGAGGGAGAGACTCTTCAAGCGGACTCCCCGCTGAGCAGGGAGCCCGACACGGGGCTCGATCCCACGACCCCAGGATCGTGTCCTGAGCTGAAACCAAGAGCGACTGCGCCCCCCAGGCGCCCCCACTTATTATTAATTGAATGGTGTCAGCAGTTTCTTCACCCCGCACCCAGGGGGCACTAATACAACCCCACGTCTTCACTCTGTGCCCCGGCCGAGTCATGGGAACAGGAGAAGCACTGAGTGGAGTGCCACATCCACCTGACTATGCTCTAGGCTCTCCCAGCAAAGGCATTTAGGTTTGAGCTAAGTTGATGAGCAGACACCCGAGCACCCACTTCAATTACACACGTGGTAGAAAGAGCCTCAAACAGGAGCCTGAGGCCCCCACGTGGCACTGCCAACACCCTCTGATTGTCTGGGCTCCAGGCAGACCTCAGGCTGCACCATGACAGGTGCACTGGGACGCCCCCACCCCTACAGGGGTGGAGGAGCAGTGAGACCACCTAGCAGGGCCCAGGGTGCGGCCTGGGAGGGTTCAGGGCCAGAGATGGAGTTGGGGCTGCACCAGCTCCCCCACGCCGCCTGTGGCCAGGGGACAGGTCACACAGCAGAGTCAGGGAGGGAGGGGCTGGCAAGGCAGGTCTTTCTATTCAGGGCCCCGGAATGAACTAGGGACCTCAGGACCACCCCCACCCCCGATGCTCACACCTGGCCTCCAGCCCCCAGTCCGTGAGGACTTTTAAAATGAGAAATCCTGAAACGGGGTATCTAGCAGGCCAGGGGGCTAAGCCGGTCCGCTTAGATGCACACACCGTGTATGAGCATCCATGCTGCGTCTGGGCCTGCGCTCGGCTTAGCCACTGGGCACACGGGATCCTTCCCGCCTGGATCTCTTGCCCCTTGACGTCCCTCTGTCCCTGTGCCTGTCCCTGGTCCCAGTCTCACCCACTGCGTCTGCTACTGTTCAAGGAGGGACATCTGCCTCTGTACCATCATCCCCACCTTCACGGCACCCCTGCCCCCAGCTGCCCCTCCGTCCATCCACCTCCACGGCACCCCTGCCCCCAGCTGTCTCTATGTCCATCCCGTCTACTGCACCCCTGCCCCCAGCTGGGGGCAGGGGTGCCAGGAAGGACATAGAGACAGCTGGGGGCTTTTCTCTTTCTGAGTTTGGATTTTCCCTGCTTTACAAATTAATAACTTTCCTATTGGGGCTCCTGAAAAGATGACAAAGATGTAGGATATAGAATACATATTTAATTTGTTCTTATTTTTGATCTCCCAACCCCTCAGATAAGCCTGGGCTCGCAGAGAGAGGCGCCTCTGATCTAAATGACAGCCTGTTGTCCTGGCCCAGACGGCTCGGCATGGCTGTTTGATTTGAACATGAGGACTGGGGTGGGACCTGTCCTATAAAAGCACTGGGGGAGGAAGGAGCCCCCAGATTCTCGAAAACAACGAGCTGGCATTTACCTAGGTCCTACTGCCCGTGGGTCACTGACACCCTCCTGGTTTTAGAATATTCTTTTCTCCCCCAACGGCTGAGACTGAAGACATGAATCTCAGGGAAGCGCATCCATGGGCGCGCCTCGGAGGCAGAGGCCAGCCTCCGTCCCCCCGCCAGCAGGTGCTGAGCACAAAGGCCATATGGAGCGGAGAGCCAGAGAGCCGGTTTTCAACCCCAGCTGCAGCTCTCCCAGCCCTGAGGCCCTGGCCCATAGCTTCCACTCTCCGCACCCCACAAGTACCCCTTGTCCCGAAGGTGCCACAGGCCAGAAGACAGACAGATTGTAAGTGGCAGCCACGGGGAGGGACGCGGTGATTGTGGGGCTGGGACAGGAGGAGCGACAAGGCTGCCCGGGCGCGGTGCCTGCAGACGGACCAGCGGAGTCCACGGTGGCTCCTTTGAATAAACAGCAGTGGCCCTTCTGATCACACTTCCGAATACCCCCATCTCCACCTTGTGATGGCCCTCCTTTGCATTCACACAAATTACGCCTTCGAGGTACAGAGATCCCAGCCCAGCCCAGGGCTCAGAAGCGTCAGCCCCACAGGGACCACCATGACCACAGAATCCTCTTCCCCACCTGGGAGAAGTTAGTCTCAGGCAGTGAGCGACGTTTTGTTTGCCGAGCCCTGCCTGTGAGGCCTTTTTCCCTGGTAAGACCGTTCGGTCCCAGCTGCACACATTCTTTGTTTCGATGGGACCCCAAGGGACCGAGCAGGGCCATGCTCGGTGCGCTTGGTCCAAGCACCTCGGGCCCGCCGCTGGGAGCCGGACTGCAGGCTCCGCAGACACAGTGCCTACCGCTGGAGCCCACGCCTCCTTCCTGGGAGAGCAGGGGTGACTGTTCCCGCGATGTAATTACAGTGGAAATTAAGAAAATCACCAACCCTGCTGTCAGGTGCATAATTAATTTGAGAAACTTAATTGTGTCTTAGCGGGGGTGGATCTCCCCGGTTGGGACGTACTTTAAAAGCGAGGAAGAAGGGAAGATACCCCTCCAGAGAGGCACAGAGACGCAGGCAGATCAGCAAAAAGACCAACAGCCCCCCTCTGCAGGCGGGGACAGCGGGGTGCAGGGAAGACTGCTGCCCTGGGTCCAGTCTGGGCAGTCTTGGTGTGGAGGAAACCCCAGGAGGTTGGCTCTCAGCCTGACCCCTCAAGTCTCTGCGGGGAAGCCCACTCAGCCGCTCAGCCCTCGGCACGCAAATCCCGCTCGGTGGGCGCTCCCGGCCTCGCCTCCTGCAGCAGGCAGGGATGCCAGCCTGGAGGGAACCAGACCATCGCGAATGACCGTAACATCATCCCAGAGGTGTCCCTGTTTTTATCCCCCAAAAAGACAACGATGTAAAGATGAAGGGGAAGAAGAGCTAAGGAACCAGGACAGAGCCAGGGAAGGGGCCGTGCGCTGTGTGGGGTGCGGGAGCCCTGCTGGGGACACGGCGTGAAGTCAGGTGGTACCCACCGAGCCCCAGCCTGGTGCAGCAGGTGGTCCAGAGGGAAGGGGCCCCGCAGAGGCACGAATATCAGCGCCCCAGGGAAGGAGGCCGGGCCCCCTTCAGAGAGCTGGGGGGAGGGAGGGTGGGTGCTCGGCGAAGCCGGCAGAGCGCTGGCGAGACCAAAGCCCCAGGGCCTGTGGCAGGAGTCGGGACTGACGGCCCGGAGGCTCGGGCCACGGGTTTCCTTCCGCTCGGGTTTCCTTCCGCTCGGGCTGCTGCGGGGCCCACTCCACTCCAGCCTCAGAGGCCCTTGGTGGCATGTGGGGGGTACTGGGGTTCTCCCCCTCCCCTCCCTCGCTGCCCCCCAGCCCCACTGAGTTAGTCTTCTGAGTTAGCTACTGAGACCAGCAAGGACCCCGCAGGGGTCGGATGTCCTTCCTCAGGATCCCCTGGGCTTGCTCCTCCCTGTCCCACCCTCAGTGTCCCCGGCACAGCCCGTGCTCCCCACGAGTCTGAGGCAGTGTCCCCAGGAGCGGACGAGGATGCAGGAATGGGAAGCTTCCTTGCAGGGTGATGCCAGGAGGCCCCTGCGCAAAAGCAGGGTGGGGGGTGCGCAGGGAAGGATGCTCAGGAAGAGTCATGGCTGCGGGCAGAGTGGCTCAATCCCGCAGGGTCCCGAGAGCTGGCACAGAGCACGCCAGAAGCCAGGAGGCTGGGGCCGGGGTGGGGGGCTGTGGGGGTTGCTTCTCAGGCTTATCCCCAGCACTGCAGCAGCAAGGGGACCACTCCAAGTCCTGCTGCCCGCTGTCCCTGCCCAGCGCTCACGGGCTCTCCCTCCTGCTCCCGGACACTCATCCCATTGCGACCATGCTGCACTGCAAGGGTGCCACGGAGGCAGGACCGGGGTCTGATCACGTGTGCTGACCGAGGCCGGGAGCACTATGTGAACTCGGGCCCTGTTGTGCCCCAGCAACGCTCTGTCCGTGTTACTGCATTTCCTGCCCATGACCCTGGAGGTCCGTCCTCCTTTCAGAGATGAGGGGATGAGGCTCAGAACACCTGTACTTGCAGCCAGCCGCCTTCCCATCCTGGCCCGAGCCCCCCCAAGGCAAGGCTCCATCCTGGTGGCCATTAGATGGGACCCGGCAAGCATGTTCTCTGCAGCTCTGTGTGGTGGACACAGGTCCCAGAACCAGGGAACCGGTGGGAATCTCTGCCCGGTGGCTCCCAGTTTCATCCGGAAGCAGATGCGGTACATGCCCAGCCCGGCAGTGGACAGAGCACCTGGGCCTTCCCATCCCCTGTGACACAGGGTGGAGATATGCACAGTGACACATCGGTCCAGGTAAGGGCCTGGGTCACTGGGTCCACGGGGACATGGCATATCCCACCTACGTCAGCATGCTCAGCTGGCAGGGAGCCCCACCCTTCATCTCCACGACCCCAGACACACCCACCCACCCCCAGAAGTGCAGCCGTCTGAAATGAGGGCAAAGGAGCCCCAAACTGCAGCTGGGTCAAACCATGGAGATGAGCCATAGTGGAAAATCATGTCTTAAAACTGTTCCTCCTACATGCATTTACCTGCCTTTTTTACAAAGAGCCTGGCAGCCCTCTGGCTTCTGCATTTCATGGCAATGAATCTTCTGGAAAGAACCTGGTGTAGGGTCTTGGACCTGGCTCTCCGACTAGGTCGTGACGTGGGGCAAGTCGCTTATCTCTGTGACCCTCACCTTCCCCATCTGTGCAGGGGGATCAGGGAGGCACCTCCCGCCTTGGGTGACAGCTCCTCAGGGAGGGCCCAGCACAGAGCTAGCTCTCACATGCGGCAGAGATTATAACTAATGGAGAAATCTGAACTGTGGGATTCTTTGGAGGTAGGACTTTTATGAGTCTTGGCTGGGACCCAGCCAGGTGAGGAGTCTGAGCGGGGTCAGTCGTGCTGAGGAGTGGGGATGGTCCCCACATCAGGACGGCCTGGTCCTTCACCCGGGGGTGCTGGGAGCTAGCAAAGGGAGGAGCCCTGCTTATGAGTTGCAGAGCCCGGGCAAGTCCCCAGACCTCCCAGAGCCTCTGTCTCCTCATCTGACAATGGTAACAACCCCAGTGGGCCACAGGAAGGCTGAATGGGTCCCTCCCCATGGGGACTCAGGCCTGGGGAGAGACACACGAGGGCCTTCCAGGAGTGCCCTTTATCTCCATTCTGCACTGTCCTAACAGACCAAAGGAAAAGGGCAGATGGTGGAGTAAGGAGAGACAGTGGGGAGTGGACTCCCCAAGCCTGAGGCCTCAGCCACTGAAACCAGCCAAGCGCCACTACTATTTCTCTCCACCACTCTAACCCTCGGTGTCTTCTTCAGCAGAATGGCCAATATCCATTCATAGCATTGCTGTTGAGAGTAAATTAGGACCCCCACATAATGATGAAGGCCCAGCCTGGTTTCATTTTGCCCTCCTACCGTGTGCAGGCATCTGTCCAAACTACACTTAGTACAGCCCGGTGTTTGCATGGAGAGGCAGCTCTGGGCCCCCTGACAGAGCTGAGCTGTGCTCACCACCGTGGGACCCCCTTGCTCCCACCCTTGATCAGCAGGTGCATCCCCCTGATCAGCAGGTGCGTGCCCCCTGATCAGCAGGTGCATTCCCCCGATCAGCAGGTGCATCCCCCTGATCAGCAGGTGCATCCCCCTGATCAGCAGATGTGTCCCCCCGATCAGCAGGTACATTCCCCTGATCAGCAGGTGTGTCCCCCCCTGATCAGCAGGTGCATCCCCCTGATCTGCAGGTTCATCCCCCTGATCAGCATGTGCATCCCCCCTGATCAGCGGGTGCATCCCCCCTGATCAGCAGGTGCATTCCCTTGGCGGCTACCTGGTAAGGCCCTTCCCATCCAGGGCCCTTTCCACTCAGTCCTAGTTCCCATCTGGAGCTGCAGCCTTTTCAAATGTGGCCCATGAATAATGGATCCCTGTTACAAATTTAGAAAACGTACTTGCGTCCCACAACTTGGCCTTTTTCTTTATTTTTATCATGCTAGTTTGTAAGAAAACTAATCCCTTGACAATACATTTTTCCCTCAACTGATTTCCTGACAGCTAAATTCAAGTTGCTAATTTTACAGCCTCCACGCTGAGTGCCACAGGCTCGCTGCCCTGAGTGTGGGGTCAGGGAAGGGGTCAAGAGCCCCAGGAGCTTTCCAGAAAGTTCTAATTACGGGGGGGGGGGTCAGGTGGTGTGATGGGAAGGGGCCTTGGAATCTGACCCAGGTGGGAAGTCTCACTCCCCTGCTCCCTGGGTGGGCCCGGGCCAATGTCTCCTTCTCTGGGCTCCAGGTCCCTCACCTGAGCAACAGGGAAGACGTTCTCTGCAGTGTCTTGGAGGGTTTTGTGGTGTGGTGTGAGCACACACAGAGGGGCAGCGATGCTGGCACAAAGGGAGTCCCATTGCTTCTGCTTCCCCCCCTTCCTTCCTGCAATGAACAGGGTAAGGCACCAGAAGAACTTTCCAGAACACTCTCCAGAAAGCTCCAAATTCTCTTCCCTGTCCACTCGCCTCTACGACTTTGGCACCAACTATACCTCCTAAGCCCCTCAGAGTCTGGGTCTGCTCCCTCTGTGGCCAGGCCTGATGCCTCCCTCTGCCCCTGGGTCCCCTTTTCCTCCCTCGCTCATGCAACATTCCCAACACCTGGTGCGGCCAGGCCTGGGCCAGTGCTGAGGACACAGGAAAGGATAGGCATGAAGTATGGGGCAAACAAGGGGGTGCCCAGAAAGTCACAAAACCCTGAGCTACAAAGGGCACCAACCAACCCCCTTGGCTGGCCCATGCTCCTCCCTCCTCTGCCTCAAGGTCCATCCTCCACCTCCTTCAAGGTCACAAGGTCCGCTCAAGGTCACCCTCCACCAGGAGCCCTTTCTGGCAGCCCACCGCCCACTGGGCTCTGCTGTGAGGCTCGGGGAGGGCAGCCTCCTCTCTCCTCTGTGCATTCTGGACGCCGAGCTGCTGCGCCTGCTGACTCACTGCACTCAGGAGTCCTCGAAGGGAGCCGGCCATTCTCCACCACTAACGGGCCTGACAGAGCAGGCAGCCTGGGGTCCCGGGACCAGCACCAGGGCCCAAGCCAGACTGTGTGGTTTGAGTCCCAGTTCTGCCCCCAGGCAGTGGTGGGGCCTTGGGCAAGTCACCCGCTCTCTCTGAGCCTCAGTTCCCCCTGCAGGACTCACGACACCGCTTCAGAGCCAAAGGGGGTTGGTACACTTCAGGGTGTGGCATGCCCTAGGTTCTCAGCATGTAAGGGTTCCCTCCCCTGGCTCCGCAAGTGTTAAAACATGACCTCAGTTAGCACAGACTACAGGCTCGGTGAACAGTACTGCCCGTGGCATCCACCGTTCTTCTAAAGCTGGAATTTCCTTTGTGGGCCCCAGAGGTAGGAGGCCCCCTGAGATGTGGGTGCACCACCGGGGTCACCAGGCACCTGCCACTTTCCACTCCACAGGATGTGTCCACACACACCACCTCTCCTGTGAAACAGGCAGGGCCAGCCTCACCGTTCCTGCACACAGATGAAGATCCTGAGGTCCCAGGAGGGGCTGTAACTTGCCCAGCCAGGCCCCCAGCTGGTCAGGGCTACGGCAGGGCTTAAACCTGGGTCGGGGGCCACCAAGCTAGGCCACCCAGGGTCGGTGAGCACCTTCCCAGCGACAGCAGGAGCGGGGTCAGCGCCAGGAGGGAGGAAAGGGTCTCTGAAGGGGGGCGGCCTCAGAGAAAGCTGGAGGAGGCCCCAGCCCCACAGACCTGGCCCAGACCCACCACTCCGGCCCCGCTAGGAAACAGGTCATAAGAGGACTATGACGCTAGGAACCCCCTTCTCCCCGGCCTCAGCCGACCGCCAGCCACCTCCTGGACTTGGGTGGGGGGGTTACCTTTAGAAGATGTGAGTACAGGGTCCATGTGTTTGTGTGAGGGGACAAGAGGTAACACCGGCCCCAAACTGTGTGTTGTACATCTTGCACTGGGTGCGCAAACATCTCTGCAAGCAAGCCGCGACGGTGCCCATTTTAGAGATGACAGACTGAGTCTCTGGGAAGTGAGACACAGGGTCGCGCCGTTGCTCTCTGCTGCAGCCTCCTCTACTCCAAGCTGGACTCAAGAAGCTTCTGGGTCAAGGTACATCTGAGGAGAGAGAGTCCCAGCAGGCTCCACCTGGTCCAGCGTGTCGCCCAGGGCCAACAAGGTCATGGTGCTGAGGCCAGCCTTCCGATCCAAGAGCCCACACGGTGCCCACGCCAGCTCTGCTTCCAGACTGCTGGCTCTGGCTCTGGCTCTGTCCTCGCCTCCCCCTTGCCGAACCCAGCCCAGCCCCAGAGCTCCGGAGCCAAGTACAAACGACTGCTCCCCTCTGCTGCAGCCGGGCAAACCCAAAGCCAGGCACGCAGGCGGGGCTGTTTCCCCGGAGGCGGAGGGACCGACAGGCAGGGCAGCCAGCCCCTGTCCCGTGTCGCCCAGAGCGCGGCCCCCGCTCAGAAGTCCTGGGCACTCCCTGCTCTGGGCCTACCCACCGCGAAGGAGCGAGGCCCCGGCAGTGGCTGCTGGCCCCTGGCACCACTCCCCTGCCCCTGACCTGCAGGAACCCCGAGCCAGCTGGCCTCCCGGGACCCCGGCCCTCAAGGACAAACAGGACAATAGCAACAGTGCGGCCTGAGATGGGGCTTGTGAGGAGCGGGGGCGCTGCTGGGCGGAGGGGCTCACCGGAGTGCGTGGCACGCGGGCTTCATAAGCGTTTGAGAGACGCCAGCCATTACTGCCACCGCCCTTTCACAGAGTAGAACACGGGAGCTCAGAGAGGTTAAGTGATGTGCCCAGGGTCACACGGGTAGTATCAGGATAGACCCGAAGGCAGTCCCTCTGCACTGATTTAGTCAACGAGCATGAAATGAGCACGTACTGCGTGCCATCCCTGGGCTAGCCCCTGGGTATCTGGGAGACTGGTGTGAAAACTGTTGCACCTGCTCTCGGGGGCCGGGGGGGGTGCTCGCTTAGGGACCTGGGGATGGTCCACGGTGCAGGAAGCTCTGAGAGCCCGTGCAGAGCTGCCATGAGAATGGAGGTGAGGGTGCCCCACCCCAACACAGCCTCGGGGCCGCCTAGAGCCACAGATCACCCCTGGAGGATGGGATATCTACATGGAGGACTGGCGCGTGAATACAGGTTACTCAGGTAAGAGGATGCAGGGAACAGCATGTGTCAAAGCCTGGAAGGGAAGGCAAGCATTGTGTGCTCAGAGGATGTCAAGGAGGTGCAGGGTGGGAGGAGCTCAGAATTAGGGGACAGAGAAGAGGGAAACACCTGGAGAGCTCACAGGGAAAGATTTGTGTTATAGCCACAGGAGGGCAAAGGGAAACCAACGAGAGCATTCCAGAGCAGAACACGGTGGGGAGGAACAGAAGAGGCAAGATGGGCCGCTGGGACACTAGTGCGAATGAGGCCAGCGACCCGGCCCCATCAGGGGATCCTGACCAGGCCGGGGCACACTGGGTACGGAAGCAGTCAAGCTCTGAGCATGGTGACGCCCGTGGGGCTGTCTTCCCCTGCGCGTCTGCAGACCTCACCCCCGCTGGGCACCCCACCCCCACCCCGCACCTCCTCCAGGGAAAGGTGATCTCTGAGCTGGGTTCTCCCAGGCGCTGTGGCCTTTGAGGCACGTCCCCCCAACCGTGGCAATCCTGAGCCCCCAACATGACCGCTTTAAAAGACCAATGCGGGGAGCATTCTTGTGCGCCAGCTCTGTGGTCTCCATGGACGTCCCCCCGGGCTCTGCCTGTCCCGCGAGGAGAGCTGCGTGAAGCCTCCCCCTCCCGGACGGGACTGGCACTGCCATGTCGAGCAGAAGGACGCACTCTTGGGGCCCCACCGCCCTGAGTGGAGTCTGGGCCCCCACACAGTCAGAAGGGAAGCGAGAGAAGAGCCCAGAAGGAGAATACATAACCCAGCGAGGAAGCCCCTGGATCTTCCTGCCGAGCTCACTTCACAGTGAAGTTCCCAGCCACGGCCACTGCTCCCCTGGGGTCACGGCCCCTCCCTCTCACCCCTATTGCCTGGCGTGGCCCTTGGGGTCCTGGCCGGCCCACCCCGTCGGACCTACCTCCCATCCTGCTGCCTTGTGACATGCTTCTCCTGCTGCAGGGGCGCCTACAGACCCAGGGTGGCCGGGAACTTCACTGTAAGCCTGGTTCACAGCTCCAGCATCCCCCTCGCACCCCACCCCACGGCTGCTGCCCTCCACTCGACACCCCTTGCAGTGATGCCTGTCCCATCCACTCACTCAGCGGCCAGCACCCCCAGAGCTCAAGCACCCTGGAAAGAGGAACCATTAGCTCACAAGTGGTTTCCTAGGGTTCGGGCAGGCATTTGTGTTTTCCAGAACACTTCCGTCTGCGAACAGAAATGGAGGGTTCGCCTGAATTACAGGCGATTATTTTGATTGAGGGGCCTCGATTTTCATACACAGATGTGCTTTTCGCACCTGAAATAACACACTCGGTGTTGCCTTGTGGGCATGGAGCAGGGGCTGGGGACGATTTCAAACACCAACATTGACCACAGGACAGCACCTGTGGGGCCCAGGAGGCCAGCGACTCACTGTGGGACTACTGACCTCCAAGAGGAAGGCGCTGTCTTGAGAAAGGATTCGCCCACTTGTGAGACCTTGTCAACCCATAACACTGCCCAGACAGCTGCAATGGTCGCCCACGCCGGCCCCTGACAAGCCCCCACACGTGAGACGGGGACCAGGAAGTGGCTTCGAGAAGGCACTGGGGATTCGGCAGCCAGAAATTATGAAGTCGATGTAGGGTGCTCGGGGATGGCTGCGTGTGAGAGGGTGCAGGGCATTCGGGGAAGTAAGCGTAGGGGTGACCCAAAGCCCCCTGCCAGGCCCCCCTCTGCCCTGACGGCTGCAGGGGCGCCAGGAGCTCCACGTCCCCGTGTGTGCAATTATGTGGTCACATGGTCTCTCCAACTAGACTGTCATCCGTGAGGTCCCCCCAGCCCTGGATGGCGGGAAGTGCTCACTGAGGAATTAGTGAATGAAGGAACAGGAAATGCACGGAAACGTGAAAGAAGATAGCGGCCATTCACAGCAATGCAAGTACGTGCCCCTCAGATCAGGCTCCTGCACCACGGGGCACTGACGCTTTGCCATCTGGTGGCCGGGGCATGCGGGTGTCCATGGCTCAGCTTGGCCACTTTGGGTGGCTTCTCTACACTGAGCCTCAGCTTCCTGATCCGTAGGCGAAGCGGCCATTCCCATCCTGGTGAGTCACAGGGGCGCCCTGTGGGGACCGAGGCAGGGAAGTCTGGCAAAGTGTGGTGTAAAGGATGGGGTTTCCAGGAACATGGGGTGGAGGGTCCACAGGAGGCAAGGTCTATACCAGAGTAGGGCTGGCGGGAGGGGTCCATGCAGGTGGGGGCTTCTGTGCCACACGGGGCGGGGTGGGGTCACAAAGTAGGACACATGAGAACCATTGCTCCTTCTTCCAGCCCAATTTCTCAAACTGCGATGCTGAAGCTGGCCACGGGCCCCAATCAGATCCCTATGACGCACTTCGGGTCCCTGCCTTTGCCAGGGCTGGAACCCCCCTCAAAGACTGCATCTCCGTGGCTACTACTGCAGGTGACCCCGAGTGACGGCAAACCCAGCTGAAGGCCTCAGCTGGACAAGGCAACCAGCCGGCGCACGGCCCCCTCGGCCCCCTCCAGAGGCCGCAGCAGACATTACTAATTAATCACCGCACTCTGCACTGCGGGGACTGTCTGAATCTCAGAGCCCAGAGTCCAAGCGCCAGAAGATCTGAATGACCTTAAATGCCAAACTACGGACCATCTCCACACTCAACTGCTAGAGGCAGCCACAAGAAGGAAGCACGGGGCTTGCTGATGAGAGAGCGGATCTGCCCTGTATTTCTGTCTCCTTTGTCCGTGGGTGGAATCGGGCCCTGCCTGAAGTCTACAAAGAGAAATTTTAAGAGAATCACGGCAAGCCTGGGAAATAATACCGTTCGCTATGACCCCTAATTAAGGTGCAGAGAGCACACAGCCAGAAGCCCAGGGCCATAGCGGCTGGGGCTTAATTGAGAGAAAGAGATGCAAAGAGGTAGATGTGGCCCGGCAGCGAGGGGCGGGGGTGGAGCTGAGCCCCCACCCAGGTGGCTCTGAGCTCTGGCCCGTCACCGCTCTGTGAGTCTAGTAGAAGCCCAGATGAGCATGCAGCCTCCCTGCAGGCGGGTAATCCCTAGGCAGCGGGGAGCCCAGAGGCCCGCAGAACGCAGCTTGCTCTCCCCGGCACAGGCAGTGAGAGAGAACGTTAACAGCTTCATTGTCATATTTTTCCATGCGATTTAGACTGTGGCCAACAAACACCACCCAGGCATCGATGTGGGAGGTGATTCACTGGGGAGCCTGGACCAGGGGCAGGGATCCCGGGCTCAGAACCATGCTCTGCTGCTCCCCGGAGGGGGAGTCCTGGGCACGTCACACGCTGTCCGGGCTCCATCCTTTGGGGTTTGTAGTGGGTTAGATAGTGACCCTCCGAAAGGTACGTCCACATCCTAATCCCCAGAACCTGCAGATGCAAACTATTTGGGAAAAAGGTCTTTGCAGACATCAGCAAGTGAAGAGTCTGCAGATGAGACCATCCCTGGATCGTCCGTGGGCCTAAAATCCTTATAATGACAAGTGTCCTTATAAGACACAGAAGAGGGGACACAGACATGGAGAAAAGACTGTGTGATGGCAGAGCCTTCTCTGATATGATAGAGGGATACGGCTGCAAGCCCAGGGGTGCCTGGAGCCCCAGAAGCTGGAAAAAGCGAGGAGGGATCCCCTCCAGAGCCCCTGGAGGGAGCGCGGCCTGACAGTGCCTCAGTTTCAGATTTGTGGCCTCCAGACACTGAGAGACGGAACGGGCTCCTGTAAGCTCCCAGTTTGCTCGCTTGTGAGGGCAGCTGCAGGCCAGGGACACAGGGCTGAAAGTCGGCAGGGGCTCCTCAGCTGGGCCGGGAAGGACCGTTCAGCCTCCGGTGCCCTGGCAGATGCGAAGGCCGGGCCTTGTGCAGTGGGGAGCCTGCTGAGTTTGAAGCGGCCTCCGCAGAGCCAAAGCCAGGCCCTGGTGTGATGAAAAAGCAGAGGGGGCAGCCTCTGGGCCCGGGCTGGGACGACCCAGGCGCTCTGCACAAGCCCGTCCGCGGTGATAAAAGGCCGCACGGATCTGCAGGCAGCCTCAGGGGGGCCGGGGGTGCTGGGCGTGAATGAGCACCGTGGGGGTGCGCACAGATTTCTGACAGGCCTGTCCGGGGAGTCTGCACACAGGAAGGTCAGATCCACGGCCAGACTTGCTCCTCACTCACTCACTCATTCATTCAACAAACGCCCCGAAGGAAACCAGCCGGCCAGGTCCCCACACTTTGGGAGGGGCTCCCGTTCCAGTCGGGCTGGCGGGAGATAAACCCATGCGCGCACATAGGCACACTCACACACATGCGTGTGCACACTCTGGCCTCTGGGAAGCGCCAGAGGGAGGCGGGCTGGGCACGATGAAGGCGGCTCTCCGGGGATGACACCAGTGACATTTAATCTGCAATATCCCTTCCAGCTCAGAATTCTCTCATTTAAAGATAGGATCATGTTGCTTTTGCTTTTAAATAAGCTCTGAGTAGAGGAGGAAGAAAGCAGAGGGAAAACCTGCAGGAACTGGGTGTGTGGAGGATGCGGGTTCGAGCCATGACCGGCAGCACCTCTGGCCAAAAGCCTTGTACGTCCTCGTGGGGCCACGCTCCGCTCTGTCCCACAGATCCTGCGAAAGCGGGCCCCCCCTGCAACATTCCCCTCCCCGGCGGCAACACCTTCAACCCATCCAGCTGCCCCCGCCCCGCTCCGTCAGAAAGGGAGCTCCTAAAACACGAGGGAGTCAGACCCGATGCCCGGCGGTCACTTCAGTCCCCCGACCGGAGAAACACGGAAGCGTGTAGCCAGATGGCAGAGGGAGTGGCCCCTCATGGGGAAGGCGGGGACGAAGTTCTCAGCACACCTCAGTCAACCCCCTCGGAGAACACGTTTAGATGCGCGACCACCTGCCCGGAGGGGCGGCCACGGGCAGCACGCCAGGTTTGAGGGCAGGTCCCGGAGGCCTCTGGGAGGACAGACGCTACGATGCCTCTCAGCGCATGTTGGTTTTTACTGCACTGTGTTTTCTAGGACACAGTGGGAAAGCAAAGAAACATAAAACCCTTAAATGCTTGAAATGCTAAGTCGGAAAATAGCATGTGTGGGTCTGGAACAGCCTGGGCTTGGGAATCCCGGAGATGCTGCTGAGTACTCACGGCTTCAATTCTTTGGGCTTAAGTTTTCCAAGAAACTGTGGGGACTCGGTGGCGTCCCCCGCAGGGGGAGGCATCACCCCTTAGAAGAGAAGGCGTATGGACCACCGCGGGCGTTTCCCTCCGTCTTCCCGTAGCCCCGCCTCTGACAAACGGGAAGCCGGGGTTAGGTGACCTCAGAGTCCCCGAACCCCACAAACCCAGGCGGGAAAACCTGCTTAGGCTTGATCGTAAGTTATTTCATGTCTACCTTAGTTGAGAACACGGCGAGAAATGTCTCCACTCTCATTTACCCGCTTATTTAACAAGATACACGTGTACAAGGACCTACCACATGCCTGGCGCTTCTCAACCCTTTTTGCCATTGGACCTTTCTTGCAATGCTGAGAAGCCAGCAGGGCTGCTAACACCTCATTCCCAGATACACCGGCAACCCTGGGGAGTTAGCAAGCTGCCCCGAGGCCAGCTCAGTGTGGGGACCAAGCTGGGCTATCTGCCCCTGGGTCCCCACGCTTGTTTTCCTGCCGGGACAGCAGCCTGGGGAGGACAGGGCCGGAGAACAGACACAGAGCCGCCAGGGACGGAGGTGCTTCCCCACTGGTGGGAGCCATAACGGAATATTTCATTTCTCCCAGAAGGAGGTCCGTGTCCCTATTCCTGGGTGTCACAGCGAAGAAGCTGAGGCTCAGAGCTCTGAACGCTCATGCCCAAGCCCAGCAGAGATGCAAGTGACTTTCCCAGACCCTCTCCCCTCCTGAGGGCTCCAGCTGAGGGGGCAGAAGCTCCAGGGCCAGACCCAGGCACTGACCCTGGGTTTGCTCATCACATTCTGTTTCCCAGGAACTCAGAAACAGGTCTGGAGAAGCTGGAGGAGCAGGTCCCTGAACTATACCATGATATGGACTCATGGTCCAAGGCTGCCCTATTGGATGGGGCACCTGCAGGAGCAGAAGGCTGATTCCCCGCAGGGAAGCAGGGAGGGAGAAGGAGAGAGAGAGAGAATGGAGTGGGCCAATCCAGACATCCAAGGTCCCTGGCTCCCCACTTCATTATGCTCACCCACCAGGGCTTTCTGCTCGTGGGTTTAGGAGCAGGTCTGACTTCCTGTAACAAATCTCACCTGACTTCAGTCAGCTTGGGGCTGCAACACCGCCATGCCCAAACAACACACCAGCAGCCTCAACAGCCACCAGGCCCGCATTTCTAGCCTCCGTGCGCTTGCTCATGTTTTCTCTCCCATCTTCAAAGTTCACAGCTTCCACACTGGCTTGGAAAACTCCTACACATCCTCCAAAACCCTTCTCAAATGTCCCTTCCTCCCAGTGGCCCTCTCTGAGGCTCCCTAGCACGTGACCCCAGCCAACAATGATTGCTCTTTCATCTGGTCTCCAGTTTACCGTAAAGCACGGTGACATTGCACGACTTCTCGACATCCCCTCAGTAGTCTGGGAACCCCTGGAGAGGAGAGGATAAGTCTCTTGTCCGTATTAGGGTTTTCAGGCCTACCAGGCCCTGGGATGCTGTGGGTGCTCCAAAAGTACTGTCTGAACTAAATTAAATCGCTCTGTGGGCTCCTGCCCTCCCAGAGAACCGTGAGTTGTATTATCCCAGGGCTGGAATGAGCGAGCGTATGCATCAGCTGCCAACCTCCAGGCTTCCAGGAACGCATCCGTGGGGGGAGGAGAAGACAAGGCCCAAAGCCCAGAGCGGGGGTCCAGCACGCCTTTCCCAGGAAGGTCTGTGCCCCGGCAGAGCGCTGGTGTGGGGGCACCTCCCTGCCCACCGCCCCCCGGCACCTGCCTCACCCCTGGTGGGAGTTGGCCAACCGCTCCCTCCGCTGACCGCCCCCCCCCCGACAACGTTATGATCCAATTCAGGCAAAGGTGCTGGGTGTTTTTTATCTAACATGATGCACATCACACCCAACCCCCAGGCAATAGGTTCCAGCCAAGCCGCCCCATTTCTGAGACCTCCTCACGGAGGCCGGCCCCGACAGGCCTGCCAGGACGGTGGTACCAACACCCCCCACGGGACGTGACCAGCTCCTGCACGCGGCTCCCACCCTCTAGGCCTCTGAGTGGAGCAGCCCCTCCCCGGCGCCCACGCGGGCACACTCTGCCGGTCCTTCTGGCAGATTCTCAGCAGTCGAACCCCCTGACTTCCCGACCCCGACAGGGGTTGGTGGGCCTCACTGTCTGCCCTCACACCCGGACCAGCGGCCCGGCGCTGGTGGGCGGGCAGCACCGCCTTGCTCAAGAGACCCACTGTCGGGAAGAAACCGGGCCTCCAGCAGAGGCGCGCACGCCAGGAGAAAGTGCCCGTGACAGCTCAGCAACCCCGGCTCGGAGACCCATCGGGTCCTGGTGCCACCTCAACCAAGCACCGCACACTGAGGCTTCCAGCAACACAGATGGCCTCTCACGGTCTGGAGGCCAGAAGTCCTCACGCCGGAGACCCCCCCCCAGGCGGGTCCTTGCCACCTCTTCTAGCTCCACGGTGTCCCCCGGTTTGTAGACACAGCGGTCCGATCTGCCGGCATCGTCACGTGGCTCCTCCTCCATGTCTCCTCTGTGTTCCTCCTCCTCTTGACAAGGACACCTGTCCCTCTCTCTGTACCTGAGGCACCCTCCTGGCCTCTGGGCCACTCGGGGACACGCGCGGTCCGTTGCATCTCAGCACCTCCAGCACGTGGCAGTCACCCCAGGCTGTAGACTGTGACCCACCCCTCACGTTCGACTTAGCGAGTGCTTGTGTGCTCACGTGTCATTGGCAGGATGTGTGCTCTGGGAGGGGTTCTCAGGTTCACTCAGCAGCACTCGCCCTCCTAATGGGTTCCCACTTTTGATACTTCAGTAATTAATTAATTAAAAAATTAATCATCAAAGCCCAGAACAAAGGTTGGCCGGCACCAGGAGCCTAAAGGTCTTAATCTAGCAAATTCTGCTGTGTCTAGGTCGCCAAACCACACACACCCGGGGCTCATGCCAGTTTTGTTAAAAGAAGCAACGAAATAAAAATACAGAACCGACAACCTGGGTCTCAAGGGCTAAGGATTATTTTTCACATTAACACGTTGGCCCTACTCAGGTGCACTTTCCTCTTCATGGTCTGAGCTGATGAAGTTTTGTTCAGTTAATCTGCCCCCCTACGCCCCATCAAATTGGGTTCCAGAGGGTGAGAGCCTCCCAGCAGGGTGTTAACGGCAGACCTGAAGAAGCCCCGTCCCACGGCCAGTCTCGGAGGCTTCCTTAATGGGGCCGACAGGGAGGTGTGGCTGCAACCTCTGCACGCAGGGCCCAGAGGCCAGTCTGGGCTCCCGAGTCCTTCTGACCAGTGTGGCGGGTATGAAGGAAATAAGGGGAGGGAGAAGGTTTCTGCCCACCCCTCAGCCCCCCCCCCCACAGGCCCCTCCCGGAGGGCAGCGAACAAGCACTTGGGCTTGGCATGTACGTTCAAGATCTTTCGTGATTGGGCCTCCCTCCATGCTGCCTCTCCCCTAGCCAGGTGTGGGCTCTCCGGAGGCTCCATGTCTCCTCATCCCCCTGAGGTGGGAAGCCCACCTCCCTCGCCCCCGGCTCCGCTCCCCTTCCCCACCCAGGGAATTCCCACTCGACCGCCACCACCTCCCAATGTCTTCCCTGAACCTTCCCCAAGTCAGCAGGCAAGGGAGGCCTCGCTCTGCAGCCAGCCCCGGGCCCTTCCCTCTGTCCCAGCACCGTTGGTGGGCCTGTCTGTCCCCTCCAGGCCAAAGGCTCGGGGCCTTGCACGTGAAGCCCCAGGGCGGCACAGGGAGCAGAACCAGTGGAAGGAGCATCCTGTGTGCCCTGGGCTCCATGCTGTTGTCACAGCAACCCAGTGTGGGTCACCCATCCCTGCTCTGCAGAGAAGGAAGCCAGACCTCGAAGATGGCAGGGTCTGGAGCTAGGAGACCAGGACACCTGAACGGATGTCCCAGCCATCCTCCAGAGGCCGGGCTCCTCCTTGGGGCCAGAGGGACCCACCCCAGCATAACTGATGTCAGCGGAGCCTGTGCAAAGACCACCTGTGAGGGGCCATCCTGCCGGGCGCGTTTCACAAACGTCACCTGAGAAGTGAGACACGTGTCCAGACCTGGAGGAAGGCGCCGGGTTGCCAACCGAGGCAAACAGCGCCGAGGACCCGCCTGGTCTACACACGCCCACCGCTCGGGGACAGCCTCTGCCAGGAGCCAGACGTGGTAGACGGGACCTGTGCCGACCGTCCCTCCCCGAGGTTCCCGGTCAACCTGCTGGGTGATGGTGGGGTGCGGGCCGCCGGGCAGCCTCCCTGGGAGCTGGCCCACCTCGTACCATTCACAAGTGCCATTTACAACAAACTGGGGCCCAGACGGCAGCCAGGGATCTGAGGGTGTTTCTTATGAATTCGTAATGGAGGCCCGTCACTGTGGGGGACTTCTTTGAAAAGATAGTCACAAGGGAGTACAGAGGCGCCCTCTTCATGAAGGAGAAGGCCCCAGATTGCTCTTGGGAGTCTGAAGTTGTTCTGGGAATCCCGAAGGTGGACCAGCAGGTGCGGGGCATGAGGGTGGGGGCAGCAGAGAAGGAGACTTGGGGAGGCACGGCACGGGCTTGGACCTTTCTCTTCCAGGCTCGTCTGCCCTGCGGACCCCAGCCTGGGGCTACCAAACAATGTCCCCAGGTCTCCAGCCTTTGCCTCAGCTGTGCCTCTGCCCAGAAATCTCTTTCCCTTGATCCTTCCAGGCCGGGCGTCCACCCTCAGTCGGGCTCAGCTCATATGGGACCTCCTCGGAGAACCCCCTGGCACCACTAAAACAGCACCTCCATTCCCTCCACCTCTGCCACCTGCTTCGTGCTTCTCCTTGCTCTGACATGGCCTTTCTCCACGCATGCAGTGTTTTCAGAGACCCCCACGAGGGGCCGCACACTGTCGTGGGTTCTGGGGAACAAAACAGGGCCCCCGGACCAGCATCAAGTCTCCCCTATTGTACCGGTCTGTCTGTCTCCCATGGGGACAGGAGCTCCGAGTGGCAGGGGCTTTGTGTTCACACGCTCAGTCCCGACAGTTCTTCCACGGGTCCCTCCCCAACCTCAGCACCCACTCAGGGATCTCCAGTCATAGTGTCCAGACCATGACAACAACAGCTACCAGGGTCTCCTGAAGCAGCCTGTGGCTCCTCTCAGCCCCAGGGCAGAGCCAACCTCCCCCTGGCAGCCAACGCCCCTAGGGAGTCCCCATGCACCTGTCCAGCCTCATTTCACCTGCCCTCCTGCCCCCACTGCCCTCAGGACTCAGGACGGCCCCCAACACTCCTGCCTCCTTGCTCGGCTCATGCTGTTCCTTCTACCTGTGATCCCCTTCCTGCAAACCTATCCAGACTTGGCTCAAATGCTACCTACCAACGGTGACCTCTGAGAACCCATACAGGCAGGACTACTTAAAAACACCCAGCTGCCATTTAATCCGCACCTAAAATAATCACATCGTCCCTGAATTCCCCAGGGACGGATCTGCAGCCTCATGTCGGCCCAGACAGGTTGGGGCTTGCGCCCAGAGCCACAGAGCCCTGACTGGCAAGCTGCAATCCTGAAGGCTGTGTGCTCCTAGCCTCACACTCTGCCCCGGCTCCCTGCCTGGATGCCTCCGGCTCTGCATCTCTCCAACAGCCCTGATCACACCCCGTCTATGCCCATCGACCAGTGTCCGCTCTTTCCCGGCCACAGCTGTAAGCCCCTTGAGGGCTGCACCCTGTCTTAGACTCCTTTTAAACCCCAAACTGCCCAGTCCAGGGGCCAGGACAGAGCACGTGTGCCAATGAATAGGATGCCCTACGGGGGCTAGAACACAGGAGGCGTCCTACGTACGCCAGACCTCTTCTTCTTTCTTTTCTCCCATAACAAGGCTGGGGTGGGAAGGGGGGATGGGTAGATGGATGAACAGATGGTGGACGGACAGAGGGGTGCATTGCTGGATGGACAGACACGGTAACTTGCTGTGTGACCCTGAGCAGGTCTCTTAGCCAGTCTGAGCCCCATTTACTCTTCTGGGGGAAAGAGGAGATAAGGCTCAAGGAGCAGAAGGAATGTTTCTTCCTTAGCCATGAACCTGCCTGGGGAGGACTGGACTCCCTGGTCCCGTGACTTCAGCACATTTGTCTGCCTCCTTTGTGACCTCTGACCTCTTTTTTCCTTTCAATATGGCTGACCATGAGAACCCACTGTCTGATAACAGACGCCTCCCTCTTTCTGGTGACAAATTCCTGCAGAGCCTCTAATCTCACCTCCCCACGAGATGCTGGGTGGGAGATGGTTTTTAAACAGCCCTATAATGAGAAAGAATGAAATCCCTTGAGGGGTTCTCAGCCTTGGCTGCAAATTGGAACCACCTGGGGAGCTTTTCAACAGACACAGGGGCCCCACTGTAACCCAATTTCATCAGAATCTCTAGAGTGGGGTCCAGATTCATGATTTTCACAGCACTCCAAGAGACTCATGTGCCGCCAGGACTGGGCACCAGTCAGCCAGAGACTTAGAAGCACTCAGTGGTTGGGAAAAAGCTACAGACTCAACAGGCATTGCAAGGGCAGGGATCTGAAAAACAGGATTCCCTTTGGAGGTTCTGATCCATTACCTCCTGCTCTCAGTCAGCCAGGGAGCACAAGGGAAGAAAAATGAACAACACAGCTTAGAACCAGAGTCTGCACCAAACCAACTGTGGGCTCTCAGAGCACTGAATTTCTTGGAGAAACAAATAGTTGTCTATGAGATTAATCATATAATCTCCGTCTCTGTCATTTTATTTTTGGTCCCTTCTATGACCTTCATTATCATCATCATTATCACCATCACCACCATTATCACCACCACTATCATCATCATCACCACCATCACCACGATCACCACCACCATCACCATCATCACCATCATCACCACCATCACCACCATCATCATCATCACCACCATCACCACCATCATCATCATCACCATCATCACCATCACCATCACCATCAGCATCACCACCACCACCATCACCATCACCACCATCACCATCATCACCATCATCACCACCATCACCATCAGCATCACCATCATCACCATCACCACCACCACCATCACCACCACCATCACCATCATCACCATCATCACCACCATCACCATCACCATCATCATCATCACCACCATCACCATCATCACCACCACCATCACCATCACCATCATCACCATCACCATCACCATCAGCATCACCACCATCACCACCACCATCATCACCATCACCACCACCACCATCATCACCACCATCACCATCACCACCATCACCACCATCCATATCTCTGCTGCATCTAACATTCACTGTCAAACTCTGTGCTAAGTGCTTTACAAGTGTTGCTGATGTCTGGCACTCACAACAACTTTTCAGAGTACTGCAGTTTGTTTTCCCTATTTTCCACATGAGCACCTCATAGTTCAGAGACATTAAACAACTTGCCCAAGGTCACCCAGCCACCATGGTGACGTGGAGATTCCCACATAGGTCTGCCTGATATTAGATTTGGTGCTTTTAATAGGAAGGGGAAGATCAAACATAATTTCTAGACCCAAATTCCTAAATGTCAGAGAAGAGCCAGGAGGGAAGAACCAGCCCCTCACACAGGAGCCCACTCCTAACCAACCCTGCAGCCGTCTCCAGTGATGGGGGGCTACCGGGCTTGAGCACTGAGGGGTGGGAAGTTACCCAGAATCCTGCGGAAGTTTGGCCATGCTCCAGGGCCATGGCAGCCAGAGTACCAGGGTCTCCGCATCCCAGAGTCCTGAGAAAAAGAGAAGCCTTCATCCAAATGAGGAAAATTCCAGGCCATTCCACTACCACCATCCCTGACAAGGGTTCACGTGGACTAAGGTGGCAGTGCAGGGTGGCCATGGGTGACACACCCCTGAGCCACGTTTTGGCAGCTTCTAACAGCCATTCACAGGCCTGGTCGATGCCCAGACTGCCTCACGGACACTGGGGACAGTGTGTGACCCGCTGTGGCTGAGAGAGCCACAGCTGCAAGCACCCGGACAGGAGCCAGGCTAGCCAGGGGCAGGGCCTCTGGGGAAACTAAGCCATGCCTCCACGCCATCCCTCCAGACACTGTCCCACGTGGGCTGCACGCTCCACCACAAAGCCACTGACGCCCACATACACTAAGCCCCGTGAGCCTCAAAAGGAAAAGGCAACTGTGCACTTTCCCTCGCTGCTCAGCTCCTTCCCCGTCGGAGACATGGCCAGGCTCACCGCAAACAGAAGTCGGGCAGCAGTGTCTGGCCAGGGTCGCCCCGCCCAGGAACCCCCAGTGCACCCCCCACCCTGGGCCACATCTCGGGAATCACCCAGACCAGGAATGAGGAGTTCACCTGGAGTTTCCTTCTCCCTCACCCCATAACTCGTGGGTCGGTTGTCCACTGGCTCTGCTTCCTAAACAGGTCATGAATCTCCCCCATCCTCCTGTTCAGGCCTCACCAGCACCCAACACAACCCACGGTGCCAGCCTCCTGAAAAACCCTATGCTTCTACACTGACCCCTCCAAGCTGTCGTCCACAGTAGCCAGAGCGCTCTTACAGACGTGATTCAACGTCTGCAAACAGGGGGGTGGGTGTGTCGCAGAAGATGTAATTTCCCTACTCTGCTCACTACACTCCAATCCCCGACACCACCCGACTACATTTCCCAGCCTCCCCTGCGTGAGGAGCGGCCATGTGACTGAGCCCCGGCTGATGGAACATGGGCCACAGGGATGTGTGTCTCCCCGCACCGCCCCGGCCCACAGAACCCTCCAGGTGTAACCCCTCCTCCTCTGCCTCCCCCCCAGAACCAGGAGGACCTGCGGAAGGCAGTGCGCCCCCGCCAAAGAGGGAGCCTGGACCCCTGAACACCTGCAGGACAGGGGAGGAACCTGACACCCCCTGCACCCCCACCGGCCACGGCAGACCAGTGAGACCAGGGAGCCCCCCTCCAGGTCTGGGGCTGTTCATCAGAGCAGGAACCGCCCTAAGAGAATGTTTGGATTCCTGTCCGTTTGCCTGGAGGAAGGCACCGCATGTTAATAGTGGCTGTCTTCCAGTTATAAGATCTGGGGCCATTCTTTAAAAATTTCTATCGAGCTGCTGCCTGCAGTCTACCCCCTGGGCTCCCGTCCTTGCCCTGCCACTGGCCTGCTGCTCTGGCACACATCTCTTGGGCTATCTGAGCCTCAGTCTCCTCATCTGCAAAATGGGAGTGGTTAGAGAGCCTGCCTCTCAGGATTATTGTAACAGGAGCCTGAGACCATTACTACATAAGCTTTCTGCTTGACTCGTTTTCTAATTATCTATTAACCCTACTTAAGACTGCCTTGCTAATAGGAGCGAAGTCTTGGAGAGTCGGATTCTGTGTGAATCCTTTCTTCTTCAACATCTTCTCTAATGACTCCGTGTTTTTATAGAGGAGAAAAAAACCAATAGCAGGAGTATTGCATTCACATCTCTAGCACAGCTCCCTGGAGGGGGTACACGTGTCCCCATAAACACCCAGAGCAGCAGAAATGAGACAGAGCCTCGCGCAGCTGCACTCTGGATCCCATGCCCAGTGTGGAGTCTCCTGCCTCCCCTCCACGGGACCCCTGGCTGCACACAGCTGATGAGCAGCCAGAACGTGCCACACTTTACCTGGTGAAGAAACCTGCAAGACTTGTACTGTTCTGCTAAATTAAAAAGAAAAAGAGTAATAGCACAAAGCTAAATCGTACCCACTACAATTAAATTTTTATGCCTTGGGGTCTCTTCAAGGCTAAACGTAGGAGAACACGTCTGCTGAGCGGAAAAGCCTCCAAAACGGGGCTACCCATGCGCCCCGGGTCCACAGATGGTCTGTTCTCTCACCTGACACCAGCACGGGGACTGTTGGCCTCCCCAGAAAAGCTAATAACTAGCCTCATAGTACCTTCCAAAGGTGCCAGGGGGAACTTTCAACCCCCCTTTCACAGCGAGGTCAAGTAACCTAGCCAGGATACCCAGGGCCTGGGGCCATGCCCCACAGGGCTCCCCAGATCTCAGCCCAAAGCCAGGGAGACTCGGCAGCCTTTAGACGGGGGAGAGGGTGGGAGAGAGGGGCTGCCAACCTCCCCCCTTCCCATACACCTTCCTTGGGCTCCTCCTCCCTCAGTGCCAGGCCCTGCTCCTGTGGCATGACACACACCCACATCTGAGTGTGCTGGGATTCCAGAAAGTCTGGATTGCAGAGTGAATTTAGGATGGGCTTTTGTGCTGTTTCCCATTCCTCACTGATCTCAAATGGGAACGGTCACAGCACACTGTTTCTTGGGGTTCCCAGAGTGTGAGTCCTCCAGTCCCGCCCTCACCACCGTTGAATGGGGACAAACACAGACCCAAAAACTAGCCATTGTTGATGCAGCACAGGCCTTCCTAGAGGACAGATCGGACCACGTGGCTCTCCTTTCCTTCAATCCCTCCCGTGGCTCCCCTTCCGCCCGGACTCACCCAATGAGGACAACGATGAGGACTCAGAACCACACTCCAGGTCTCTCACCGCTGCTCCTTACTCCTTTCTCCCACCACCGGTCCCGCCGACTCTGTCCCACACGCTGCTCCCATTTCCCTGACTCATCCACAGCCCCTCAGGGGACCCTGAGCTCAGGCTGGGCTCTCTCCTATAGGGCCCTTCTGCCGCCACCCCGTGAACTTCTACGCATCCCTCAACGACCAGTATGAAAGAACCCACCTGTCCCACTCGCAAGGAACCTTCTCTGACTCCCCCAGCTACGGCACAGCTCACTGGTGGCCAGGCAGGTTCTGTGAGTTGCATCCCTGCGCTATGGTATCTCAGGATAGTGAAGCTGTTTGGGTCTCTTTGCCTCTCTAGACTGGAAAGCTCTGGATTTGGGGCTATGTGTCCCATTGGCCGGGGCACCCCCAGCTCTTTGCTCACTCCTGGCCCAGAGGAGAGGTTCAACACGTGCTTCCTGAGTGAATGATGGAATGAATTAATACTGCGGCCCACAGATTGCTTCCAAAAGCCAAAGAAATAAGGCACTCTCCTCCTTTCTCTATTCCGTGTCCCACAGCCCACCAGTGTGGGGGCTCGGCGTCACCCGTTGGAGCTCACCGGCCACCGTATCGAGGCTCCCAGTGTGACAACTGGGAAACCAATTTCATGCTAGTCGGGTGCGCATCAGTATGCGGACTGTGGAGAATCCTGCTGAAAAACTAATCGGGGCCATTTGTATGCGCAGCTCTGTGCTCCGAAGCAGCACAGGAACGCAGCTCCACCGGCCCCCCAGATCTGCTCTACTTTCCTCTGAGATTTCCAAATTCAATCAGCACAAATCACTCATCTAATTTTTTTTCCCAGAGTTAAACAACAAATTGCTTTGCCACTTTCCAGTGTCTGTTGTTCTAACGGGACATGGAGAACGGCACTTTGACAAGTGGATCCAGCTTCTCCCCAGAGGCCCTGGAGCCAGCCCCCCCACCCCCATCCAGGGAGATGCAACAGACAGAACACACCTCCGCTCTGGGAAGGCAACGTTTACTAAGCACCTGCTATGCGCTGCTATCTTCTTTCAAAACCCACTTTTCAAAATATGTTGAGTTGAGCTCCAAGATAGCCAAGTAAATAGTCCCACCCGTCCCCCACCCCGAGTCAAAGAGTTGGAATATGTGCAGGATTCAAAACCAGGTCTCTTGACATCAGAGCCCCGTTTTCTCTTTGCTGACAGGCCACCAGCGAGTGCTACTAACGTGCGACTGACGGCATCGGAGGCCCCATCCATTCCTCCAGGCATCATGCAGGAAGGCCCCCCAACGTGGTGGTCAGAGCGGGCCATCAGGGCCAGAACCCCTGGGCCTGCACCCTGCCTCTGCCCTGTGCATCCTGGGTGACACCCTGTGGGGGACCTGCTTTCCCCCAATCAGGTGTCTCCCCACCTGGACAGTGGGGAGAATGACCACGGGACCCCCCCTGGAAGGACTGTCATAAGAAGAGTGGTTACAAGACAGCCCAGCCCACGGGGAGCACCAAAGCATGCAGCCCGCACTCAGCTCCTCACCGGACATGTTCCAGAGGGGAGGCCACCCCCAGCAGGCCTCCGGCATTCGTTCACACCTCCTCCATGCCAGACCCCGCACTGATCCCAAGGTCTGAGCTCCGCCCTTGGAGAAGGCACTGTAGGGACAGACCAGAGCCGCACACAATGCTGACGATGTGTGCGGCCACCACAGTGAGGCCGTGAGCACCAGGAAGGCAGGGGGCCAGGATGTCCATCCCATGCACACAAACGTTTACAGAGTATATGTATTCTCCAATTTTCATCTGGTTTTCTGTATGTCAGGAGCCCCTTGGCCTAGGAGGGTGCGTTTGGTGGTGTTGCGGTCTTGTTGGGCCACCTGTAATGATCAGGTAAACTCCCCACACCTACCACCCACACAAAGTCCCACTAACCCCTTGGCCTGCTGCACCAGGTGACATCCTCGCCCTCCACAAAAGGACCCAGGGCTAGCCGGTCAGCTCCCACTCAGCCAGGGAGGGCAAGCTCCCACTCAGCCAGGGAGGGCAAGCTCCCACTCAGCCAGGGAGGGCAAGCCGGGCACAGCACGTGTGAGGAAGGCATGCTGGGCTCAGAGCCCCCGCCACTCGCCCGGGTGTGGGACCGCTTCACCCTGGCTCACCGCCCTCCCCTGTGAAAGGGGAACCAGGACCTCCTGCCCGGTCTCCCAGGCAAGTAAGTTGAAGATGTAGATGGCCTTTTATAAACTATAAAGTGCAGGGCCCCAACACCAGAAAAACAAAAATATCCAGTTCAAAAATGGGCAAAAGACTTGACATTTCTCCAAGGAAGACATACAAGTGGCCAACAGACAGATGAAAAGATGCTCAGTGTCACTCACTCACAATCAAGGAAATGCAACTCGAAACCACAACGCAATACAACCCACACCTCAGGTACAACGCCCTGCGGAAAAGGTCTGAGCACTGGTGTCCCTACTGAGTCGTCATTCCTGGGGAGACTACAAGGGGGTCTTATGAAGGTCAAGGAGATGGGGCCCCGTCCAGTAAGGGGTAGCAGGAGGTGGGCCCCCTGACTTGTCCGCTTCCACAGGAGTTTCATAGCATGACACAGAACACATTGGGGACCCTTGCTCATCTAGAGGGGCTAGGAAGCAACCTCCCCTCACTGGGACGCCGATAAGAGCCAGAGAGAAGGTTCTGGAACACAGAGAACAGATGCTCATAGGCCTTAGTCCCTAAGTGGCTGCTCCACCTCCTCTTCCTTCCCCCCAGGTAGGTCAGTTCAAAGACCCAGGGAGAAAGGGGGACCCTGGGGGTGGGCCAACCAAAGCCAGCCATGGTGTCCTCGAGTCCACCTTTGCTGGCTGTCTTTCCCCCGGACTCAAAAGGCTGCTGACAGAACCCACTGCTCAGCGTCCTCACCCGCACCATGATGATGGGAAACACACGCCTGTAGGTGTGAGGGTTACTGTGTGAGGAGAAGCAGAGAGCCGGCTCAGGAATCACTGATCTCCAGGTACCTCCATGTCTCCCAAACCGCGAGGCCACGACACCCGCAGATGCGGTTCTGGTCCCTGCACTCACCCAGAAGTCGGGCCCTGTGCTGGAAGGCCTGGGCTAGCTCATGGCCGAGGCTGCCGCTGAGCCCCGCTGTCTGAGTCTAGAGCCCATGGTCTCCCACTGACCGATACAGTGTCTCCCATAGAGGTCACGCAGTGACACCTACCTCTGGCTTCCAAGGAAGGGGGTAAGGCAGCGGAGAGCAAATATACTTGAAGAAGCTCCTGAGCCCCCAGGGAAGTCTCAGGATCATTGGTCCCCCGGGTCACGCAGGAAGAGCAAGAAACAGAGCGGTGGTGACATCGGCATCTTTGTCCTGGGGGCCTGGGGTGGCCTCTGTGAACTCAGGACCCGCGTTGGTCTGGTTACCCCTTCTCAGGCCACCACTGCCATGCAGACAAGCAGGGGACTCCCCAGGATGGAGGCCCCTGCTGCACTCGGACCCGGACCTCCAAAAAGTAGACAGTGGAGACCCGCCATGAGGGAGCAGAGGTGCATTGTGAGAGCGTCTCGGCACGCGGGTGGCATAGCGGGTCATGTTTAAGGGCCTGGGACCCTACCAGGGTCCCCGAGTGTAGGTTTCCCCTCTGCCAATTGCCAGCCCCGAGGCCCCATGCAGGTCACTCAGCCTGCAGATGCAGCGCTAACAGCAGGCCGCGCCAAGGGCGTTGAGAGGACCAAATGAGACCTTGAGCATCAGGGGCGAGCCCAGGGCCCGGCAGGTAAGAAGTCCCATGAATGCTGGTCGTTCCCGTCATGGTGCATTTACTCAGGGCAGCTCCTGGCCAGAGCATCATGGTCCCACTGTCACGGAGCCCCAGGGAGGAGGGGGATAGACTGTAAGTCCTGGCCAGCAGAGCAAGGACCGGGAGCTTGCAGAAGGGTGACCCCTGCACGACGGGGTGGCCATCCCTCAGGGAAGCTTCCAGACAGGTCTGGGTTGTAGTCAGAGGGGACTTGGAGGGGCGGGCTATGGGGCTGGGTGGACAACCCAGCCAGGGCTCAGAAGCCCCCCCACCCCGATCACACAGCAGATGAGCACTGGCGTGGACAGGTGGCACTGGGGGCCAGAGGACGCTCGGCCACTGAGGGTGGTGGGCGAGGCCCCGTGGGCAGGGGCGGGAGCTAGTTCTTGGGCTGGGGTCCCCCACGGCCTCCCCCCTTCAGACACAGAGCCCTCTCCCGGTTGGGGACAGACAGAGGTGGTGATTATTTCATACGGGACCAGACCATGGAGAATAAGTTAATCTGGGGAGAGATCTGCACCCCCAACAGAATCGTCACTTCCTCAGGCCTAGACACCACCTTCTCTCCTTTCTTTTGACATCTCCGGACGGGCGGGCATCTTGAGGACGCTTCCGGTAAACTTGAGCTGCACCTTCCGCCTGGCCGTTCCTGTCTCCCCTGTGGGAGGTGGTGGGAAGGGAGAAGCGTGTGGAAAAGTGGGGGGGGGGGGGCAAAACCCTTAACAGAAACACAGTGCCTTTTCTCAAGCGTGGTACCATGAAAAACTCAAAGAACCAAGTCAGCATGTGATGGGATGCGCGGTCCCAGCCCTTGGGTCACGGCCGCAGATGTGAAAATGCCACGCTAGTCTGGGCCACGACTGGGGAACAGTACATCGGGTTACTCCCCAGATCTGAGCACCCAGCCCTGTCTTCTTTACACTTCCCTCCAAACTCCCACATACGGGACGCTCATCTTGCCAAATCCCGGTTCCATGGCTCTCTGCAGCTAATTCCAACAAGCCCGTGGTTGGCCCCATGGACACAGGAGGGCACCAGTGGTCTGAGCTGCCCAGGCTGCCACCAAGCAGTTCTGAGTCCGGGGCTCAACGGGGCTCAGTAGAGCCAAAGGGGAAAGCGCCTTCGATGTCACACCCTTTATGGGTCATTCCACGCCGCACCGCCTGTCTACCAGGGGGCTCCCAAGGTGGGAGGCTCACTTACAAATGGACCCGACTTGGGCCCTGCAAGAATGACTGCCATTGTCCTCATGCTCCAGGTCGGTGGCGTGAAGGTTCTGCGAATAGCCCCTGGAATCGAGTGGTGGGCTCCCAAGGGCATGGTTCCCGTCCAAGATGGCAGCCGAGCCAAAGCTGGAGAATGGTTATGAGAGCGTTTATAAACTGGAAGCTTCCACACAAGGCTCCCCTTGTTACTAGCATTGAACGCTTCTGTGGAGCAGCTCCTAGGACCCCTAAGGCATGTGCTGGACCCCTCACATATGAGATTTCCTGAGAAGAAAGGAAGCGTCCCATCGGCCTAACTCCATTCATTCATTCAGTCATTCACCTCACAGATATCTGTGAGCACCTGCTACGGGCTGAAACGTGTCCCCCATGGTCCATAGGTTGAGGCCCTAAATGCAGCACTCAGAATGTGCCTGCAATTAGGGGTGGGGTCTTTGGAGTGGTGAGTAAGGTAGATAAGGTGGTTGGGACGGGCCTGGATCCATTGTGACTGGTGTCCCTGTACGGAGAGATTCAGACAGATACGCACAGGGGGACACGGGGGGACACAGGGAGAGACCGCTGACCACACGCCAAGGAGAGAGGCCTCCGAAGGAACCAACCCTGCTGGCACCTTGGTCTCGGGCTCCCAGCCTGCAGACCTGTGAGATAGTCATCTCCGGGCCACGCTCTGTTATGGCAGCCCCGAGAAACAAGCACAGGGACGTGTGCTCGGCCTGCCTCCCTGTGTGAACTCATTTTGTCTTCCTGGCAATCCTAGGAGATAGGTCCTGGAATTAACCCATTTTGCAGAAGTAGAAACGGAGGCACAGAGCAGGGAAATCACTTGGGAGGCACTGGGGATCCAGTGATGGCCATGACATTGCCCCCGCCCTGGAGGACCTCAGTGTGTGGTCCAGGAGTCCAGCCCGTGAACAAACACCCGGCAGAGGCTCGGGGACGGGGTCAGAAACTGCAGGGGTGGGGGCCCCTGTGTGGGCCAAACCAGGAAACGCACTTCAGCTCTCGGCAGGCAGAGAGGAGGGAGGAGTGGAAGAACCTTCCAGACGGAGGCAGAGCAGGAGCTAAGGCTCAGCAGCACTGTGTGTGTGGCGCATTGAGGGCAAGACGCAGGAAGGAACCCAAAGAATAAAATCTTGGGGTCAACTGAGAAGGGCCTTCAATGCTTTGGCCAAGTGTGCACTCACCCGAGAACTAGAGGAGACTCTCTTTCTTGTCGGTGAGGAGAAAGGTGCTGCCATGGCCCAGGCAGGGAGGAAGGGGGGCGGGTACAAGGGTTGGAGCTGAGCAGGAATGACAGGCTTCGTGACAGATGGATTGGAGGGGAGGGGTGGGCAAGGGGCTGCCCAGGGCTCCACCCTGGCCTCATGGTCCATGCAGGGGAGGAGGGGGAGAGGAGGCTCTGGGGAGTAGAGCAGGCTGTCAGAGCTGATGAGGCCTTGCAAGCAGCTCCTTCCACCGACTCCTCTAGCTTGAGGAATGGGAGGCTCAGAGAGGCTGAGTCACCCGTAGGTGGTCACACAGCATTAGGTGGCAGGGCCTTCTCACTGCTGCCTAGTGAGCCTCTTCTGTCCTAAGGAAGGAGAGACCCCCAAGGGCCCCCCCACTTGGGTCTCTCTGGGACCTGGGACTCTTCCCTCCCTGATGCCCTGCCTCAACCCCCACCCCCAGGCCTGGAACGTTCTCAGCCCTCTGGGGAACCTCCCCAACTGTCAATCCTTGCCGCCATGCTGCTGGCTCCCTGGGGAGAGCAAAAGGGGGCGGTGGCACGTGCCAATCTGAGGGAGGCAGGGGCCTGGCTACAGGGGAAACCCAGACCGATGGCTGTCTGAAGGTGAGGCCGCCCGAGTGTCCGAGGGGGCATCCTGAGATGAGCCTGAGACCCTCCCAGCTGGACAGCTCTGGGCAGCTTTTCTGGGGGCTCCTTTTAAACGCTGTGCACCCCAGTGCCGACCAGGACGTGCGGCATCTCCTGGTGCTGTCCCTCCAGAGCCCGTGCTCTTGGGAACTGCCCCCCTAGCCCCCCATGGGTCCCAATTCCTAGGACTCTTACAATGGCAGCCACAGGTGGAACTGGTGTAGCCAAACACAAAATCAAAACCAGCGGGTGTGGCGGACCAGACTCTGGCCCCGGGAGAGCAGCTCCGAGGGCCCAGACCGCCTGTGGGCTGCGGGCCCCATTTACAGATGAGCAAAGTGAGGCCCAGAGTGACAGCGGGCCTTGATCCAAGCCCATCGGGCTGTTTCGAGTGGAGGAGGGTGACCCGCGCCCGCTGTTGTACCGACAGGCAGTAACCCCAAGTCAGGGGGCGGACCGAAGGCCAGGTCCGGCGGGCTCGCCGGTAACACGGGGATACTAGCACCCTTGGGGTGTGAGGGCATGAGGGCGGTGGTGCCGGCAACGCGCACACGCCCGAGAACTTTCTATTTTACTCTAGTTTCTCCCAGCCGCCCACTGCTGGGCTGAGAAGCAGACGCTCTGGGGGAAGAGGGGCTCTCTAGAGGCCACCCGGGGCGGGCGCTGCCAGGACCAGCTTTGCCGGCACAAGCACGGAGCTCCTTCGAGGGCCCAGCCCGCGGCGGGCATGGGGGCACAGCAGCCAGTTCTCCCCGTCTCGCCGCTCCGTCTCCGTCCCTCTGTCTCTCTGGCTGGCACACCCCCCCACCGCCCCAGACAGCCGTACCACCGGCAGGGCCCCGCAGCAGTGGGCTCTGGAACCACAAGGCCGACTCCCACACTCCTGCTCATGCCCTCTCCTGCCCTCCATGGGCCTCACTGTGCCAGAGACAAAGCCCATGTGGGTGCGGACTCCTGACCCAGTCCGTGCCCACCCGCCCAGACCGCTGTGTGCGCACGGCCTTGCCCCACCGTGGGGGATGCCGGGTGCCCTCACTGGCTCTCACCGTCAGGGTGGGGGACAGATGGGCCTGGGAGCTGCGGCCCCCGACACCCTGCCCCGGGCCAGCACACAGGCATGCCCTGTGCACATCCGTCAGAGGTGGGGTGGATGAAACCTGGAATCTACTCCCCTCTCCCTAATAGGGAAAAGGAGGCCCAATGCAGGTGGTGACTGGTTTGCGGGGGCGCCTCCCAGCTTCCCGGCCCCACTGTGCCTTCTGCTGAAGACCTGGCTCTGAGCCCCAGGACACTTTCTTCATTCACACGCTTGCTCACTCACTCATTCATCACGCACTCACTCATCACTCATTCATTCATTCACTTATTCACTCCCTCATGCTTTCACTCACTCACTCCATCATTCAGCACTCATTCACTCACTTGCTCAATGTATTCATGCATTCACTCATTCACTCAATCATTCACTCACTCACTCACACTGTGGCTGATGAACACCTCCCATGCACCAGGCCCCCTTCCGGATGCCGAGCACAAGTCAGGAGAGCCCTGGATGCCTGGGGCACATCTGTTGGGGGAGAAGAAGCCCATCTCATTGGATCATTAAGCAAAGAACTTACAGCTGCAGTGAGCACAACAGAGTGGGCCGAGAGGCCTCCAGGCTGTGGAGCTGGTGCTTGTGGGGCTGGGGGCTCTGACCTGGGGCAGTGGCCTCAGTGCACAGGTACAGTGAACCAGCCTGCTCCTGAGCAAGCATGAAGAGATGGTGGTCTCACCTGAAGGCTTGTTCATAAAGCCCGATGCCTACTGGAGCCCCAGGCTCCCCAGAAGCGCTAGTCGGGGGGGGCTGAGGCGGGGCCCACCAGTCCAGTGGTGGCACACATGGTTCCTCCGGTTTCCCTAATCCCTCCCCATGGGCAGAGGGTGACACCCACTAGTGCGTCCCTCGGGGACTCAGTATCTCCAGGCAGACTTCCCTCGTGAGTCAGAGAAGACCCGCCATCAACTCCCACCAGACACACACAAGGAAACTGAGGCCGCAGAGAGAGGCAGACAGGCCTGAGGTCACAGCTGGTCTGACTCGCACCACAGGCTCTGCCCACATCCATCTTGGGGCCCTCCATCACTTAAGACCCTTACCATGAACAGAAGATGCCATGTCCCTGTGTCCCACAGGCCCCAGTCTTTGGCTTATTTAAGGCATAATGGGGAGAGTGAATGGTATTTAATAGTTTCAAGGATCAAGAATTTCCAGATGTTTCCCCAGCTCCCGCCCCTCCCTCTTGCCTGGTCCCTGGTTCCTTTCCAACCAGCTCACCTCTGGGGGCGAGGGGGTGGCTCCCATGGGGACCCCTGGGTGTGGTGGAATGTCTGGCTGGTGAAGGACCATGGGGAGGAGGCTGCTAGAATCCTGGAAAACGGGAGGGAACTCCCAGGCCAAAGACGACGTGAGACAACACAGAATCACCTCCGAGAAGCCTGACCGCCAGGGCCAGCTGAGGAAGGGGGCATGGAGGAGGAGGGTGCTGGGGAGGCTCCAGGGGGCCCAGCCCAGAGCCTGCCCACATGACCATTAGAGGCTTAGTCAATGGATTGATGGCACGACGATTCAATGAACAAATGACACCTAGCACTTACTGAACGTGGGTGCCACACACATCCCTTGTTGAGCAAAACTCCAGGTCAGAGTAGCCCACAGTCCGTGCTATTGCGAAGGTACCCGGGGAAGGGGAGGGGAGGAGGGCCGGCAGGAAGGGAGGGGAGGGAGGGAAGGGAGGAAGGCAGGCAGGCAAAAACCCCCCTCTGAATGCAGGCACGCGAAGTCCGCTCTTCTGCTCTGCCTGGGCGGCACCGGGTACCAGAGCAGACCTTGGCCACACCTAGTGACTCCGGAGACGTGCTAAGATCCCAGCTGGCTCTCCCCGGAAACACACGCACTCACTCGAGCACGTGCCCCAGGAGACTTCACCAGGATGCCGGCCATGGGACTGGCTGTAATGGCAAAATGTGGGGGAACACACCACCAAGTGCCCCTCCCAAGGGAAATGGATAAACTGCGGGTTATTCATACAGTGGAATCCCACCTGTCATTAGGGATCCATTTTAGAAACACAACATTGAGCGTGGAAGAGCAAGCCGCAAGCAGAGACGTCCACCACGGACCGAGCCGTGCAGGTTTAAAGCCCACGACACAATGGCATGCACCGTTTACAGACACAGACAGACGGGCCGACATCGTGCAAACACGGAGGAGAATGGAATACATCCGTGTGCGTATGGAGGTCACGTCAGGGGAGGGCGGGGAGCGAAGGAGGAAATGTCTCTGCTGTATCTGTAATGCTTCACTTCTTTCAAACATCTCACACACATATGCCAAATGTCCACATCTGTCTAATATCCATGGGATCAGTTACATTGTTTCCCCCATTTAAATAGTTTTGCAATGGCAATTTTTTAACCATTAGGATTCATCTTTGCTGGGCAGCAGCTGACCCGGTGACAGGTGGCAGGAGCTGGGTTCCTGTCCTGAGCCTGCCACCACCCCCGCTGGGGAGCCTGGAGGACCCCAGATGCTCGCTCTGACTGCCATGTTTTCAAGTCCACATTCCCAGTATGTGGACTGATTTATTGGCAAATTGCGTATCTATTCCTCCACGGGAGATAGAATATTTTCCAGGTTGGAATCAGCCAGCAAACAGAAATGACAGGATCTAGGGTGACTGCCGCACATGCACTGGCTTCACTTGGGGACAGTGGTTTGAGCTCTCTGAGCCTCAGTTTCCCCATCTGTGGATTGAGTGGGAATGGGCACTGTGATTCTGCCTCGTAAGAGTCCCCAGTGCCCTTCCAGGTCCTTCGGGAGGGAGGGAGGAGAACGTGATCTGGATGGGGAAGGTGGGGCCCAGGCCTGAGAGCATTCAGCCGGGTTTCCTCATCGGCAGAACAAGGATACCATAGTCCCCCCCCCCCCGCCCCCCGGGCTGCCACGGGATCCAAACAATCCAGGTGTGGACAGACATGAGGACAAAGGGTCCCCAGAGAGCCAAAGCCGCAGGGTATGGGGACTCAGAGGGCAGCTACCTGGTTTAAACCCCGGCCCCGGGTGTCACTACTAGCTCTGTGACCAGCAGCAGGTGCTCCCCGTGAAACAGGAGAGCACAGTGCCCCCTCCAGGCTGTGGTGAGGAGTGCATGCGGGCGCACCTGGGCGGCCTCCGCAGTGCCCGGCACAGGTAGACCCTCCATAAACCCGAGGGCAGGACGGCACCTTGGCAGTTCTTGGCGCCAGCCGTGGCAGTGAGAGGCGGAGCTGAAACGCGGGTGGGGGTGGCCTCTGTCATGAGGACAAGCCTGTGGCCGGGGACAGAGGAAAATCAAGATGCTGTCAGACCTTGAGCCCGTCTGCACATCCCTGGGGTGGATGATCCCGCAGGTGCCACAGCTGCCCGACCAGCCCGGCCAGCCATCACGGCGCCCTTCTCGGAGAGGGGTGGGCCGGCCAGTTGCCACCCCATGCCCCACGGGCAGCCTGGGCACAGGCCCAGTGCCCCCGGACCGAGTGACGCAGCCCACTGAGGGGCTCAGGCCCTGGCCTCTGGGACAAGGCCACCAGCAACTAGGGCAAACAGTCAGTTCGCCGCCACTGCCCGAGGAGCAGGTGAAATCCCACCGATGGGAACAGGGGACCCAGGAGCCGCTGAAAGAAACATCGGCAAAGGGGTGGGAAGGACGCGCTCCAAGGGGGCGAGCCTGCGCCCTCCGGGCAGCGGCACTGAGTTCTCCGGTTTCCACGGTCGCTCACAACACAAAGGCCTCACTGGGACCAAGGCGCACTCTTACCCCAAGATGACAGCAGCGAGCGCCGGGATGGAGTCCCCCCGGGCCTGTGAATAACAGCAACCCCCTGTGACCTTTGTTTAGCACTCGACAGTTTACACAGCACTTCACAGGGGTAAAATGGGACATTCCGTGTGTGGAAAACACCAGCCCGCCAGGAATGAAAGGCAGCTGCGTGATGCAGAGGACCAGGCCGTGGGTAAGGGGGCAGAGTCCAGGGTCAGCTGAGCTAGGACTGAATCCCGCTCAGAACTTCCCTAAGCCTCAGTGTCCCCATCTATAAAATGGGGACACTGGGGGCCATGTCGAGGGCTCACCATGTGCCAGGGACTTATGTAAGTGCTCAGTAGACACCAGCAGGATCCCCCCTTCTAGATGAGGCGAGGAGTGGGCACAGAAATTAGCTCACCCAGCCTAGACACCACTCCACCTGTGCATCCTGGTGACCTCCCTGCAGGGATTCATATGAGACTGATGTTTAACAGTTGTTTCAGATGAACCCAAGCCCCTTGGGAGGTAGGGGGTCCTTCCAGAACTCTCTTTTACCACTGAGAGTGTCAGTAAAGTTAGGACGGGTTCACCCAGCTGCTTCATGCGGCAGGGCCACAGAGACAGCCTGGCTGAAGCTTAGGGAAACCTCAGACTGCAATTAGTTGCCACAGCCTGGGCCATGCCTCCGTTTCCCCAAGCCCTCGGCCTGGCCTGGTGGCTTGTCTCGGAAGGACACAGGCCCTGATCTCTGCGTCCCAGGCCAGCCCCATAGCTCTGCAGGCGTGATGTCCCACGGGGTCCCCACACATGACGCCTGGCACGGTCGATGCGAACACCAGGGCACCCCCCATGTGCCGGGTCCCACTCCAGGCAGGGAAGCAGTCCCCGTCTCTACACAATGTTCAGTGCCAAGCTGGAGGGCAGAGGGGGGACACGCCAGCCCCCAGGGCTCGGGGAGAGCTACATGACCCCTGGGCGGTGTCCCCAGCATTCTGAGTCCATCAGAATGGTGACAAGGGGGCGAGACTGTCTAGCACCCCTGCACGTGCCTCAATGCCCACAAATCGTCAACAGCGATGTCTGTCGTGAGCTGAACGTGTCCCCTAATTCGTATGTCCAAGTTCCAGCCCCCAGGACCTCAGAATGGGACTTCTTTGGGAAACAAGGTCTTTAGAGGCCAGGCTGAGGTCAACAGGATGGGCCCGAAGACAGTGCAGCTGGTGTCCTTACAGAAAGGGGAAATGTGGATGCAGACACGTCCACAGAGCACCACGTGAACACGGAGGCAGAAGCCAGGGCAGACGAGCCTCACATGGAGCCTCGGAAGGAGCCAGCCCTGCCAACACCTGGACCTGGACGTCCAGCCTCCAGATCACGAGAGAATACATTTCTGTTGTGCAATGCCCCAGTCTGGTGCTTGGTTAGGGGGCCCCAGGACACTGACAGGGGCTCCGATGGAGACAGCAGCTTAGGCTGGGTTCTGACGAGAGAAATAGGGTCCCACTGTGAGTGGTTTGGGGCTGGTCCCCAGGGTGGGCGGTGGGGAGCTGGACCTCTTTCGCTTTCCTCCTGCATCCTTCCCATACTCCTGAGCCCCCAATCCAGCCTCTTTCAAGAGCCCCAGTGCTCCCCACTGGCACCCTCAGCCCCTGTGAGTCCCTGCTGCGTCCACGCGGACTCCTGCTCTGGAAACTGCCCTCCTCAAGACCACCAGCACCGTCCCAGTGGTCTGAATCTTCCAATCCTTGCCCAGGCAGCAAACCCCTCCCACACGTCTCCACCATCCCGCCACTGTTTCCCAACCGTTCTCGACCTCTGAATCTCAGAGACCACCCAGAGGCTGAGGCTTCCATACTTTCACCCAGGCCTGGACCCCCCCCCCCCCCCCCCGGCCCCACCCCCCACACTGGGCCCCCCCCCCCCCCCCCCGCCCCCCCCCCCCCCCCCCCCCCGCAGAGCCCCAAATGCCTGGCCAAGCACAGCCCTGCGTGCCTGTCCCACAGGTCACCATTTGCCCTCCCCAACCCACTCTTCCCCTCCTGAGTCCCACCATGCGAGTCTGGGCTCCCTCTGGGCCCGTGGCCCCCACCTCTCGCTGCCCATGGTGGTGGCCCAGTACCCAGTGTCCCTCCTCCATCCTCTGTGCCGTGCTCAGGGTCAGGCCCCTGCCTCTCACTTGGATGTCTGCACAACAGCACACAGGTCTGCCTGCCTGGATCCCCTCCTCCCAACCAGCTTCTGAATTGCTCAGGTCAAACACTGGTGTGTCCCTGACTCCTCTCTCTTATATTCCACATCCAAACCAACTGTGCCTCCTGTTGGCTCTAACTTCAAGTAGCATGGGAACCCGCAGCCTGCTACCCACCCTTGCTACTCAGATCCCCGTCACCAGCTCTCCCTGCTTCCACCCTGGCTATTCCTGTACCCATGTGCCCCAGGACCTTTGCACAGGCCAGTCTCTCTGCCTGGAGCACACCTCTCCCAGACAACCCACCTGGCTTGCACCCATACCATCTCCGAATTTCTACTCAAACACAGTTGAATCACTGAGGCCTTCCCTGACCCACCCACTCCGGACCCCCATGTGACTTCTCTTCCTCACTCAACACCTTCTTCCATCTCACAGCACCTACTTATTCAGTGCATTTGTTGTTTAATTTCTGCTTCCTCCCACTATGTCCGGGGGCACGAGGGCTCTATCTGTTTCACTGACCCCAATATCCCCAGAATCTAGAACAGCACTGGGCGCATAATAGGTGCTCAATAAATAATTGTTGATATATGCATACAAGAAAAGCAAAATAAACGAAGTGCAGGCATTTGCCTTTAGGGCCTTAGGGGACACAGTTCCCTCCAATCACAGCAGATGGGTTCTGGGTACTACTGACCCTGGACACGTCCTCCCCGCCTTCTAACAGAGCCGGGGGGGGTTCTGCCCTTGTCACCAGCCTTCTCCCTTCGCCCGTGGCCTACTTCCCCTGCCGGCAGGGCCCAGCCTCCTGCCCCAGGTGCTTTCCCACAGGCAGCCTCTGGGAGTGGGGGGCGGGGGGCACTGAGTGGGGCTTGTTCTGTGAAGATGCTCCTGGAGCTGCAGCTGGCCCAGGGAGGGTACCGGTGGGAAAGCACCTGGGGGCTTTCAGATGGGCTGGGAGGAAGCCCGGACTCGGAGGAGGAAAGCGGCAGAGGGCCACCCAGTGTGCTGAAGCGGGGCTGGCATCCTGAGACCCCGGATCCTCAGAGTCCCAAAGACCTGTGCCTGGGCCTTATGCCCCGCAGCCCCTGGGACTCTACGCCCTCACAGCCTAAGACAGGGCTTCCCAGTGCCTGGAGTTGCAGACCAGCATGGCTGGAAGATTCCGTACCTCCCACGGCCTTGAGTTTCGGGACAAAGGAACGAGGGTCTGCCTTTAGAGAGGCACCTAAATCCAACAACTTGTGTCCTCACAGGAAGAGGGAAATCTGGACACAGACAGATTCTGGCACGGAGAGAGGCCATGCGAGGACAGAGGCAGCGAGGGAGCGATGCGGCCGCGAGCCACCAGGAGCCCCGAGGACAAGGAAGGACCCCCCTCACCCCCCGCCCAGAGCCTTCGGAGGGAGCAGGCCCTGCTGACACCGTGATCTCGGACTCTGACCCCCAGGACGGCGAGAGCATAAATCCCTGTGATTGGAGCCCCCTGCGTGTGTGAATCTGCCAGGGTGGCCCCTTCGTGATCAGCAGGCCCCTGGGGGCAGAATCTCCGTCCTGGGTCCTCACCATAAACCAAAGAGCTGTCAGGTAGAAGCCAAGACTTCAAGGCTGACCTCTGAGGCTGGCCTGTCCCAGCTGGGGGCGTCACGTTCAGCTGACGTGAGAGAGGCCAAGGGGCCCCCAGGGGGGTGAAGAGGGTCCCCCACCAGTCCCCAGCACACAGAGTGCTCACCTGTGAAATGGCCAGGACCCCTGCAGCCTCTGAGCCCCGGCACACACCACCCCTCCATGCCTCCGGGCTCACGTGTGTCTCGGCATGAGGGCAGGGACAAGTGAGCTGACAGGGTCCACGGAGGCTGAGCGGCGCTGACCTGCACTCGGCCGACTCACGGCTCCAGCCCCAGCGGGGCTTGGTGGCGAACTCCCATCCCCACCAACCTCGCGCTTAGAAGATGGTCTGATGGGGCACTCCCGGCATTCATTCCTTGAAGCCCTGCTCAGGAATCCCACTGCCCCTGCTCCCGCCCCTTAACACTGCCCACCTCCGCCGCCCCCCCCGCCCCCGCCCACACCTGTTGGCCAGGCCTGAGTCACAGACTCGCACGCAGCCAGCTCCCCTGCAGCCCGCCTCCCCTCACTCCCGGCCCTGCCAGGCCACACAGGCCTGTGAGCTGCAGACCCCAGGCCCCACCGTGGCTGGGCTCAGTTTCTCCGGCTCTCCAGCAGGCTGGGGTGCTATCCTGGAGGAGGTCCTGGCCGCCCTCGGGCTGTTCCACCCATGCACCTCCCCTGGGGTGCCCCCTCTCGCAGACCTCACAGAGATGGTACTTCAATAAAGGGGGCACCCACCTTCTCAGAAGCAGCCGATGGCTCCTCCAGGGGCCTCAGCAGCTCAGGAAGGCCCCACACGCCCAGGTGCTCCCACCTCCTTGGCAACCTCCTTGCTGCCCGGACGGCAGCACATGCCCGCCACGGGGCCTCTACCCGCGCTGCGCAGCCCTGGGCACCCACTATACCCGAGCGCCCTCACTAGCTCTTCCCAGAGGGGCCGTGCAGGCCACCCAGCTGCCACAGTGCCCACCTCGCCCCCACCCCACGCAACTCCTCACCCTGCTTTCCTTCGCTCTGTAGAACTCACCTTTCCCAGGCATTAGAACGGCTACTTGGCATTTTTACTCGCTCACGGTCTGTTCCCCAAACCAGAACACCCACTCCTTGTCTGTCTTCTTCCCTGCTCACAGCAGGGGCCACAAAAATATGGGTGAAACGAGCAATTGTGTGAATCCCATCCTTGGGTCCCAACATAGCCAGGCGGGGCAGGTGCGTCCTGGGCAGGGGACAGCAACATCCCCCCAGAAGAAGGGCAGAGGGGAAGAGAGAGGCAGCCCCAGGAGCAGGGGTGAGGGAATGTCAGATGTGACCAGAGTGGAAGGGTCAGGATCAGGGTTAGGGCTGGTGGAAGAACAGAAATGCCAGTGTTTCTGTGATCGGACATTCTGGAATACAGGTGGGCAAGCTCTGCCAGGCTGGGGCTGGAGGCGAACACTCTGTGCGGGCAGAGTGAGCTGTGTCTGTAGGGGCAGCTCCCCGGAAGCAGGGTGAAATGCAGTGAGCGGGGGGAGAGCACCAGCAAGGCGCTGAGGAGTGGGTGGTGGTTTCCGCTTGGCATCAAAACCTGCCCGACTCCCTCTTGGATGTTCCTCCATCCGCAGCTGCTTTGCTTCTCACCCCACCCCGCCACCGACCAAGCTCCAGATAAGGGTACCACCCACAAACCACACCCCTCCACACACACCCCTTAATCCTGTTGTGACCAGGCTTAGCTTCGCTTGGGAAGAAAAAGTAAACAACTCCCAGATAACTTCCTTAAACAAATGGAATTTACAAACAATACAGCAAATGCCACCATGTGCTCAATTATGGGTGGTGAATGGATGGTCACCATATCATTCCCTGCATCTTCTTGGGATTGAAACCACAGCAATGTGGAGCAACGCTGGTGGGGTGACCGCACCTGGTGTCACCACTTCAAGAAGTCTTTGGGGACATCTGCTTAGCACGCAGAAGCTCCATGCCCCAGCCATCCCTCCCCTAGGTGCCCACCCAACCAAACACACATTCTGTCCACCATATAATGTCACCCAGAATGTACAGAGCATTGTAGTATTGCAATAACACCAAAGTGGAAATCATTCAATGCCAACCCACAGGGGAGAAATAGATGGTGGTGTAGTCACACGAATGGAACATGACCCAGCAGTGAAGGCACAGGACAGCACAGGGACCGCGTGGACGGACCCCGCATGGGCGTGTGAAAGCATCAGACACACGGGACAGCATCCTGCCGGGTCCCCCCAATATCAGATCCAAGACTGGTGAACCAAGTCTGTGGTGAAGACAATCAGAAAAGTGTTTACTCTGGTTGAAGAGCAACTAGGAATAGGTTCAGGAACGTTCTGTATCATGATGGGACGTGGTTTACACAGTGGGCATATTTGCCAAAATTCAGTGAATTGCAGTTAGGGTGTGTGTATTGTATATGTGTACGTTTTCTCCCAGTAGAACCAAGAGAAATATACACAAGTACAGAAGTCGAGTTGGTGGCTTTTGCTTTTCACAGTGGTAGAGGTCAGCATTTCTGAAACTTTTTTCACATTTTAGGATTGAGCACATGAGTGGATACATTTAGGATAATGGAAGCCAGGCTCCTCCCTGTTGAGCAGGAGGGTCATAAACATGGGAAGAGAGAACACTTGACTATGCTCCAAGGTGCTAGAAGCATCCTTATGGACTCAGTCTTATAAAGACGTGGATGGATGGATATGAGGGTTGTGTGCACATAGATATATCTGTATGTATATGCACGCGTGTTTCTCCATCTGTGACCATGAGCCTCTCTGTTACATATACATCCTTCCTCCCTGCTGCCTCCTTTATCCTCATCAATAAGAGATAAGGTTTTCACTGCCCTGTTCGCCAAGACAGCCTAGAAGTAATGACCTCACAGTACCAATGGGCATCTCTAGGGTCTGGGTTTTGGTTTCTAAACACCATTTCCCTTGGAGAGCAGGCTGACTCCATTCCTGGTTCAAGCAAAGCAGAGGATGAGCCTGGAACCATTCTTGTGCCAGAAGGTATGGAAGCGCTCCAAGCATGATGGGCACAAGTCAAAGACACAAAAGGCCAGCCCACAGGGGCTCCCGCGGACCAAATCTGGACTCATTTAGGCATAAAAACAGTTGATACTAGTTAGTTACTATTAAATAAACTAAAAACTGATGAGTCCACGTTGTTAAAAAAAGAGAGAGAGAGAGAGAGAAAGGAAGAACGAGAGAGAGGGAGTGAAAGGAAAAGCTCTTTTTTACAGAAGAATATGCCAACTAATAAATTCAGAAAAGAGCGGGGTTAGCCACTGACCCATAGATGCTATGAGGAATGGGTCAACATTTGATGAGAATGGAACATTGACCTATTCTCGGAGCCCCCTTTCTAATTATGACTTACTAATTACGAGGAGAAGATAGTCACTTTACAGAGGTCTGCCTCGAAGTCATCGGAGACCGGCAACACCAGCCTGGCCCACCCCACACGCCCTGATATGATGCACTGAGGACACCAGGCCCCCCCAGCAGGATTCCTGCCAAAAACACACCACGGCATCTCATGATGGGCAAGCCCAGACAGACCCAGGGGGACGGCATCCTCCGGATAACCGGCCCAGACGCGCAGAAGAAGGTGGCTGGGGAGCTATGCAGTACTGCGTGGGGCCCTGGCCTGGACCAGAGCTGGGTCTGGGAAGAGGAGTCTGGACACACAGTAGCCCTGGGGCTGCCATAAAGTCTAAACACGGGCTGGGGGTTAGAACAGCAGGATCGTAGCAAGATTCCAGTTCTTGATGTAGATAAACCTGCTGTGATTATCTCAAACACCAGCCTTGTCCTCAGGAAACTGGGGGTAAAGGGACTCAGTGTTGCCAACTGACTCTCAGGAAAAAAGTGTCTGTAAATATCTAGCGTGCGGATGGACGGACAGAGGAGAGGGGAGGGACCACAAAGCAGTGCGCACAGGCTTCGGAGGGTAAAGGGCAGATGGGTGTTCCCTGCGCTATTTTCACAATGGCTAAGTTTAAAATTATAGCAAAATTGGGGCGCCTGGGGGGCTCAGTCGGTGAAGCACCTGCCTTCGGCTCAGGGCATGATTCTGGGGTCCTAGGATCGAGTCCCAGATCCGGCTCCTTGCTCAGCGGGAAGCCTGTTTCTCCCTCTCCCGCTCCCCCTACTTGTGCTCGCTCTCTCTCTCTCTCTCTCTGCCAAATAAATAAATATAATATTTTTAAAAATTAAAAATAAAAAAACAAACTCAGTATTTCATCAGCAGGGCACTGTGCATGCAAAGAGGAAGAGAACGTTCTAGGTCCTCCGGGAAGTGCAGCATCCAGGGAAGGAGGGCAAGGCGGCAGTGTGGGGCTCGACTGTGAGGCTGAGCTGGACAGCAGCTGGTTCAAGCTGATCACACGGCGGGCAAGGCCCTCTGCTCCCCTGGCCGCGCACCTGCGGTCGCTATAGGATGGGCATGGGGGCTCCACAGCATCAAGCACTGAATGAAGAGCAGGTGCATAAGAAGTGACACGAACAGACACCTTATGCACACGCACGAACAGACACCTGCCTGCCCCAGGCGGCTCTAGATAAGGACACCTGACATGCCCAGCCCCACCCCTGCGCATGGAGTCCAGAGGCCAGCTGCCGCCCCTGCAGCCGAGAGAGCCCGCTCTCTACAGCCCTGCCCACGTTCCTCCACCGAGGCCGCGGCCAACCCTGCGGGCACGGGATGCTCCCATTGCGCCCTCCAAACCCTAGAATCTGAGTGAGGGTGCCATACGAGGGGCTCACGTGCACCTGGGGAGCCCCCTACCATCGGGCCCCCAGCCCACCCACCCCGGAGAGGGCCCAGTGAGGGTGTCAAGAGGGTGGAAATCAGGCCACAGGCAGGCTGGCTCTGGAATTCTCTAGTTGAACGTGACTCACCCAGGGCTCACTCTCTTGCTTCAGAACGCTTTCCAAAAGCAAGGAAGAAAAACTAAGGTCAGTGTGTACTTGCAACCAACATCTCTGTGTCTGTGGGTCAGTCCACGCTCAGCCAGGCTTCCAGAAGGAGGCAGCTGACTGGGCCCGAGAGGTGGATGGGCGCTCTCGGTCCCAGAGTTCGAGAAGCTCCGCTAGGCCATCTCCCCCCAACAGTACAGCAGCCGACGGCCCAGGGCAGAACTCGGCTGAACACACCATTTTAAGGCGAAATGTAGGGAACAACAGCTTTGGCACTTGGCCAGCCTTTAGGTTCACTTAATCTTCTGGCAAAAAAGGGGGGGCATAGAATAGAGGTTCTGGCTTTGGTGAAGAAGTCCTGTGAGTGGCTTCCCAGCCAGAAGTCTGCGGCCGAACGCGAGGGAATGGTAGGCAGTCATGGCTCAGCCGTCCTAAGCTCGCTGGGCAGTGCCCCAGGCACCATCCCGCAGGACCGGGGAGCCCCACGCACCTGTATGCTCACCCGCTGCTGGCCCCTGCTGGAGCACCGGCCACCCAGGCGCCACCCTCTGAGGACACCTCCAAAGGGGGTGCCCCCTGCGAGGTCACGGAGTCCCTCCGTTCCTGGCCCCTGCCGATCCCTGTCAGCCCCGTAATGCCGGGACTGTGCCCACTGGGTTCCTGGGCACTGTTGGGTCCAACCTAACTTGGCAGACGTGACCACGAAGGAGCACTGTGAGTCCCTGGGGGCCCCCGGGGGTCACCTCTGCAAAAACCCCATCCTCCACTCTTTCTCCCCCACTGCACAAATACTAATGTGGCCGCACCACTGGAGGTCTGTGAGAGGGCAGACTTCTGTGAGGAGCTGAAGAGATCCACCCACCCCGCTCCTGCCACTGGTGTGGACAGGGTCCAGCGCCCAAAGCCGGTGTCATCAAGGAAGAAGAGCCAGGCCGTGACCTGTGAGGGGTGTCTGCAGGTGGTCCAGGAGCTGGACGAACGGCTGGAATCCAAAAGCCCGGAGGTCCTCAAGAACGACACTCTGGAGTATGTGTGTTCAGTCCTGTCACCTCCGTCGCCCAGTAGGGCATCACCTTGGCGGACACCTACAGCGTGTCCTTGGGGCACCTCATGACCAGAGTCGCCCCGGAAAGGAGGGGCAAGACCCTTGAGGTGTGCAGCGACCCCGGGGGGACCCAGGAAGCTAGCGAGGCCCCAGCAGCCACGCTGTCCTTGGGGGCAGAAGGCAGCGTGTCCTGCCAGGGGTGCAAGAATCTGGTCAGCACATCACCAACAACCTGAAGACCCACGGCGCAGCGGACAGCACCCTGTCCGTCTTCAAGACCACCTGCTCGTTCCTACCCGCGATCCTGCCAGTACTGTGTGACTGAGTTCGAGCCCAAGCCTGTCAAACCCTCGCGGACAGGATGGGCCCCGGGGCCCCGTGCAGCATGATCCATGCCCGCCACGCCGAGCTACTGGGCACCAGCCGGTGTGCCGCGGGCCCGAGCTTCCGGCAAAGAGCCAGCAGTCAGCCCCGGCGTGTGGTCCTGCGGGGCTCTGCCACAGCCACAGCCGCCCACACCGGAAGGCAGCCGGGATCATGACCCCCAGTGATCACACCCGGGAGGCCCTAACCCCCTGAAGCCCCAGGGTCCCTCCAAGGTGAGTGCTGTCCCCATTCCCATTTCCCAGACGGGAAACAACTGAGGCTCTGGCTGGGAAGGAAGAGCGCTGAGACCTGGATCCTGCAGAGCTCTGTCCCCAAGGCCACGCCATGTGGCTTTGTCCTTGCAAGCGTGTCTAACAGATGAAGCCAGCTGACGCACGCTGCCCTTCTCCAGCCCCCCGGCCTGTTGTCTCCATCGCCGTGACGCTGCTGCGGGGAAGACAGGCATGCTTAGCCTGAGATCTGGACCCCTGGATTACTGGCACCTGCGGAGGGCATTGGCCCCTGGTGCCCCCCTCCACCTCACAGATGAACGCCCCAGCTGGGAGCTGGGGGGGGGGGGTCCTGGCTGGAGTGAGCAGTGGCAAGGTAAGAGGGGCCACCATGGGCACGGGCCCATCCCTCGTGTCACACAGCTTGGGTGCGGGGGACTGGTCCCGTACAGAGTCACCATCATTTGCTCGGGCCAGAGCTTCCCGACCCAGGGTCCTCAGGGGTGACCCCAAAGATGCATGGGAGGTGTGTCTGTAATCTCGGTGGGAAGGAGGTTGGGGCTTTGACCGCACCTCCAACAAGCAGCTGGGCTTCCAAGCAGTCCTTCCCAGGCCTCTGCCGGCCCCAGGGGTCTTCTCCCTGTGCCCCAGACTCGCAGCCTCCCTAAAAACAGCCACACGCAAATCCTATAAGAGAAGAGCCGCGTGGGGGGGGGGGCTGCCTAAGAGTCCACGGGGACAGCGCGGGGTCTGGCACGGCCTCTGGGGACCAACAGCTGCCTGCAGTGGTAAAAAAAGGCCCTTCGTCCACCAGTGCCTCGATTTCTTAATCTGTACAATAAGGGTGACCACATCTGTGTCACGGGGATGTGAAGACAATTCAAGGAGATGCCCATGAGCTTCTTCCCCCGCAGAGCCCAGTCGGTCTGCTGGGACCGGCGACACCCAGCTCAGGGCTCCCCAGAGGAATCTAGCTGTGCAAGTACTGAATAAGCCAAACACATTCTCCAAACGCTGTCTGCTGTGTTTTTATTCTCATGGAAGTCCCGGTCCGGGACCTGCCACCACACCTGCCCTCCTTCTGGCCTCCTGCAGCTGTCCTCTCCCACAGGAAGCCTTCCCTGATGCCCTCGAGGCCATCTGGGCACCTGCTCTGTTTTCCTCCCATGCTGCATTGTCACTGTGGGCTTCCTGGTACCACAAGCCCCTGGGGACAGACATGAGACATGACTCCTGCTAAGTCTGGGGCCCAGCACGGGGCTGGCAGCAGTAGGTGTTTGAATATTTGTGGGACACACACACAGGCTTGTGTCACGCAAGGCCTGGCCAGGTGAGGCCCCGCAGCTGCTGTCCAGTGAATCCCCCTAGAACAAGACTCCGCCAGGTGGGCGCTGGGCATCCTCCACGTGTCATCCAAAGTTAGAGGAAAACCTGCAGAGGGTGACCCTCAGGCTTCTCTGTCCCAGGCAGGGTGAGAAAGGGTTTGGGGGAAGAAATATGTTTGGTTGTTACTCATTTGAGATTTATCTTAGAAGAAAAGTGATCTATTGGTAGAAACGCAGATGTCGACATACGCAGCGGTGTTCCCTCTTTTGCAAAGACTTTGTGAACACAGATTTGGGGCCGGAAGATGCGGAAGAGCATTCACGGGGGACAACCACCTGCTCGTAGCGGGAATGCGGGCGCCTGAGTCCGGGGAAGGCACGCATGGGAGACCCTCACGTGGCCCAGTCTTTCCTTCTTCTTTGACTTTCTCTTTGACCTCCAGGCATGAAATAATCTCCCCTACGCTGGGACAGAAGCCTATAAAAGCTTCCCAAGCACACCTGAGTCCGGCATGCCCTGGACAGTGGCTGCCGGTCACCTCCCGAGGGAGGGCTTCCCACCCGCCCCAAGAGCTCGGCTTCACATCACTCCTCACCCTCCACGACCACCACGAGGCAGGCACCATCCTCATTCCATTTCACAGAGACCAGAGGGGTTCAGTAACAGGCCCAAGGTTACACAGCGAGCCGGCAATAGAGCCAGGAGTCCAGTCCAGGCAAGAGCAGGTTCCAGGGTCTGCGCTCCTGACCCTCCCACCTGCCGCACCCCAGAGGCCAGAGTTCAGTCCTGACTCCCCTGCTCTGTGGTCTCTGCCTCATCTTCCTCATTGTAAACGGGACGATCCCTACCTCCTGGGGTCCGCAGCGGGATTCACGACCGTGTGTGGAGGGGACAGCTCCAGGACGCACACCGTCAGTGAGGGGCCTTTCAAAACCCTCCCGCATCCAGCATCTTTCCTTCTGAGTCCAGCCTCCCTCTCCAAACATGTTTTCATGGTTTGGTTTGGTTTTTGCATATCTTCCTCTTAAGACACACTGTGATTTCTGGGTCTGATTCAGCTGATTAACTAGCTTTCCCCGGGCGAGCGTCTTAACCGCTCTGCTATTTCCTAGCACTTCCCTCCCCAAATTCCTTTCAGCTTGGCAAGCTGGGGCTGGGTCCGCTAGCTGCCTGCTGGAGCTGAGACCCTGGGAGAGCACCCAGGCCACACTGCCCCGCCAGGCCTCCGCGGGCGAGTGGAGGGCATCGGGGAGCCGCTCGCTCAGGGGGGATGCCCCTGCCTTCACCCAAACCTCTAGACACAGGCACGCGGACTGTGGGTGGGTCACTGTGTATGCACACACTCCCATCTGCAAGGAAGCTTTTGTGCAAAGCCAAAGGCCGGGGTTGCGCCGATCCCAGCTCCAGCCCAGCCCCGCGCAGTGAACAGGGCCAGCCCTGCCGCTCTCCCTTCTCCCTCCACTGCCAAAGAGCCCCGGCAACCCGCAAGCTACTTCTGGGAGTAGAAGCCCTTCCTACAACGCCCTGGGCTCACCCCAGTGCCTCCCTGGTCCCGCCTCCTCCACCCCTCCCAGTCCATCCTCACCCCAACCTCTCTGAGGAGCCGCCCCTCCCTCCTGCAGAACTCTGTCCCCATGTCACCTCCCAGGCAGGGCCCTGCCCTGACGCCACCCGCCCTGCTCCTGGCTCATCCTCCTTCCTCAGCCGCTACGGCCCCAGAGCCCACTCCTTATGCCACTTCTTACTGGCGTCTGTGGTCCTCTCCCCTGTGCATCAGGAACCCTGCGGGGCAGAGATTTGTGCCCCAGGGGTCCCCACCGTTCCTATCTCCTAGCACAGAGCCGGCTCCAAACAGGGCCCCGTGAGTGCGTGTGGGATGGATTCGTGAACGCTGGCTCTGCGTGACATCATCTGCAGCCGAAAGCTCCCTCTGGCTCGTTGGCAGGGACCCCCAAGCCCAGACAGCTGCATGCAGTCAGATGTTCCTGAGAAGGCTGAGCCAGGCCAGACCTCCCAGGAACACAACATGGACACCTCATCCCTCAAGAAATGAAAGCAAATTGGCTCTGCTTAGTTCCAATTGCCTTCCCTGGGATGCTGTGCAAATGAGTACCCTACATGGCCCGGTGGGCTGCCCCCGGGGACCCGCAGCTCTCAGCTGGTCGGGCAGTCGGGGCCTGGGTGTGCAAGGCATCCGCTGCCTCCCCAGACAGCCGTGAGAGCAGACCCGGGGCAAGTGCCCCCTTGCCTGCTCTGTGACCTCTGGACTCCTCCCCACCGTGGTGGTCACTGTCCAAGGCAGCGTCTCACCCGTTCCCGAGTCAGGGGCACACTTCACCTCACCCCGCCGCTGTCCCCACTCAGGTGCTCTGGCCCATGCCAGCGCTGCACAAGCAGGGGCATCCCGGGGCGGGAGGCCAGGACTGCCCTTTCTGCTTCACTCCCAGCCCGGGCACCCAACCCTGGTCAGGAAGGGATGTGGGAGATGCCCAGCCCAGCAAGGCTCAGGACGTGCCCAAGCTCTGGGGCCCAAAGAGGGACAGCATCTTGCCTGAAGCCCCGAGCCCCAGCTTAGACAGCATTTCGGGTCTGGCTCCAATGCAAGGCATGCAGTGAGAAGCAGCCAGCCACGTTTGATCACTCAGGGACTTGCAGGGGCCTGAGCCCTCTCCCTACAAGGCTTTGTTCGTCCCTCAGCAAGAGGCCCCCAGAATAGTGCTGTGTCCACCCTGCACTGACATGATCACCTTCTCACTACTCTCGAGACTCGAACTGTGCCAGAATTCTCCTCGGGACATCCGGAAGTCCCCAAACCTAGGTTCTAGCCCAGAGGAGCCTGTGTCGGATACTCACCGCACCCATCACCCCAGGCCCAGAAAGGTCCCCTGCCCAACTCCTGCCCCCTCCTGGTCTGCACGGCCCAGGTTTCATGGCCTCCCCCAGGAAGGCTGCCCTCATCACCCCATTGCCCTGAAACACCCCAGATTCACCAAGTCCCCACAATTAACAGGGGCCAAGCCTGACTCCACACAATGGGACCTTTCTGGAATAGACCAGGAATCCTGGCAACCCGGGATAGGGTTTGCACACAGGCACATCGGAGCTAGGCTTTGCCACTCACAGCTGTGTGACCTTGGCCAAGTTACTTCACAACTCTGAGCTGCAGTTCCCCTGTGAGGATAATGTGGACAACAAAGGTACCCCCTCCTATGGAATCCGTCCAAGGATTAAGTGAGGTAACCGTCCGAGCTTGCCCCCGTGCCGGGCACACACAACTGCAGACTCCCTGTGCCATCCTATCCATCTGAGGACACCAACCCCCTCCTGAGCTGACTGTCTGCAGCTTCCTCTAGCTCAGAGAACCCCGGAAACTTGGCCCAAGGCCCACCGCCCAGAGGGAGCCCTTAAGGGCCCGAGTTCACCAGATGGGTCTGAAAGAGTGCACTGGCCAGTTGACCCATAAGCACCTGCCTGCTTACTCAGATCTATATTATGAGGGGAGAATCTGAGAGATGCGGGCAGGGGGAGCGGTGGGGGGGAGCGGGGAAGAAGAGAGGAGAGAGAGGATCTTCCCTTCTCTGTTTAAAGCCGTTCTGGGTTTTCCCTCCCTTAAGGGGCACCTACAACATGGTGCTTAATAACGGACCCCAGGAGCCACCCTCAGGTCAGCGGCGTGGGCTGGGAAGGGTGTTTCCAGAGCCGGACACAAAGGCCTGGCTGGTGAGGCCGGCCCGGCCAGCCTGGCTTCTCCACCGGGCTCAGGGCCACCGGCCAGGCCCCAGCTGCTAACTCTGGGCTCGCTGACTGCAGGAACGTTGTGTCAGGCGTGGCAGGCCCGGACACAGGGCCTTCCTCCCCAGATAAACATGGGCCCTGGCACACGGCTGCAGCTCCCGGGCTGGCCCAGCACGTCTGCGGCCCAACGCCACAGCCACCGGGGAGTCCGAAGTGTGATTCCTCAGGGAAGACCCCGCGATGGGTAGCGTGGCGAGGGGGCAGAAGCTCACACCACCTCTCCCACGCACCTGCTTCCCTCCTGTAACCGGAGGTGGTTGGGCTCGATGGGGGCCCAGCACCAACACCCCAGGGTCTGGGGTCGGGCACGATGATGACCAACCCTGGGCTCCTGGAGGACAGCGCGGCAGGCCCCAGGACACACGGCCCCTGCCTCCCCTCCCTCTCCTTGCTTCCAAGGTCAGAACCCCAGGCTGCTCCTGGGGGACCTCAAAGTTCTCCAGTGATCTCAGCTCAGTAATACTCTCCTCAAGTCCTCCTCTGGCCAAAACATGCCTGAAGGTTCAGCCTGCCCGTAGGCCACAAGCACGTGGCCTCTGCAGGCCTCCTGTCTCCTCACCAAGCCCGGGGAGCACCGGGCTCACTCTGCAGTCTGTTCCCGAAGCAGTGGGCCAATCCCCCTCCCACACCAGCTTCCCAGCTCGGGCCCCTGGTGGGGGGGAGGCATTCGGTGGCTAAACCACCAGCAGAAAGCAGAGGGTGCCTCGGACAGGCTCTCCTGTTTAAATGTCACCAGCGCCTCAGATAGGAGGGCTTCCTGCGTGTTTGGGAACAGGAGATGGCCACCCGGGCCTGCCCTGGGGGACTCGGCAGCCAGCAAGGGACAGGGGTTGGGGTATCCAGCTAAACTGAAAAAGCAAGGCTCTCCTGTCACTGTGCCAGCTGCATGCACCCTCAGTGTGGAAGAATCCAACAGCCGGGACCGTGCAGGAATGCAGAGAGCGCCCCAGGGTCACTTGCAAGCCTCCAGAATCCGGGCCCACGGGGGGCTCCAACTTTACCTGCCCACGCAGCCCCCAGGCTCCCAGGGCCATTCCCTGAGCTCAGCCCACCAGGGGACCAAGGTCAGGGAAAGGGCAGGGTCCGCCTCACCCTCCTCCTGACCCTGCACCCCGCGAGGGGAACTGCGCCCTTGGAGGTTCTCCCAGGACAGAGATCCGGCCCCACCAGGCGGTGGTGAGCATGGCAGCCCGGGGGGGTGCGGGCCGTGGGATCTGAGGTCCCCCACCCCGATTTAGTGCTGGCTCACACACACACACTGACCTGACCGGGTGACCTTCGGGGGCAAGTGGACATCCATCTATGTGACGGTGAGCTCAGCAGACTTGCCGGGACTTACGGACACAACGCCCCTCCCAGCACCCACCCACCCCATACCGACCAGGAAGCAACGGTCCCTCGTCAGTCCCTCGTCCCGCTCCTGCTGAGACCCTCCAGGGAAAAGTCAGTGCTGCTGGGATCCCACTCCTGCCACCACGAGGGGGTGCTACCAACATGCTGGGCCACTTTGGGCAAGCCGCTGGATCTTTCTGAGCCTCTCCTTCCCCAGCTGACTCAGAAGGCCATGCAGACCCGGATTTCACAGCCCGGAGGCAGGGCTCAGCGTCCACACTGGGCAGGGACAGTGAAGCTAAGGGGCAAAGGCACAGACATCTCGGGGTCACATGGCTCAGGCCTGGATCTCCTAGGCTCTCCAACCCTTCTGCCTGGTGCTTCTGCTTCTGGGGGTGTGCTAAGGGAGCTGTGACTATTATCCTGCTATTTGAGAGAGGAACAGAGAACTGTCTGACATCTCAGGCCCCATCACCTCCTCCTGACACACAGCCAGGAAAAATGCCAGGTGCCAGGGTTATTGGCAGCCAAGTTTCCTGGGAAAAGCTGGCAATGTCCCAGCTGTTCTGCTAGGCCAGCAGTGTCTTCCCAGCTAATTGCTCATAGACTGGCCCATTCCTGGAAGGCTGGAGGACTTGGGAATCTTCCTGAACAATGATGTGCTGGCACCAGCTCATGCCAGCTCACTCTGGCTCACACCAGCTCACACCAGCTCACTCTGGCTCACATCAGTTCACACCAGCTCACTCTGGCTCATACCAGCTTATATCAGCTCACACCAGCTCACTCGGGCTCACATCAGTTCACACCAGCTCACTCTGGCTCATACCGGCTTA